>NW_027362038.1:0-570000 GCF_039654945.1 Dendrobates tinctorius | reverse complement strand
GTAAGGAGGGGTATACATAAAAACAAGTACAATAATCTTAAACAATACAAGTCATAACTGGTACAGGAGGAGAGAGGACCCTGCCCGAGAGGGCTCACAATCTTCAAGGGATGGGTGATAATACAGTAGGCGAGGGTAGAGCTGGTCGTGCAGCGGTTTGGTCGATCGGTGGTTACTGCAGGTTATAGGCTTGTCGGAAGAGGTGGGTCTTCAGGCTCTTTTTGAAGGTTTCGATGGTAGGTGAGAGTCTGATATGTTGTGGTAGAGAGTTCCAGAGTAGGGGTGATGCGCGAGAGAAATCTTGTATGCGATTGTGGGAAGAGGAGATAAGAGGGGAGTAGAGAAGGAGATCTTGTGAGGATCGAAGGTTGCGTGCAGGAAAGTACCGGGAGACGAGGTCACAGATGTATGGAGGAGACAAGTTGTGGATGGCTTTGTATGTCATGGTTAGGGTTTTGTAATGGAGTCTCTGGGCAATTGGGAGCCAGTGAAGGGATTGACAGAGGGGAGAAGCTGGGGAATAGCGGGGGGACAGGTGGATTAGTCGGGCAGCAGAGTTTAGAATAGATTGGAGGGGTGCGAGAGTGTTTGAGGGGAGGCCGCAGAGCATGAGGTTGCAGTAGTCAAGGCGAGAGATGATGAGGGCATGGACTAGGGTTTTTGCAGATTCTTGGGTGAGGAATGAACGGATGCGTGAAATATTTTTGAGTTGAAGTCGGCAGGAAGTGGAAAGGGTTTGGATATGTGGTTTGAAGGAGAGATCAGCATCAAGGATTACTCCGAGGCAGCGAGCTTGTGGGACTGGGGAGAGTGGGCAGTCATTTACTGTAATTGATAGGTTCGTAGGGGGGGCCACGTGAGATGGGGGAAAGATGATGAATTCTGTTTTGTCCATGTTGAGTTTCAGATATCTAGTGGAGAAGAAGGATGAAATAGTGGACAGACATTGAGGGATTCTGGTTAGTAGGGAGGTGATATCTGGTCCAGAGATGTAGATCTGTGTGTCATCAGCATAAAGATGATACTGAAAGCCATGAGATTCTATGAGCTGTCCCTGGCCAAAGGTGTAAATAGAGAACAGCAGGGGCCCTAGGACTGAACCTTGTGGGACTCCGACAGATAGGGGGCGAGGTGAGGAGGTGGTGTGTGAGTGGGAGACGCTGAATGTCCGGTCTGTTAGGTATGATGAGATCCAGGAGAGGGCCAAGTCTGTGATGCCGAGGGATGAGAGGGTCTGTAATAATAGGGAATGGTCCACTGTGTCAAAGGCAGCCGACAGGTCCAGGAGGAGGAGGACAGAGTAGTGTCGCTTGCTCTTGGCAGTTAAGAGGTCATTGGTGACCTTAGTAAGGGCAGTTTCAGTGGAGTGGTGTGACCGGAAGCCAGATTGTAAGCGGTCGAAGAGGGAGCAAGAAGAGAGATGGGAGGACAGTTCAAGGTAGACGTGTTGTTCCAGTAGCTTGGAGGCGTATGGGAGAAGTGATATAGGGCGATAGCTAGATACAGAGGATGGGTCAAGAGAGGGCTTTTTGAGGATAGGTGTGATGGAGGCATGTTTAAAGCTTGAGGGGAAAACACCAGTTGTTAGTGATAGGTTGAAGAGATGGGTTAGGGTTGGGATGAAGACTGGTGAGGTTTGGGATGAAGTGGGATGGGATCGGGTCGAGTGCACAGGTGGTGAGATGTGATCTTGAGAGTAGAGTGGAGAGTCGATCTTCTGTAATGGTGGAGAAGTTGGTTTTGAAGGTGGAGGGCTGGGAAGTCGGGAGGAAGGGCTCTGGGGGTTGTTGACCAAAACTGTCCCTGATGTTATCAATTTTCTGCTTGAAAAATGAGGCAAAGTCTTCAGCTGAGATGAGTGGGGAGGGAGGAGGTGCTGGGGGGCGGAGGAGAGAATTGAAGGTGTTGAATAACTGTTTAGGGTTGTGAGACAGGGAGGATATGAGAGATGAGAAGTAGGTTTGTTTAGCTGTGGCGAGTGTGGTCTTGAAAGTAGTGAGGGACTGTTTGAATGCGATGAAATGCTCGTTGGAGTGGGATCTTTTCCATCTGCGCTCAGCAGCCCTGGAAGCTCGCCTCAGCTCTTTGGTCAGGCTGGTGTGCCAGGGCTGTCTGTTGATTTTGCCAGTTTTGGTATGTGTAAGTGGGGCAGCGGATTCCAAAGCTACAGCTATTGTGGTGTTATATAGAGCGGCAGCGTCATCCGCATTGTGTAAGGAACTTATATCTGTAAGAGGGAGGAGGGATTCGGAGAATGAGTGTAGGTCAAGGTGTTTAAGATTCCTGCGAGGGTGTGAAAGTTTGTGGGGTGGGGATTGTAGACATGGAGTGAAGAGGGAAGAGAATGTGAGCAGGTTGTGGTCAGAGAGAGGAAGAGGTGAGTTAGAGAGGTTAGATAGGGAGCAGAGGCGGGTGAAGATGAGGTCCAGTGTGTGGCCATCTTTGTGGGTGGCTGTAGAAGACCATTGAGTGAGGCCGAAGGAGGAAGTGAGAGATAGAAGTTTAGTGGCAGCTGAGAGGGAAGTGTCAATGGGGATGTTGAAGTCGCCCATGATGATAGTAGGGATGTCCGCGGAAAGGAAATGAAGTAACCAGGTGGTGAAGTGGTCAAAGAAGGTGGTGGCTGGCCCTGGGGGGCGGTAGATGACAGCCAGTTGGAGGTTGGAGGGGGAGTAGATGCGCACAGAGTGCACCTCAAAGGAAGGGAGGGTAACAGAGGGTGGCAGTGGGATTGGGGTGAAGGAGCAGGTATCTGACAGGAGAAAACCAACTCCTCCACCATGTTTGCTGCTGGGGCGGGGGGTGTGAGAAAGGTGGAAGCCGCCATACGAAAGTGCAGCAGGAGAGGCTGTGTCAGAAGGGGTGAGCCAGGTTTCGGTGATGGCGAGGAAGGAGAGTTTGGTAGTAACAAAAAGATCATGGATGTAGGAAAGCTTGTTGCAGACAGAGCGAGCGTTCCACAGAGCTCCTGTTAGTGGGACTGGGGAAGCGGGGGCTGGGTGAATGGGTATAAGGTTGGAGAGGTTACGGAAGGTTGTGATAGAGCGTGGATGGGAGGTAGAAATGACTGTGGGAATGTGGTGAGGAGGACCAGGATTTGGAGAGATATCACCAGCAGTGAGAAGGAGCAGAGAAAGTGTTAGCAGGTGGGAGCAGGAGAGGGCATGAGGGGGCTGTCTGTGTTTGGAGACAGAGGATTGTATGTTAAGGAACAGTTTTGAGGCGGAGGTGAGGTGGATG
Source organism: Dendrobates tinctorius (assembly GCF_039654945.1). Taxonomy (NCBI): domain Eukaryota; kingdom Metazoa; phylum Chordata; class Amphibia; order Anura; family Dendrobatidae; genus Dendrobates; species Dendrobates tinctorius. Next base: position 566,760 of record NW_027362038.1, on the reverse strand, counting down.
GGGAGGATTGAAGAAGAGATGAACAGTTCCTTACTAGGAGTAGGGATTAGGGGAATTAGCAGAAAGTGAATGATTATAGGGGTGAAAGTGAAAACAAACAGAAACATTGTTTACTTTGACTGTGTCCAGTTCCCTTCAGTTCCCTTCTGGTTCAATTCTGGTTTTAATTCTTAAATTAATCTTCACACTTCTAGCACACACTTATAGCAATCACAATGCAGACTGAAGTCTATGCAGACTTGTACTCTGCAATATATGTACAACTAAGTGCAGTCAGGTGTGAAGCAGAGAGGAGTGGTCTCTGCTCATCTTGGCCAGACAATTAAGAGTGGACCATATGTATATGATCAAGCCAGAGTAAACAAGGTCATAAATAACACTGGGGTAAGCTGGGGTTAGCTGAAAGGCATACCATGTGAATGCTAGGTGCAGAGGCAAGTCTATGTGCAAAGCTGGGTGACGCACTGTGTGTCCTTCATAGACAGACAGCAGGAGAGCAGGAGAGCTGGGTGGATGGACATACCATGTGAATGCTAGGTGCAGAGGCAAGTCTATGTGCAAAGCTGGGTGACGCACTGTGTGTCCTTCATAGACAGACAGCAGGAGAGCAGGAGAGCTGGGTGGATGGACATACCATGTGAATGCTAGGTGCAGAGGCAAGTCTATGTGCAAAGCTGGGTGACGCACTGTGTGTCCTTCATAGACAGACAGCAGGAGAGCAGGAGAGCTGGGTGGATGGACATACCATGTGAATGCTAGGTGCAGAGGCAAGTCTATGTGCAAAGCTGGGTGACGCACTGTGTGTCCTTCATAGACAGACAGCAGGAGAGCAGGAGAGCTGGGTGGATGGACATACCTGTCGGAAGAATGGAGATGCTTGTTAGAGTGCGATGGTGGCAGGTAGCAGGGCACAGTCTGTATACATCCTTCTGGTTTTAATTCTTAAATTAATCTTCACACTTCTAGCACACACTTATAGCAATCACAATGCAGACATTGTATAAAGATATAGAGATAGGTAGATATAGATAATAGAGATAGCTAGATAGATAGACATAATAGATAGATATAGATAGATATAGAGATAGATAGCAAGATAGATATAGAGATAGATGTAGAGATAGAAAGATAGATATAGAGATAGAGCGATAGATAGAGATAGATAGATATAGATAATAGATAGAGATAAATAGATAGATAGATAGAGAAAGATAGATAGATAGAGATAGATATAGAGATAGAAAGATAGATAGATATACAGAGAGATAGATATAGAGATAGAGATAAATAGATAGATAGATATAGAGAGATATAGAGAGAAATAGATATAGATATAGAGATAATAGATATATATAGAGATAGATAGATATAGATATAGAGAGAGATAGATACAGAGAAAAGATATAGAGATAAATAGATAGAGAAAGATAGATAGATATATAGATATAGAGATAGAAAGATATAGAGATAGAGCGATAGATAGATATACAGAGAGATAGATATAGAGATAGATAGCTATAGAGAGATATAGAGATAGAGCGATAGATAGCGAGAGATATAGATATAGAGATAGATAGATACAGAGAAAAGATATAGAGATAGATAACGGATAGATAAATAGATAGATAGGTATAGAGATAGATAGATATAGATATTAGATAGAGATATATATAGATAAAGATAGATAGATATAGATGGTAGCTAGATAGATAATAAATATAGAGATAATAGATATAGAGATAGATAGAGTAAGATAGATAGATATAGAGATAGATAGATAGATAGATAGATAGACATAATAGAAAGATATAGAGAGAGATAGATAGATAGATAGATAGATAGATAGATAGATATAGAGATAGATGTAGAGATAGAAAGATAGATATAAAGATAGAGCGAAAGATAGATAGAGATAGATATAGATAATAGATAGAGATAGATAGATATAGATAATAGATAGAGATAGATAGATATAGATAATAGATAGAGATAGATAGATATAGATAATAGATAGAGATAGAAAGATAGATATAAGAGAGATAGAGAGATATAGAGAGAGAGATATAGATAGATAGATAGATAGATAGAGACAGATAGAGAGAGTGAGAGAGATATAACAAAACAAAACACAATACTCACCTCTCCTCCTGCTCCCACGCTGATCCCGGCTTCAGTGTCAGGAGCTGCCCCCTCTGCCAGACACACAGCGGGTGCGCGATGTAGTGACGTCATCGCCCACTGGTTGTGAGTCAGGAGCAGAGAGGACTGAGGGCGGCGCCGGCCCTGATGCAGAGTGGCTTACTGGGCTGGGGGCGGGGCCTCTGGGGGTGGAGACCTGAAATGATATGCTTCGCAGTGAATATTCATTTCTCTTTAGCAGCGGGGACAGGGGCTCCTGCCTCCTGACACCCGCTGCTGTTCCACTGGCAGGGGCCCCCATAGCAGCTGCATGGTGTGCGACACACCACTGGCTGGGGGCCCCTGGAGCAGCGGGGGCCCTAGGCAACTGCTGGCCCTGTATGCCAGCAGGTGCCAGAGCCCACCAGATGCCAGGGCCCACCGGAGAATCCACCGGTTCTCCGGTGGGCCAGTCCGACGCTGACTACAATGGACCTGTAATAAGTGTCCGGTACATGGGACCCTGGCTGGTTATCTAGGTGATACAGATTCTCCATTAAATGTCACCTGCTTAACCCAGCAGGAAGTACGGCGGCGTCTAAACATCACTAAAATGTACAAGTCCCCGGGCCCGGATGGGATACACCCCCGAGGACAGCAGGAATTAAGCACAGTCATAGATAGACCATTATTCCTAATCTTTAAAGATTCCATAATGACAGGGTCTGTACCACAGGACTGGCGTATAGCAAATGTGGGGCCAATATTCAAAAAGGGGACAAAAACCGAACTAGGGGCCGTTTATATAATGTGCTTTTATACTGACAGTGTGTATTAGGGATTTTCTATTCTATTGTGAATATTGTGGCTTTATTTACTGTAATACATTTTTCATATATTTTCCACACGTGCTCCAGTTTGATCCAGCTGCACATTAATCCAGTTATTATAATTCAATAACAATTATTTTAATATTATCATTATAAGGTTTTTCCTGTAGTTTATTACAATCCTCCTTGAAATTACTATATTTTTTGGACTAAAACACACACCTAAGGTTTTATTGGAAATTAGGAAAAAAAATTGAAGCAAAAAATGTGGTCAATTCTGTATTTAATATCCCCTATCCTGGTATATATGGCCCCCTTATCCCCAACCTGATACACATGGCACCTAGTAAGCATGGTCCCATCCCTATCCTAGTATGCATGGCACCTCATCCCTATCCTCTTATGTATGGCCCCATCCCTATCCGGGTATGCATGGTCCCCATTTCGTCCTGGTATGCAGGGTCCCCATTTCGTCCTGGTATGCAGGGCACCGTCTCATCCTGGTATGCAGGGCACCGTCTCATCCTGGTATGTACGGCCCCCATCTCGTCCTGGTATGCAGGGCCCCATCTCGTCCTGGTACGCAGGGCCCCAATTCATTATGGTATACAGGGACTCATCCTTATAAGTGGCCCCCACCCCCATTCCTATCCTGGTATACATGACTCCATCAGAAAACAATAGCTATATGCTTTATGCTTGTAAGCAGCGCTGAGAACAGTGAGTATTCATGAATATTCATTTCTCTTAAGGAGCGGCACACATGACCACCGGTAGCAGCAGGAAGCCGGTGGCTGACACTGCGCGCTACTGAAGAGCAAAGAATACTCAGTGCCTTTTGCGTGCACAGGCCTGGCAGCTGTGCTCTGCTTGTGAGCAGCACATGACGTCCCTGCCATGCGCTGCTTACAAGCATATAGCAGTTGCTGGCACCGGAGCAGGACGCTGCGAGGGAGCGCGGGGTAAGTAAGTGTAATGGTTTGCTTTTTTAATGTTTTCTGAAGGGGCCATGCATACCAGGATAGGGATGTGGATGGGGGTGTGGGCCAATTATAAGGATGGGGCCATGCATACCAGGACCGGAGTTGGGGGCTAATCATATCAAGATACTATTATTAAAGAGAAATGAATATTCATTGCCCTCCAAACCCATAGGCGTAGAATGCAGTGAATATTAATTTCTCTTTAGCAACGGGAACAGGAGTTAGCCGCAGCCACCGGCTCCAGCCTCATGTGACCCGCTGCTCCGCCGATGCCGTTCGCCCACCTCCCCTCTACAGCCGGAGCCGGTACATCCGGACTATAAGACACCCCCCCATTTTACTCCACATTTTTGAAGGAAAACAGTGCGTCTTATAGTCCAAAAAAATACAGTAGTTTTAATACAAATTGAAAAGTCAGGATAAAGGGAAACTCTGCTGTTATTGTACAGAAATTCACACTTGGCCTCACTGCACATTTAGGGTACGTGCAGACGTTGCAGTTTTTGATGCATTTCTGCAGCGTTTTTGAACGCGCAGAATTGCATCAAATCCAAAAACACTGTGCACATGCTGCGAAAAAAAACGCACGGATTTGCAGCGTTTTATTTTCTGCAGCATGTCAATTCTTTATGCAGATCTGCAGTGTTTCTGCACCCATTGACTTGCATTGAGTCAGGCATTTCCGCAGCAAAACCGCAGGTCTAAAAAAGATCTGCAGTATTGCTGCGGATGAAACGCTGCTGATCGGGAACAGGGAAGTGTGTGGGCGGTGACTGTGTGCGTGTCTGCCAGGGGTGTGCGGGGGGTCTGCATGTGTGCGTGCATGCAGGCATCGTCCGATGGGACTACAAGTCCCATCGGTCGATGCCTGCAACAGTGACAGTGAGTGAAACATTAGCCAATGATGGGACAGTAGTAGTCCCATCATCCTGCTAATGTGTTGAATGTAAAAAAAAAAACAAAAAAAACACACATATACAGTTCATACTCCCCATCTACACCTAATCCCCGAAGCCCTCGCTCACCTGAAAAAATATTAACATAATAAACACTATACTCCCTGTGTGCAACGTAATCCAATTAATATGATTATCCCACGACGATCTCCCGTGGAGAGCTGCCACATCAGCTGATGCGACTGCTCTCCAGGGGATCCAGTGATACAATGACAGAGATAATCCTCTGTATTGTATCACTTCGCCGCCGACAGGTCACTGGAGTTCACCTGTCAATTTGCGGCACTACAGCGTGAAAATTTTCTCACGCTGTAGTGCCGTAAAATGCGAGGCTTATCTCCAATGACACACTGCTGGAGGGCTTTCACCTGTCAGTGTGTCATCGGAGGCCTATAGAGCGGTCATATCTGCTGATGTGACAGCTCTATAGGGGAGATCGTCGTGGGATATTCGTTATTAATGGGATTACATGGGACAGGGAGTATATTGTTGGTTTGTTTTTTTATTTTTTTGCAGGTGATCGATGGCTTTGAATGGATTTAGGCGTACAATAAAAATTATGAAAAACTGTCATGTTTTATTTCATTAAAATACTTTAATCTTATGTGTGTTTTTTAACCCTTTCTTACTATAAGATCAATAATGGTTAGGCGTTTTATTGGATGGATGGATCTATCTATAATGGATAGGCATCTTATTGGATGGATCCATCTATCCATCATATATCCATCCATGGATGGATCCATCCATCTATCTATCCATCATAGATACATCCATCTATCCATCATAAATCCATCCATGGATCCATAGATGGATCCATCCATAGTTGGATCCATCCATAGATATGGATATATCAGTCTATCTATAGATATATCCATCTATCCCATATTTATCTGTGTGTGTAATGGAGTGTGGGTTGGACAAATGTAAAAGAGGAGGTTGGACCAGAAATGACATCACAAATCTTTTTTTTTTTTTTTGTTAATTAACATATCTTTATTTAGCTTACAAAAACGCATACAAATCCACATAAAAAACGTGCGGATTTTTACCTGCGTTTTCTGGCAACAGATGCAGATTCTGTGCAAAAAATTCTGCAGGTAAATCTGCAACGTGTGCACATACCCTTGGAGTTGTCGCTCATAAAAGCAAAGTTTGACCAGAAAGACTTGTAAGGACCTGGTCTTTTAGGGACCATGAGACATTCAGCAGCACAGAAGGGAGAGAAGATTCATCCGATAAGATCTCAGGGATCTAGGAAGCCAACAGCATCATTACCCTCCGCTTTCTCTTACAGGCCCAGCATAAGATTTTTCTTCAAGTGATTTTCTATCTTGTCAGCACATTCTACATACGCTGTCATTTGGCTTTATAGTTAAAGATCTGGGCAGGTAACGGTCAGCGTCTCCTGATCCCAGGGGGTAGGTGGATCCTCCAGGTTATAAGTTCTATAGAAAAGGGCTTTCAATGCCCAAAGTCATTTGAACAGTTTTGGGTGGAGGAGAATGTTGTGGTCTAGAGGCAAAATGGTGATCATGGTAATACGGCCGGACTACACCACCGATAAAGCAGCCACAGCCGGTGACTGAGAGGAATCTGTGACTTCTCTGCATTCAGTGGTTACTACTCACCTGGGTAGTCATATGTGGGAATCTCCTCTTTACACCACTCATCACCCCTCACATATGTCTCTGTAGTATTAATATGGGTCAGATCTTCACCCTGAAACAAATATTGTAAAAGTCACCGACAGATTGAGAAGTCCCATCTATGATCAGCTCTAATCCTGTCATCTCCACCGTTCTCATCACACAAGTATAAAACATATACCGTATATACTCGAATATAAGCCGAGATTTTCAGCCCATTTTTTGGGACTGAAAGTCCCCTCTCGGCTTATATTCGAGTCATATACGCCAGGGGGTCGGAGGGGTGCCAGGTCATACTTACCCGTCCTGGCGCTGTCTCTGCAGCCCCCTGCTTGTCCCACAGACTCCCTTCCTTCCTTCGGCGGTCACATAGTACCGCTCATTAAACTCATGAATATGCGCATATTCATGAGTGTAATGAGCGGTACCATGTGACCGCTGAAGGCAGGAAGGGAGACAGTGGGAGAACAGAGCTGCAGAGACGGCGCCAGGACGGGTAAAGTATAGGCTATATTCAACTGTCCCCTCACTCCATCGCTGCTGTCTGATGTGTCCTCTGTCAGTGACATTCAGATAGCAGAGGGCGCGGTGACGTGGTTAGTGTGCGTCGTGCCCTCTTCTGCCTGAACGTCACAGACAGATGACGTGGCAGATAGCCATGAGTATATACAGTAATACTGGTGGATAAAACAAGACTGAGCACAAGACCTTCACAGCCGTCTACACATCATAGGGGAGATCTCCTGACACCTTCTCTCCATTTACCTGATGATCCTGAGGAGCACTGGGATCTTCTTGGTTACAGTCCTGTGGAAGAAGAGGACGGGGACATCTCTCTGGTGTTGTCCTCTTACTGGATAGATCTGGAGGAAACACATACAGGGACTGAATTCATTCTCTACATACAGATAATTATAGGCCGTGTGTATTTATTCCTGTCTATTACCTGGAGATGTGAGGGGCTGGGGAACCTCCATTATGACGTTCTTGTACAGATCTTTGTGTGCTTCTAAATACTCCCACTCCTCCATAGAGAGATAAACAGCGACACCCTGACACCTTATAGGAACCTGACACATACAATGATACCGTCATCCCCCGATCCCTTCATAGCGTTACTGCATAATGTCCCAGCATTCCCAGCAGTGTCACCTCTCCAGTCAGCAGCTCAATCATCTTGTAGATGAGTTCTAGGATCTTCTGCTCATTGATGTCCTCATGGATCAGGGGGTGAGGTGGAGGCCCCGTGATTGGGCTCAGGGGTCTTCCCCATCCCTCAGACACAGGGTCCTGACAGCGATCACTAGAGGTCTTCTTCACCACTGTGTAATCCTGGTTATGGAGAGACACATTAATAAATCTCACTACAGACATTTCCAGAGTCCTCACCTCTCCAGTTCTGTCCATCTGTTATTCCCATAGATAAGAATGATGTAATGTGACGTCATCAGAATCTCTCACCTCTCCAGTGAGACGGAAGAGGATCTCTAGGGTGAGGTGTAACATCCTCTCCGCCATCTTGTCTCTGTCCATATCCATCCTTGATGGGTAAATCAGGAAAATTGTCTTTTGTAGAAGATCTTCACTGAGAGGATCCGATATTGTAGAGACCTGAATGAGAAGAAGATGATCCGATGTAACACCATAAGAATCCTGTGTAATAATACAATTACTGGAGATAATAAGGGAAACATATGAGGAGATTTATTATCTTACAGGGTTTAGTTTTCTTCCCTGACATCTACTAATAAAACCTATATATTTAGGCCACAGACAACAAGCAGTTTCCTCCTCGGAGTCGGCAGCTGAACACGTTCCTCATAGACTCATCTTCCATAACGCTAATTCTCGTCTCATTACCGACACTGGAATCGGCATTAGCAATACTGCAGGAGATATTCATTACACGCGACATGAGAAATAACTCCTTCATGATGAGGACGACATCTTCATCTTCTACTGCGGCTCTAGAGACAGATTTGGCCAGAGTCGGTCACTGCCTCCATCCCCACCGGCCGTCTATATGAAGGTTTCCCGTCTTCCCCGCACTGGAATCTTCTATCACGTTAGATCTCAGCTCTGAGTCACGCACAGAAGTTTGAGGCTTTTAGAAAAGATTTTTTGTTTCCACAATCACAACGGACAGAAATGATCTGATCCCAAAGTCTCCATGTACAGTGATTTATGGGGTTTATTTCTGGCCTTAGTGTAATGTTCAAGTAAGATACGATTTTCTAGAATCTTCCAATCCCCTAACACTACAGATGACATTGTAGCCTGTCATAGCTGCAGCATTCCCCCTTGCCCCCTCCTTAGCAGCTGGGTGTGCCCCCTCTGCCTGCTGGTAACAGGACACCGACCATTTCCTGTGCTGCTAAGGAATGTTAATTAAGCTGAGTGAAAAAATGTCTTTGAAGCCATGAGGCCAATACAAATATGGGGAGATATTAAAAGAAGCTCTAGCGTGCACTTCGCTCGCGGCAGAGATATAAAAACCACATCTCCGCATGGGGCATGAATCCAGTATTCTGGCCCATAGTTTTCACGGTTCTAGTGCTGACAGAACAAGAGAAACGGAGTTCTCCTCTACAGAGCAAAATAAGCAGCTAGTGCTTGGTGTCATTACAAAGCTAATTTCAATACAAGATAAATGATGGTCCTGGCGATACACTGCTAGGTTTTCAAGTCCAGATCTGATGGTTCTAAGTTTTCCAGACCCACATCTGTAGTTAGAGCTGGGGGCTAAACCTCTCTAGCCAACCTCTTCTGTGATGTCACACAGCAGAGGCCATAAGGCATGCCAGTGAACAAACCATTTCAGTTTAGCTGCAGAGTCCATGCTGAAAGGACCCCCAGATGTCTGGAGATGTCTGGCTGGCTACCCATCCCCCGACCACATGGTCTGCCGAAAGACCAGTAAGCAACTGTAAGTTTAATTTCTGGTTTTCATCCCTGCTATTTAATATTTGCAATGTACATATCTGATGTCTCAACTTTGTAACAACTTTTTATCTATGTAATCACTGCCCGCCTTTGGGGAATAAATCATAAAATTATCAGTCTGTCTTCATGCTCTTAAGGTACTGTCACACTTAGCGATGTACCAGCGATCCCGACCAGCGATATGACGCGGTCAGGATCGCTGGTACATCGCTAAGTGGTCGCTAGTGAGCTGCCACACAGGCAGATCTCACTAGCGACATCGCTGGGGACGGGGATCGCTACTTACCTGTCACACCAGGCGATCCTGCGTCCTCCCGCCCGGCTCCACGCGTCGCTCATCCTCACAGCAGGAAACGCCGCAGGAAGCTGATGACGAGAAACAGTCCTGAACGTTCTCGCGCGATCATCGATAATCGGCGGGGGAGCCGGTCGTAGGTAAGTATCAGACACAGAGATATCGCTAGCAATATCGCTATAACGTCACTAGTTATAGCGATATTGCTAGCGATATCTCTTAGTGTGACATGCCCTTAAGAAATGAACTTAAGCGCCTTTTAAGATAATTGCAACTAATTTGGGGGTTTGCTATGGACCCTCTTAATTAACTCATTGATTAAGTGAATTGTAGCTGGTGGCAGCAAAATGTGATTTGGGCCCCAGGTATTGCTGGCTGTGACAGAAAGGGAGTTGATAAGCTAATTGGTTGGCTGCGGCCAGAGCATTGAAAATTCCCTCACTGCAGTGTGCCAGGTGGCCATACCTCATTGTAACAGCCGGCTGGTGACCAATTATCCTACGTGTAGTTCGCTGACTGACCTGAGGATAAGGGGGCGCCGGAGAGCTGAGAGTTCCAAAGTGGAACTGAGAAAGTGGGATATACATAAATCCCCGCAGTTCTTGGAAGGTTGTTAGCAGTGGTGGGGCATCCAAAATAACCCCCCTGCGATAAATTGTTAGGGCAAGACTAGCTTGCTGTATTTTTGTCACATGGTGCTAGTGGTGGATAACTAAGATAAGCCCTCACTGTGACTGTGATAGCTGTGTGCCGGCAGTACGTCGCGTCCCTCCGTCCGGTGACATCTCCATGTCAGCGGTGGTTTGTCACATATTGGTGGCAGCGGTGGGATCGTCACACTTAGACTTTCCTGTATTACAAGAAAAACACCAGAAAAAACAGATGCTAAAATGTTTCTAAAGAAAATTGGCTCCAGCAATTCTTGTAAGCAGAAAAAATAAGAAAAAAGCAGAAGACACATTTTATAATTTTTAACATGTTAAACATTTATTAAAAAAGAAAATAATCTGTTTGTGCCCCAGGACATAGATGAACACCGCAGGGACGGCACAGAGGAGGCTGCAACAAAAACCCTGACAGTTTATCCACTTGCTGCTGTGAAAAGCAAACATGACATCTAAGAAGGTGTGACAGAGTTCGGCTGAATGCCCCCCGCCCCCAAGTACTCGATAGTATGGGGCGGCCTAGTTACTCCGATACTTACATGCCTAATAATGGGGTCTGGGCTGCAATGTATGAAGGTCTATTAGGCCGGGCCAGAGGCAGCGTCCAATAAGTTACCTTATAACGCCCCCATACACAGTAGACTAAAGTTCCATGAAAGCACTGATTTCGGGGGGTTTGGCCGACCATATAATGTATTTGGGGGCCTCCCGACAGATGATGTCAGGGCAGAGAAGGATCTGGCATCCTGAATTTCAGAGGATAATCCGTTTGTCCTTCCTGTAGATAATCCTCCTCTAGAGGAGTCTGGAGGCGACTCTCTCATACAGACCACAGGAAAGCTGGAATATTTGTGTGTATGGGGGAGTCGGGAGAGATCGCCGTCTGCCAAATGACCGTTCAGCCAACTCTGATCTCATGTGTATGGGGCCGTTAGTATTACACTGACAGGCAGTGATGATACACGGCACTACAGTAGTACAGGGCATCACCGGAGCCATCAGAGGCTTGTATGTTGTGTGATCGCACTGATCAGAGGGGTTTAAAAAAGGTTTAAAGTGCAAAAAAATATCACAGTTTCAGCAACAAGAAATATCCATCACTATATGGAAAGCAGAGTCACTGCACAATGTTAGTTACGTCACGGCCATAACTACTTTATTATACTCTATTATCCTGTACACAGTGGAGTAGATAGAAATCACAGATCCCACAGCAATAGCTGGAATTGGACCCTTCAGCATAAAAAAATCTATCTATCTATACACAGTACAGACCAAAGGTTTGGACACACCTTCTCATTTAAAGAGTTTTCTTTATTTTCATGACTATGAAAATTGTAGATTCACTCTGAAGGCAACAAAACTATGAATTACCACATGTGGAATTATATAATTAACCAAAAAGTGTGAAACAACTGAAAATATTTCTTATATTCTAGGTTCTTCAAAGTAGCCACCTTTTGCTTTGATTACTGCTTTGCACACTCTTGGCATTCTCTTGATGAGCTTCAAGAGGTAGTCACCGGAAATGGTCTTCCAACAGTCTTGAAGGAGTTCCCAGAGATGCTTAGCACTTGTTGGCCCTTTTGCCTTCACTCTGCGGTCCAGATCACCCCAAACCATCTCGATTGGGTTCCGGTCTGGTGACTGTGGAGGCCAGGTCATCTGGCGTAGCACCCCATCACTCTCCTCCTTGGTCAAATGGCCCTTACACAGCCTGGAGGTGTGTTTGGGGTCATTGTCCTGTTGAAAAATAAATAATGGTCCAACTAAATGGAAACCGGATGGAATAGCATGCCGCTGCAAGATGCTGTGGTAGCCATGCTGGTTCAGCATGCCTTCAATCCATCACACCTCCTCCTCCATGCTTCACAGTGTGAGCCAGGCATGTAGAGTCCATCCGTTCACCTTTTCTGCGTCGCACAAAGACACGGTTGTTGGAACCAAAGATCTCAAATTTGGACTCATCAGACCAAAGCACAGATTTTCACTGGTCTAATATCCATTCCTTGTGTTCTTTAGCCCTTCTGCTTGTTGCCTGTCCTTAGCAGTGGTTTCTTAGCAGCTATTTTACCATGAAGGCCTGCTGCATAAAGTCTCCTCTTAACAGTTGTTGTAGAGATGTGTCTGCTGCTAGAACTCTGTGTGGCATTGACCTGGTCTCTAATCTGAGCTGCTGTTAACCTGCGATTTATTTCTGAGGCTTGTGACTCGGGTGAACTTATCCTCTGCAGCAGAGGTGACTCTTGGTCTTCCTTTCCTGGGGCGGTCCTCATGTGAGCCAGTTTCTTTGTAGCACTTGATGGTTTTTGCCACTGCACTTGGGGACACTTTCAAAGTTTTCCCAATTTTTCGGACTGACTGACCTTCATTTCTTAAAGTAATGATGACCACTCATTTTTCTTTACTCAGCTGCTTTTTTCTTGCCATAATACAAATTCTAACAGTCTATTCAGTAGGACTATCACCTGTGTATCCACCAGACTTCTGCACAACACAACTGATGGTCCCAACCCCATTTATAAGGCAAGAAATCCCACTTATTAAACCTGACAGGGCACACCTGTGAAGTGAAGACCATTTCCTGTGATCATAGTTTTGATGCCTTCAGAGTGTATCTACAATTTTCATAGTCATGAAAATAAAGAAAACTCTTTGAATGAGAAGGTGTGACCAAACCTTTGGTCTGTACTGTATATATTTGGCAGAGTCATATCTCCCGACTCCGCAGATTGCATGCTATCATTGTAGGCCCAGACCAGATGGTATGGAGATGAATGAGGGATACCAAAGTTAAAAAATAGACTTTCCTTCACTTAACAAGAACTTGACGAGAAGTACCGTATATACTCGAGTATAAGCCGAACCGAGTATAAGCCGACCACCCTAAATTTTGCCACAAAAACCTGGGAAAACTTATTGAACTCGAGTATAAGCCTAGGGTGGGAATTGCCGAAGATACTGGTAAATTTAAAAAATAAAACTAGATATGGGTGGCCCATATAACGCTGCATAACATATGCCCCATATAATGCAGCACAGTGAATAATGGTGGCCCATATAACGCTGCATAACATATGCCCCATATAATGCAGCACAGTGAATAATGGTGGCCCCAATACATTGTAATATGGTATATTGCCCAAGTGATAGGCTTACCGGCAATCCTATCAGGTTGCTGCTGCACAGTGAATAATAGTGGCCCCAATGCATGATAATTTATTGCCCAAGTGATAGGATTACCGGTAATCCTATCATGTTGCTGCTGCTGCCGCTGCTGGAATTAAAAAAAAAAAAAACACTATATACTCACCTCCGTTGCTGAGAGCTGCTCCTCAGCGTTGCCGGCTCTTCAGTGACTCAGGCAGAGGGTGCGTACTATGTACGTCATCGCGCCCCCTGACCTGTTACGTCACTGCCAGAAGATGGAAGACAGGAGAGCGGCGCACAGTGACTTGGAATGCGGACAGGTGACTATTGCAAGTGCCGGGGGCCTGAGCCAGTGGCGACACCGGTATGTGACCCCTCCATAACGCGCCGATGTCCCCGCCAGCTCAGAACACCAGCACTTGTCCCGCTGACAACGCCGGCCGCCAGCCCTATCATCACCCACCGGGACACTGACAGGATGCAGGGGACCACGGACATATGCCGGAGACGACGGGGACCTCCTCCCTGCATCGGTAAAATGTAAGTCAGAACCGTAACTCGTATATCAGCCGAGGGGGGTCTTTTTCAGCCCAAAAAGGGGGCTGAAAAACTCGGCTTATATTCGAGTATATACATCAGATGGCAGGCACAACACTTTATGAATGCTTCTCCTGCATTATGCAGTCAGGAACTTTCCGGTTACATGCGGCAGTACATAACCTTTGTTATAAGCCACAATAGTGCAGCAAACCTGAGCTACTGACCTCTTCCTGCTCTGTGTCTCCGCTATGCTCCCTGCCTGGAATCCGAATTCTTACTGCCATTATATCTTTGCTTTCTGATGTCTCCTCCTGGCACACAACACCATATCAATTCAGGAGGACGGCAATCAGATAGACCAAAGGCCTGGATTTCTCACTTTCTGACTCATCACAAGGACATTGTTCTCCTGTGTGGCCATGTAGCTCAGTATGAGGTCTCCCACACAGTATGACGCCCCCACAGCTCCTCACACAGTACTATGGCGAGAGATGAGCAAATATTTCAATGTTCAGTTCAGCTCACGATCCCCGAATTTGCAATATTCGCTGATTTAGTCATCAATTAAATCGCCAAATATAGCCGAACATGGACAGCACAAACGCCGGTGTTTCCCAAGCTGTGTGACAGTGTGGTTAACACCGGAGTAGCACTTCTGATTGGGGGTAAAATCATCTCAGCCGCTCCAAGAGCCGCGGTTCCCACGCTGTCAGAAGACAGCGTGACCGCTCAGCTGATGACTGGTGTCAGCTGATGGGACTACAGCTCCCATCATCCGACACCTACAGCCGCTAATAACAGTGAGAGAAGGAGCGGATGATGGGAGTATTCATCGGCTGCTACTGAGCTGTAAATAAATAATAAAAAAAGAAACTGCGTGGGTTCCCCTGTATTTGTGATAACCAGCCAGGCAAAACTCACAGCTGAGGGCTGCAACCCTCATCTATCAGCTTCAGCAAGGCTGGCTATCAAAAAATGTGCCGCGTTCAGTAAAATCACAGTGTGACAGGTTAGAACAGATATATACACATAGAATACATAGATATATAGATGTCAGTGACACACGCACATATATGTTTGTATATTACATAGATAAGACAGGTAGAAGAAAAGCCGGTAAGCTGGTAATTCATCAGCCGCGGTAGTGTAAAATCACTGCACGAGCTGACACTGTACTAATTGTATTTGTCATTGACATCTATACAGTATATCTAACTATTCTATTTGTATTTACTGTATGTAATCCATCTCTTCTATCCTGTCGGCTCCTGCTGTGATTTTACACTACTGCGGCTGCTGAATTACCAGCTTTTCTTCTACCTATATAATATATATACACTGTGTCACCGACATCTATAAAAAAACAATTCCTTCTCACCCCCAATGAGGGTGGTCTTTGTTGTCCTTTCTCGTTCTCGGGTCCTCTACCAGAGGCCTGGGAGTTTGATGGTTCTGTGCAGGATCTTAGTTGTTCCCAGCATTGCGCTTTTCTGGACGGAGACCTCAGATGTTGCTCCTGGGATCTGTTGTAGCCATTCTTCCAACTTAGGTGATACTGCTCCAAGTCCTCCTATCACCAATGGAATCATTGTTACCTTCACTTTCCACATCTTCTCCAGTTCTCCTTTGAGGCCCTAGTGTTTCTCCAGCTTCTCATATTCCTTCTTTCTGATGTTGCTGTCACTTGGCACTGCCACATCTATTATCATTGCTGTCTTCTGATCCTTGTCTAATATCACGATGTCTGGTTGGTTAGCCAACACCTGCTTATCCGTCTGGATCTTGAAGTCCTACAGGATTTTAGCCCTTTCATTCTCCACCACTTTTTCTGGGGTCTCCCACCTGGACTTAGGGGGAATTAGCCCGTATACTGTGCAGATGTTCCTGTATACAATTCCCGCTAGTTGGTTGTGGCGTTCAGTATACACTGTTCCTGCTTGCATTTTGCATCCTGCCACTATGCATTGGACAGTTTCTGAGGTTTGTTTGCATAGTCTGCACCTTGGGTCTTGTCTTGTGTGGTAGATTCCTGCTTCTATGGATCTGGTACTTAGTGCTTGCTCTTGTGCTGCTATGATTAGTGCTTCTGTACAGCTTTCTCCAGCCATTGGTAAGATTTCTCCATGTCAGCCACCTCCATTATCTGTCGATGGTACATCCCATGCAGCGGCTTGTCTTGCCATGGCGCTTACATGCATTGTGAGGAGCTTTCGTGTTTTCACATCTGCAGCTTCCATCTCTTCTTTTGGCCAGCACACTATGCCAGCAGGGTATCTGCTGATAACTGGCAGGGCATATGTATTTATGGTGCAGATTTTATTCTTCCCATTGAGCTGGCTCTTCAGGACCTGTCTTACCATTTGAAGGTATTTGGATGTTGCTGCTTTCCTTGACTCCTCATTATGGTTACCGTATCCCTGAAGGATGCTGAGGTACTTGTAGCAAGTCTCTACATCTGCTACATGTCCTGCTAGTAATTCCACTCCATCAGTCTTGACTACCTTGCCTCTCTTTATTACCAACCGGTCGCACTTCTCCAGTCCGGAGGACATCCCGATGTTTTCACTGTAGATCCTTGTCAGGTGGATCAGTGAATTGATGTCTCGTTCGTTTTTCGCATACAGCTTGATGTCATCCATGTAGAGGAGGTGACTGATGGTGCTTCCACTATTGAACTTGTATCCATAGCCAGACTCTGTAGTTATCTGACTGAGGGAGTTCAAGCCTATGCAGAACAGCAATGGAGACAGTGCATCACCTTGGTATATGCTGCATTTGATGGTCACTTGTGCTAGTTGTCTTGAGTTGACTTCCAATGTTGTTCTCCATAGCCCCATTGAGTTTCTGAGGAAGGTTCCTAATTTCTTGTTGATATTGTAGATCCAAGCATTCACAGATCCATGTGTGTGGTATTGAGTCATAGCACAGCCTGGATTGACTACAGGAAAGCCCAAGATTGGTCCGTCTGGATCTTGAGTAGTGTTGAGCTTTCCGATACCGCAAGTATCGGGTATCGGCCGATATTAGCTGTATCGGAATTCCGATACTGACTTCCGATACTTTTTTCATATCGGATACTGGAATCGGAAGTTCCCATAATGCTATCAGCCCGCTCGCTTTGATTCAGCCAATGGGAATCCTCAGAAGTGTGGGCACATCCTGTTAGGCATGTAGGCATGTAAACTATTGGCATGGCTGTGATTGGCTGCTGAAATGATGTCATGATGCACTATAAAAGCCACCGCCGCCATTTCTGGTCACTCTGCTGTGAATTCAGTTAGGGACAGGCTGCTGTTGAAGACTGTGAGGGACAGTTAGAAATAGCGATTCTCAAAACAAAATTGTGCTTTACCCAGGCTACATAAACCACCACTGTAGCTTTCTTTTCCCTAGCAGCAGTGTTCACAGCTGCCTGCAAGGGCTGTGTGAGTGCAGCTCACGCTGTGGAGTGGGTCCTTCAGCCACGCCTGGTTGTAGGCCGCCCAGCGTGCCTCACTGCTGCCTCATACATATTTTTCTTTTTGAGCTGCTTATTTTTAAAAAATTCTATCTAGTGTGCTTCCATCCATATCCATATACGTTGATTGCAAACACTAGTAGTAGACGGCGGAGCCTTTCTGCAGCCTTTCAGTGCTAGTGCCCACTTAGCTGCACTGTTCACGGCTGTCTTAGAGGTCTCTGACTGTGTGTGAGTGCAGCTCACGCTGAGTAGTGTGTCCTGTAGCTACATCTGGTTGTAGGCCGCTCAGCGTGTCACTGCCTCACACATTCTTTTATTGCAGCTCATTTTTTCTCCTATTAGTGTGCATCCATCCGTATCCATATACGGAGGTTGCAAACACTCTAGGAGTACACAGCGGAGCCTTTCTGCAGCCTGTCAGCGCTAGTGCCCACTTATCTGCACTGTTCACGGCTGTCTGAGAGGTCTCTGACTGTGTGTGAGTGCAGCTCACGCTGAGTAGTGTGTCCTGCAGCTACGTCTGGTTGTAGGCCGCTCAGCGTGCGTCACTGCCTCACACATATTTTTCTTTAATTGCAGCTCATTTTTTCTTCTCCTATAAGTGTGCATCCATCCATATCCATCTACATTGGTTGGTTGCAAACACTATATAGGAGTAGATAGAGGAGCCTTTTTTCTGGCTTGTGCCCTTCAGCTGCAGCCAGATCAGTATTACCCAATTTTTTTGGAGCCTCATCTTTTGCATTGTAGGTTACCTGCCTGCATTGTAATAGCTCCAGAAAGTTGGTGATACTCTGACTTTCAAATCTTTGGTCACTTCCTTTTAGTTTTTTTTCCCCCCAAAAAAACAACAAAGTTCACCAAACACTACATTTGAAAGTTGTGTAGGCCACATTAGCTCCCATTAAAGTGTAGTCGACACACACACTTCATAAAATTAGTGCTTCTTATACCTGTAACCAGCTGTTCAGGAATAAGCACACTAAGCCCCCCCTTTGTACTTTTCTGCCTATCTTTCTCAGTCTAGCAAGATGAAGAAGGCAGGGAGTAAGGCACGCGGCCGTGGGCATGGAGTTTCAGCAGGGAGAGGACGTGGGGATTCTGCAGGGAGAGGATGTGGGGATTCTGTGCCTGCTGTTGGCACCAGTGAGTCAGCATCCCCCAGTTTTAGCAGGCAACAGTCCTTTATGTGCAGCTTTGTAGGAAATCACCGTACCACACTGCTGCGGGAGAAACAAATTGAAGCCGTTGTCGGATGGATGGCAGCTAACGCATCGACTTCAATTACTTCCACATCCTCTCAGGGCCAGAGCACCGAAGAGCAACCATCTGTCTCTTCACCACCTGCCAAAGTGCCCAGGCAGTCAGAGAGCCCTGGACAGGAGCCATCACAGTCTCTTCTTCTGTTCTCCGAATCTGTTGGTTTGGAAAGAGGGGGCCAGCCAAGCAGCATTCCAGAATGTGAAGAAGAGGGAGTATGCAGTGATGCGCAACTTCTTTGTCCCTCTGAATCTGAAGAGGCGGGTGGGCCAGTGCATATGGTCAGCACACCTCAGTACACATCAGATGATGACGAGACTCAGTTACCACTTTCTGGTGCGTACGGTGCTGGCGAGACAACCCAGGAGAAGCAGGTGTTTGAAGAGGGGAGTGTAGATGATGAGGTCCTTGACCCATCATGGCGTGAGGAACAGGAAGGTGGTGGGGGCAGCTCTGAGGAAGAGATTCCCCGAACGGCCAAAACTGGAGGGAGAGGGAAGGGGCAGACTTGGTTGCCTGTACCCTCCACTTTGGCACCCGTTAGGAGCATTCCACTTTCAAAAGGCAAAACGGGCGCTCCCAAGATTGCAGTGCGTGGTCCTTTTTTGACACAATTGCAGATGACATTTGCTTTGTCAAATGCAAGCTGTGTCATCAGAGAATCAAAAGAGGGAAAAATGTCAGCAACCTCAATACCACTAATATGTGGAAACATGTGCGGACCAAGCACGAGCTGGAGTTACACAGACACACTAAAGACGTAGGCCAACGTACAGCACCACCTACCACCTCTTCAGCTCGTGTTGGGGCCGCTTCCTCCAGCTCACATACAGCTGGTTCAGCTTCCTCACAGGATCGCCAAGGAAGAACCTCTGGCACTGTTGTCCGGAGACCCTGTGACATTCCACCCACAGCACCACGTTCCAAGTCATCCTCACACTCCCAGGCCACTCGGCAGCCATCGGTAGCACAGGCATGGGAGAAAAGGCGGCCATACTCGGCAAACCATCCCCGAGCACAGGCTCTGAATGCTGGCATTGCCAAACTACTGGCCCTTGAAATGCTGTCATTCAGGCTGGTGGAGACTGACACCTTCCGGAACTTCATGGCATTGGCAGTCCCACAATACACCGTGCCCAGCCACTTTTATTTCAGCAGGCGAGCCGTTCCTGCCCTGCAGAAACATGTGGAGGCAAACATAAAACATGCGCTACTAAACGCCGTCAGTAGCAAGGTTCACCTGACCACTGATGTGTGGACCAGTAACCATGGACAGGGACGATACCTTTCCCTCACTGCCCATTGGGTCAATGTTGTGGAGCCGGGTACAGATC
This sequence comes from Dendrobates tinctorius, assembly GCF_039654945.1. NCBI lineage: Eukaryota > Metazoa > Chordata > Amphibia > Anura > Dendrobatidae > Dendrobates > Dendrobates tinctorius. The sequence continues at coordinate 546,577 of NW_027362038.1, read as the reverse complement.
TGGAGAGTGGCGCTCTACGTGTTCTGCCAACTCCACGGATTGCAGGAATCCAGTCTGTACTCCTACTCTAGTTCCTCAGAAACAGCACAGCAGGAGCCTGTTACGACCGATATGAGCACAGCCATGGCCAAACGTCAACAGGCCGTACTGAAATTAATTTCTTTGGGGAATCGAAGCCACACAGTGCAGGAGCTCTGGAATGCCATCAAGCAGGAGAGCGACGTGTGGTTTGTGCCAGCGAATCTCCAGCCGGGCTTGGTAGTGTGTGACAATGGCAGAAATATGGTGGCAGCTCTTGGCCTAGGCAACCTCACTCACATCCCATGTTTGGCACATGTGCTCAACTTGGTCGTGCAGAGCTTTCTGAGGGACTATCCGGATCTTGATGCACTGCTGCACAAGGTCCGCATAGAGTGCGCTCACTTGCGTCGTTCCAGCACGGCAAGATCGCGCCTTGCTGCTCTGCAGCGCCGATTACGCCTTCCGGAACATCGCATCATATGTGACCTACCCACCAGGTGGAATTCAACGTTACATATGTTGGAGCGGTTGTGTGAGCAGCAGGCAGCAGTCATGGAGTACCAGCTGCATCAGGCACAAACAAGTCGCAATGTGCGCCGGTCACACTTCAGCACCACTGAGTGGGCCTCTATGAAGGACATCTGCCTCGTTTTGCGTGCCTTCGTTGATTCCACGCGGATGGCGAGTGCAGATGATGCACTAGTCAGCATGACTGTCCTCCTTATCTGCCTGCTTCAAAAAACACTGCAAGCACTAAGGGATGAGGTTTTGGAAGAGGTGGAGGATGAGGAGTCCCAAATGCCATCTGCTTCTGGACAGTCTGCGCTACGTGCTTCCTCACAAAGGCCTAGGCAGGGGACACTTTGTGAGGAGGATGAGGAGGAGTCGATGGAGGAGGAAGACATCTCTCCACAGGAGGGAGGTACACAAAGCTCTAGTCAGTATGTACAGCGAGGGTGGGGTGATGCAGAGCAGGCAGAGATCACGCCTCAAGCAGGGGACAGCGGTTCTTTGGCAGTTGGGAGTCTGCAGCACATGGTTGACTTCATGCTGCAGTGCCTGAGAAACGACCGCCGCATCGCCCACATTCTCTACACCGCTGATTATTGGGTGTACACCCTCCTTGATCCTCGCTACCGGGACATCTTGCAAACCCTCATACCAACGTTGAACTGGGAGCGTAAACTGCGGGAGTACGAAGACACACTGGTGCAGTCCATCATGTTTTCCATTCCCCCCGACAGGAGTGGTGCTAGTGCTTTACAAAGCACCTCTGTGCGTCGAGCCAGTGGAGGAAACTCGGCACAAAGAGGGAGCAGAGGCAGCGCCTCAGCACAAGGCAAGACCACTATGGCTCAAATGTGGCAAAGTTTTGTGTGTCCGCCACAATTGTCTACACCATCACTGACGGCTCCAGTCAGCAGGAGGCAAGTTTCCGTCAGATGGTGACAGACTACAAGTCTTGCCCTGTGACTGTACTCCCAGATGGCTCTTCCCCCTTCAAGTTTTGGGTCTCTAAGCTGGATACATGGCCAGAGCTTAGCCAGTATGCATTGGAGGTGCTGGCTTGCCCTGCTGCCAGTGTATTATCGGAACGCGTCTTTAGTGCCGCAGGTGGTGTACTAACAGACCGTCGTACGCGACTTTCTTCCGATAATGTCGACCGGCTTACTTTTCTGAAAATGAACAAGGCCTGGATCTCCCCAGAATTTGCCAGTCCTCTTCCCGACTAAATAATTGGTTGGCAACTGTATACAGGTCTCCTGTTGTGTTCATGTTTCTACCACCTGAACTATAATCCCTGGGCTTCAACACAGCCAGTTGTCGCTCAGATGTGTCATCTGCACAGAGAAAAACACTAGCTCCTGTGTTAGTGGGGTTCAGTAATGCCAGCTGCTCCCCTGCTGTGTGGACGGAAAAGTCTCCTGCTCCATCCACATTCAAACTACTACTGATTTTTAACCCTGCTCCACTTAGGCCTCTGGCTCCACTGTCTCTAGTATTTCCCCTAGCCTCCAACCCCGCCAGTGACAGCTCTTAAGTGGCGTCTGCATAATCCACACTTGTTCCAGTGTTACTTGGCCTCAGTCAGGTCAGTTGATCCCCTGATGTGTGTCCGGCAAGGTCTCCTGCTCTGTCCACATTCCCATTACTAGTAGTGTGAATGAGGACAGAGCAGGAGACCTTGCCGGACACACATCAGGGGATCAACTGACGGGACTGAGCCCAAGTAACACAGGAACAAGTGTGGATTGTGCTGACGCCACTTCAGAGCTGTAACTGATGGGGTTGGAGGCCAGGGGAAATACTAGAGACAGTGGAGCCAGAGGCCTAAGGGGAGCATGGTTACAATCAGTAGTAGTCTACAACCTCTATAAAAAGTGCTGCAAGTTGGCCTCAGCCAACTCCATGCCTCATCCAGGGCTCCAACAACGCCAGTTGGTGTTCAGAAGTGCCGTCTTCACAGAGAAACACACACTAGCTCCTGTGTTAGTGGGGTTCAGTAATGCCTGCTGTTCCCCTGCTGTGCGGATGGCAAAATCTCCTGCTGCCTCCACATGCCAACCCTATCAGGCCTCAGCCTGCTCCATGCCTCATCCTGGTCTCAACAATGCCAGTTGGTGTTCAGAAGTGCCATCTTCACAGAGAAAAACACACTCGCTACTGTGTCTGTGGGGTTCAGTAATGCCAGCTGTTCCCCTGCTGTGTAGATGGCAAAGTCTCCTGCTGCCTCCACATGCCAACCCTATCAGGCCTAAGCCTGCTCCATGCCTCATCCTGGTCTCCAACAATGCCAGTTGGTGTTCAGAAGTGCCGTCTTCACAGAGAAAAACACACTCGCTACTGTGTCTGTGGGGTTCAGTAATGCCTGCTGTTCCCCTGCTGTGCGGATGGCAAAATCTCCTGCTGCCTCCAACATCACACTACATGTTATTTTCCACTTGCTCCAAGTAGGCCTCAGCCTGCTCGGAGCATTGATCCTGGGCTTCAACACAGCCAGTTGTAGCTTGGAAGTGCCGTCCGCACAGATAGAATCACTCGCTCCTGTGTCTGTGGGGTTCACTAACACCAGCTGTTCCCCTGCTGTGAGGATGGCAAAGTCTACTGCTGCCTCCAACATCACACTACTACTGACTTTTAACTATGGTCCACTTAGGCCTCTGGCTGTACTGTCTCTAGTATTTCCCCTGGCCTCCAAGCCCGCCAGTCGCTGCTCTGATGTGCCGTCTGCACAATCCACACTTGTTCCTGTGTTACTGGGGCTCAGTCAAGTCAGTTGATCCCCTGATGTGTGTGCGGCAATGTCTCCTGCTCTGTCCCCATTCCCATTAATAGTTGTGGGAATGTGGACAGAGCAGGACACCTTGCCGGACACACATCAGGGGATCAACAGACGTGACTGAGCCCCAGTAACTCAGGAACAAGTGTGGATTGTGCAGACAACACTGCAGAGCAGCAACTGGCGTGGTTGGAGGCCAGGTGAAATACTAGAGACTGTAGAGCCAGAGGCCAAAGTGGAGCAGGGTTACAATCAGTAGTTGTGTACAACCAATATAAAACTCTCTCCAAGTTGGCCTCAGCCTGCTGCATGATTGACCCCTGGGCTTCAACATCGCATGTTGCTGCTCAGAAGTGTGTTTGCCACAGGTACTCCCTCCTGCCCAGCTGGGTTCCAGCACCGTCAGCTGTTTCTCGGCAGAGCCTTTGGCCTAGGTGCCTCCTTCTTGGTATCCGAGTTCCAGCAACGTCTGCTGGTCCTTGGTAGTGCTTTGGAGCACAGGTAACTCCTGCTTTGAAACTGTGTTCCAGCACCGTCAGCTGGTCCACGGTTGTGCCATTGGCTCTTGTTCCTTTTGCTGCCCCTCCGGGTTCCAGCACCGTCAGCTGGTTCTCGGCAGTGTCTTTGGCACGGGTACTCCCTCCTGCCCAGCCTGGTTACAGCACGCCTGCTGTTTCCGGGTAGAGTCAACGTCACTTTGCCACTGATACGTTGTCCTGTCGTGTTGCGGTCGGGTTAGCCGAGTCTATGGTGCCTGCAGTTTCGGTGCTTCCTATGTGGGCTGCGGGTTCTGGTAATAAAGGCTGGTTCCGTAGTGCCAATAGGACAAGCACCCCCTGTAGGACTGTGGGTTTCGGTAACTGCGGCCGGCTCACGGCCTGGCAACTTTGTTTTTTTCCTGGGTACCTTGTGCTACCCATCCGGGTTCCAGCACCGTCAGCTGGGTTTCGGCAGTGTCTTTGGCACGGGTACTCCCTCCTGCCCAGCCTGGTTAGAGCACGCCTGCTGTTTCCGGGTAGTGTAAACGTCACTTTGCCACTGATACGTTGTCCTGTCGTGTTGCGGTCGGGTTAGCCGAGTCTATGGTGCCTGCAGTTTCGGTGCTTCCTATGTGGGCTGCGGGTTCTGGTAATAAAGGCTGGTTCCGTAGTGCCAATAGGACAAGCACCCCCTGTAGGACTGTGGGTTTCGGTAACTGCGGCCGGCTCACGGCCTTGCAACTTTGTTTTTTTCCTGGGTACCTTGTGCTACCCATCTGGGTTCCAGCACCGTCAGCTGGTTCTCGGCAGAGCCTTTGGCCTAGGTGCCTCCTTCTCGGTATCCGAGTTCCAGCAACGTCTGCTGGTCCTTGGTAGTGCTTTTTAGCACAGGTACCTCCTACTTAGAAACCGTGTTCTAGCACCGTCAGCTGTTCCACGGTTGTCCCATTGGCTCTTGTTCCTTCTGCTGCCCCTCCGGGTTCCAGCACCGTCAGCTGGTCCTCGCTAGTGTCATTTGCTCTTGCAGCTTCTGCTACCCATCCGGGTTCCAGCACTGTCAGCTGGCTCTCGGCAGAGCCTTTGGCCTAGGTGCCTCCTTGTCGGTATCCGAGTTCCAGCAACGTCTGCTGGTCCTTGGTAGTGTTTTGGAGCACAGGTACCTCCTGCTTAGTAACCGTGTTCCAGCACATTCAGCTGGTCCACAGTTGTGCCATTGGCTGTTGTTCCTTCTGCTGCCACTCTGGGTTCCAGCACCGTCAGCTGGTTCTCGGTAGTTCCATTGACTCTTGTAGCTAATGCTAACCATCCGGGTTCCAGCACCGTCAGCTGGTTCTCGGAAGTGTCTTTGGCATGGGCACTCCCTCCTGCCCAGCCTGGTTACAGCACGCCTGCTGTTTCCGGGTAGTGTCAACGTCACTTTGCCACCAATACGTTGTCCTGTCGTGTTGCGGTCGGGTTAGCCGAGTCTATGGTGCCTGCAGTTTTGGTGCTTCCTATGTGGGCTGCGGGTTCTGGTAATAAAGGCTGGTTCCGTAGTGCCAATAGGACAAGCACCCCCTGTTGGACTGTGGGTTTCGGTAACTGTGGCCGGCTCACGGCCTTGCAACTTTGTTTTTTTCCTGGGTACCTTCTGCTACCCATCCGGGTTCCAGCACCGTCAGCTGGTTCTCGGCAGTGCCTTTGGCCTAGGTGCCTCCTTCTTGGTATCCGAGTTCCAGCAACATCTGCTGGTCTTTGTTACTGCTTTATAGCACAGGTAACTCCTGCTTAGTAACCGTGTTCCAGCACCATCAGCTGGTCCACGGTTGTGCCGTTTGCTGTTGTTCCTTCTGCTGCCACTCTGGGTTCCAGCACCGTCAGCTGGTTCTCGGTAGTTCCATTTACTCTTGTAGCTAATACTACCCCTCCGGGTTCCAGCACCGTCAGCTGGTTCTCGGAAGTGTCTTTGGCACGGGCACTCCCTCCTGCCCAGCCTGGTTACAGCACGCCTGCTGTTTCCGGGTAGTGTCAACGTCACTTTCCCACTGATACGTTGTCCTGTCGTGTTGTGGTCGGGTTAGCCGAGTCTATGGTGCCTGCAGATTCGGTGCTTCCTATGTGGACTGCGGTTTCTGGTAACAAAGGCTGGTTCCATAGTGCCAATAGGAAAAGCACCCCCTGTAGGACTGTGGGTTTCGGTAACTGCGGCCTGCTCGCGGACGCGACACTTTGTTAATCATGGGTACCTTCTGCTACCCATCCGGGTTCCAGCAACGTCAGCTGGTTCCCGGCAGAGCCTTTGGCCTAGGTGCCTCCTTGTCGGTATCCGAGTTCCACCAACGTCTGCTGGTCCTTGGTAGTGCTTTGGAGCACAGGTACCTCCTGCTTAGTAACCGTGTTCCAGCACCGTCAGCTGGTCCACGGTTGTGCCATTGGCTCTTGTTCCTTCTGCTGCCCCTCCGGGTTCCAGCACCGTCAGCTGGTTCTCGGCAGTGTCTTTGGCACGGGCACTCCCTCCTGCCCAGCCTGGTTACAGCATGCCTGCTGTTTCCGGGTAGTGTCAATGTCACTTTGCCACTGATACGTTGTCCTGTCGTGTTGCGGTCGGGTTAACCGAGTCTATGGTGCCTGCAGTTTCAGTGCTTCCTATGTGGGCTGCGGGTTCTGGTAAAAAAAGGCTGGTTCCATAGTGCCAATAGGACAAGCACCCCCTGTAGGACTGTGGGTTTCGGTAACTGTGGCCGGCTCGCGGCCTTGCAACTTTGTTTTCCATGGGTACCTTCTGCTACCCATCTGGGTTCCAGCAACGTCAGCTGGTTCCCGGCAGAGCCTTTGGCCTAGGTGCCTCCTTGTCGGTATCCGAGTTCCACCAACATCTGCTGGTCCTTGGTAGTGCTTTGGAGCACAGGTACCTCCTGCTTAGTAACCGTGTTCCAGCACCGTCAGCTGGTCCACGGTTGTCCCATTGGCTCTTGTTCCTTCTGCTGCCCCTCCGGGTTCCAGCACCGTCAGCTGGTCCTCGCTAGTTTCATTTGCTCTTGCAGCTTCTGCTACCCATCCGGGTTCCTGCACCGTCAGCTGGTTCTCGGCAGTGCCTTTGGCCTAGGTGCCTCCTTGTCAGTATCCGAGTTCCACCAACGTCTGCTGGTCCTTGGTAGTGCTTTGGAGCACAGGTACCTCCTGCTTAGTAACCGTGTTCCAGCACCGTCAGCTGGTCCACGGTTGTGCCATTGGCTCTTGTTCATTCTGCTGCCACTCCGGGTTCCAGTACCATCAGCTGGTTCTCGCCAGTTCCTCAGCCTTCTTGTAACTTCTGCTACTTTTCAAAGTTCAAGCTTGTGGAAATGGTTTTTGATTCTCACTCTGGATCTCCCTGACAGTGACCCTGAAGATGACGACCCTGAAGACCACACAGAAGAATACCTAAAAGATGACCCTGAAGAAGATGACCAAGAGGACAAAGAACAGGAAGACAACCACCAAGATGCAGAACAAGAGACAGAAGACCAAGAAGCATAAAAACCAAAAGCAGAAGAACATTAAGCATAAGACTAAAAATCTGAGCAAATGAGATTATCAAATTTATAAGCAGAAGAAGACTAAGCAGTGTATGGGGGTGAGTCCGTTCCTCCTCGTGGTGCCCCTGGAAAAGGCCTGCTGCTGCAGGCCAAACTGAACGCGGACAAATCCTGTTGTAAATCTTTTGTGACAGGCTGAACGGAAGGTGTAATCTTCAAACTTTTATAGATAACAACTACAGGAATGCCTGACACAAATAAGAATATGATGAAGAAGAATAGGAAGAAGAATAGGAAGAAGAAGAAGAAGAAGAATAGGAAGAAGAAGAATAGGAAGAAGAAGAAGAATAGGAAGAAGAAGAATAGGAAGAAGAAGAAGAATAGGAAGAAGAAGAAGAAAAATAGGAAGAAGAAGAAGAAGAATAGGAAGAAGAAGAATAGGAAGAAGAAGAAGAATAGGAAGAAGAAGAAGAAGAATAGGAAGAAGAAGAATAGGAAGAAGAAGAATAGGAAGAAGAAGAAGAATAGGAAGAAGAAGAAGAAGATACTGCTGCTGCTGAAGATGATGAAGGAGAAAGTGTGGGAGAAGTAAAAAAGAAGGTGAAGAGCATGGAAGTAGTGAAACATACATGTCTGACAAAAAATTAAAGACTTTAACATAGTCAATATCTTTGTAACTACGAACGTCTTTAAAAAAACAAACAAATTCCTGCTATTCCATCTGATTGGGCTAAACCTCTATGGCTTTAATGTCTCCTACACCTCCCACAATACATTCTACATTATTATTAGTTGTTTTTCTTCATGTAGAATTAACCGACAGGGAAAGAAAGGGATTTTTTTAATTCCGATATTTCTGTTCCATTGACTTGAATGGGACTTCCGGGATCGGAATCGGCGATACCCGATACTTTTTTTAGATCGGCCGATCCATTCCGATACGATATTTTTCAGTATCGGGTGGTATCGCTCAACACTAATCTTGAGTCTTGAGCGACTGCTCTATCTACTAGGAGCTGGTGTTTAGATCCTCAGGTGTAAGTCCCAATGCCTTTCTGAGCTGGATTCATGTACTACTGGTTCATATGGTTCTGTGGCTTGGTGGCTATGATGCCTGACAGGAGTTTCCATGTTGTTGTAAGGAAGGTTATTGTGCGGTGGTTGGATGGAACTGTTTCTTTATGAGGATCCTTCATGATCAGCACTGTTCTTCCTTGTGTTAGACAAGCTGGGTGGTGGCCTGCTTCTAGCAGTTGGTTCATCTGCTTTGCCATGCGTTCATGTACCGCTGTGAATTTCTTTAGCCAGGTAGGTGAGGATCATGTTTGGGCCATGTGCTGTCCAGCTCTTCATGTTCTTGACCCTCTGTTGGATGTCTGCTTCTGTAATGGTGACTGGTTCTTGGTCTAGGTGGTTGATGTGGTTCATTCTCAGATCTTGCAGCCACATTGCACTGGTGTTGTGTGTTTTTTCCTTCTCCCATATGTTTCTCCAGTATTGTTCAGTCTCTGCTAGTCGTGGAGTTGCTGCCTTTGTGCTGTTACTCTGTAGTTGGGAGTACACCTTGGATGGTTCTCTGGAGAACAAGGGATTTATCTTCTTGGCCTTAGCTTCTCTAGTGTATCTCCCTAGTCTTGCAGCAAGTGCTGTGAGCCTTTGTTTAGCAGTCTTCAGTTGGGGTCAGACCTTTGTACTTGTCCAGATTAGTCTTATTCTTGATCTTTATACCTTTCTGTATTTCTGATAGTTGGCTGACTTCCCTTCGTGGCACCTTGATCTTTGTCTACAGTCTTCTTTTCCAAGGGGGGCACATACTTCTGTTCTTACTGGTTGTATAGCTAAGCATTGCCATGATTGCTGAGGCAGTAGCATAGATCAGGTTATTAGTTTGAGTTATGGTGGTGGTAAATATTGATGCAAGTGCTGCTCTATTGGCATCCTCTAGCATACTGTCTGCTGGTCTTTCTTTGCTGAGCCTTGACAGTTGATCTCTGGTATTGATGGTATTTAGTTTATCTAAGATCTTCTGTTTCAGACCAGCTGCAGTGCTCTCTAGTTGCAGGGTTGGATCAGAATCTTCAGGGGGTTGCACATGTTGTTCTTCCAAGTCTTCATGTGGGGTGGATCTGCAGTGCAGTTGATTCATCTCAAGTTGTGATAATAGTTTTCTCTTTATGATATTGAAACATTGGGTGACTAGTTGTTTCTCAGTTAGTGGACATGCAGGTCCTCTCTCATTTGGTCTGCTCTTATAGTAGCATTTCATCAGATACTGGTTCTCTTGACTTGTCCATGTATAGTTTGGTCCAGTAGCCCATTTATCATCAGATTGTCCTGGTTCCTCGACATCTGATGCGGACATTGTTAATCCGGGCGATGTCCGAGCTGGCATGACTCTCTTCGTTCATGACACTCTCAAGTTTATTGAGGTAGGCATCACAGTGTTATGGACCACTACTGGTATATTATGTCCAACAGGGCAGAGCCAGGATATGAACCCCAGTCTCCCATATTGGTGGCTGTGATTTCACTAAACGCGGCACATGTATTGCCGGCTTCTATTATATCTTTTACCGAATGTTACCGACTTTTTCCTATCTTAAGAAAAATGCTCATGTTACCGATCATGATTCCGAATGTACCATAGTCGTGCCGAATTTATGTTTGACGATCGTTTTCCGAACATATTCGCTCATCTCTAATTATGGCCACTACAACCTGCTACACAAAATAAAAACCTCCACTCAGTGTGGAGGCATTTACAGTCCACCACAACCCCAGTATAATGGCCCCTACCAGCCACACATTCAGTATGAGAGTCCCAACAGCTCTTCTCTTTATATGATGCCCCACAATTCCTGATATTTTTGAAAAAAAAATAACACACTAATCACCCAACCCAATTCCAGAGGTGCGCTGCTCTGGTCTGTGCAGTGTGAGTACTGAGGCTCCATACTACAGGTGTGATGCAGTGACGTCATTGTGACGTAGTGCACGGAGTCTCAGACTCACAGGTGAAGGCTGAATGGTGGATCAGGAGCTTTCCACTCCCTGACTCACTAATCTATCCAAAGGTATCACCGTTATGGAAGTGTGGATATCGCTGAAATTGTGATGATGGGGATGAGAGGGTGACCAATACCAAACACCATCGAGCCCTGTCAATTCATAGACATAGAAACCGAGTGGGCTACCGTTATGGATGATACACTCCTGCCTATCCAACTATTGTATGGTAAATATCTCATAGATCCTGGGTTCATTAGTATTTGCAGCAAGAATGAGGCTGTGAGTAGTTATTAACTGTCGGTGGTTGGAGGTAGTCAGTGAGGTGGATGGTGTTACGGGGCTGGTGGAACACACCAAATAATAAAGATGAAATAATATATAAGGTGCGTTCGCAGCCCAGGGCCCACCATGCAGAGGTGACCAGCTGCTGCTGAACAATGAGGGAAAGACGTGCAGGAGTAAAGCCGGACACCAGTGTGTAATCACTGAGCCGGAGCTAACAGACACGTGCACCGTTATTTCACGTAACACGTGCCTGCCGGCGAACAACCGCAACCTGTTAGCGTCACAGGTCACGGGGTGTGAACCACTGCTGCAACGTGTGCAGTATCTGCCCTGACGGACCCCACTAACCAGCCTAATAACCGGGCTGGAAAGTGCTACTAAAGCGCACGGCATAACTAGCGGACGCTGCGATAGCAGCAGCCAAGGAAGGCCTATACTAGCTGACGCCCTAGGCCCTAGCGGTGGATGTGGAGCAACAATGCGGCGCTATGCAGTGTAGAGCTAACGTACTGACTCTGATCCCTCACCCTAACACATACGTAATATCCAAGGAGGGGGGAATTATAATGCGTCAGTCACCAGGCTCATTCATCCATCATCACACATACACTAAATGCATTAGCCTCAGAGTCTATCATAGCGCATGGTGGGGCGGCCATGCGAGCCTTTTATAGCCATGCCCTTTCGGGACCTTCCTGATCCTTCCAATGGCATCATACATATTACATAAGGGGTGTAAAAAGGAGAGTCATAAAAAAGAATCCTCAGGGCTGTGCGGCATTTGTACATAGACTGCCATCTGCCGTCCAGACAGGACCATGTGGAACCAATGGGAAGAGAGAGAGTTTCAGGAAGGAGGAGTCTAGATGGTGCACCAGGTCAGCTGACCTTGATGAGGCAGTTTACTGTTATTATAAAGGCCATAGCCCCAAAGGAAAGGGGTGCGAGGAGGAATCTGAGGTACCGGCCATGGTAAAGTGCCCGAGGCAGCTGGTTGTGGGGCAGAACCCTGCTTACAGGGGCATAATTGGGGCATTACACTGTGTGGGGCCAAGAAAGGAGCCATGTACTATGGGAACACTCCGTCTCTTCACTGCCTGTCTTCCATAGTGGGGTCGTATGTATCTATTACAGGAAACAGCACAGAAACGTGATGATTCTTATAAAGAGTCTCAGTGCAGAAGGGGTTGATGTCCCCCGCGCTCAGTAATGGGGAATCTCCACATACCTCCACCTGCAGAGCCGCACTCCACATATATGGCTGCTCTGTGCACAGGACCTGTGATGAGGTCACAGGAGGGGAGGAGTCAGGGGTCACATGATCTCCGGAGTGAAGATGCTCCATGGAGCCTTCTCCTCAGTCAGTGACATTCCCGCCATTATTTTCCCCTCACTACTGGCACAATTACCCCGCGCCGCCTTCTCTACACAGTGTTATGTGTGGAATGTAACGTGTGATTTCTCTGGAGGGAAATAGACCCCACACATGAGGGAATTATCCCCAGTTACCTCCCGTCCTCTGGAGGAGCATGCTGAGCATGTCAGACAGGTTCTCCAGGTTCTACGTGACAACTATTTATTTGGTAACCTGGAGAAATGACAATTTGTGGTCCAGCAGGTCCAGTCCTCAGGACATTTGGCTTCTGCATTGGGGTCTCAGATGGACCCCGTTACGGTCCCAGCAGTCCCTTCATTGGTTTTAACCAAGTAACCTGAAAGTGTTACAGAGATTTCTTTTAGTCGAGAAACTGAGGAACAAACAAGTGAAAAATCGGGTCTCACCTGATAACCAGATATAATGAGAGTAGGGGAGTATTACTCTCACCTGATGGAGTGGCGCCTTTACACCATGCTCAATGCATAAATCAGCTGCTGCAGGACACGGGGCCAAAGACCGAGCAGAAGAGCTGATCCGGGTATAATGTGTCTGTACCTGCGCTGCTGATGGACACGATCGGAGATGGAGATTTTCCTTAAAAACATTTATTCAAATAGGTTTTCAAAGTCAACGCGTTTCACAGTCACGCAGGACGTCTTCCTCAGGACGAAACCTGAGAGCGGATAAACATGTCAAGCTTGGAACGTTTTATATGCAGTGTTTTTGAAAAAAAGTCAAACAAAGCACAATATGTCAAAGTTCATGAGAAAGTCCATCACACAAAGATAAATTATGGTTCATGAAAAAAACAAAAAAGTTACATACATTAATTATCCTAAAAAGTACTTATGAATTAAGTGAGGTCACCTAAAAGAATGAATAAACATGAATGTGAAAGAATGAAAAAGTTCTTGCCGTTAAATAAATCATTTATAAATGGCGTTATTTAGTTGTGTCAGTAGTTTCCTATATGAGATGTGAGCTGGTGTTCTGTAAGTTTCTGAAGTCACAGGTATAGTGGTGTAAAGCTGTGCACCACTAGTGAGCTTGATGGATCAGCATCGGACTCAAAACATAGGATTATTGGAAAAGAAACCATTGAACTAGAAGACAAATACTTAACCCAATGGTTAATCTATATATATAAAAACGAGTGTATGTGTGTGTGTATGTGTGTGTATCAAACCCCGCCCCTCATTATCATGTCACTAGCTGAAGAGCCCGGCATTGCCCAGGCATAGCAACTAACTGTATATCCATAGAGAAGAAAGTGGATAGGCACAATCCGTCCCATGCAAAAATATCCTTTATTGTGGCATCAAGTTACCAACAGCAGGCAGATAAAACCATGGAACATGTACAGACGACAATCATTTTGCGCTTACATTGCGCTTCAACAGCCTGACCTGACCTGTTGAAGCACAATGTAAGCGCGAAACGATTGTCGTCTGTACATGCTCCATTGTTTTATCTGCCTGCTGTTGGTAACTTGATGCCACAATAAAGGATATTTTTGCATGGGACGGATTGTGCCTATCCACTTTCTTCTCTATGGATATACAGACTATTTTCCTTGGAAGTGGCACCCGTATTCCCTGATGTGTGTGCAGCTTCATTAACCCGAGGTCATACAGTTGTGCCTTTGTCCTGCTTTTTTTCTTCCATGGTATGTGATAGTAACTAACTGTGGTTAGTTATAACAAATTATAATGATTATCCGCCATCCCATAGTCCCGTGCCCATATATCCGTCATACATATCTTCCATCCCATAGTCCAGTGCCCATGTACCCATCATACATATCCTCCATCCCATAATCCAGTGCCCATATACCCATCATACATATCCTCCATCCCATAATCCAGTGCCCATATACCCATCATACATTTCCTTCCTCCCATAATCCAGTGCCCATATACCCATCATACATATCTTCCATCCCATAGTCCAGTGCTGATATACCCATCATACATATCCTCCATCCCATAGTCCAGTGCCCATATATCCATCATACATATCCTCCATCCCATAGTCCAGTGCCGATATACCCATCATACATATCCTCCATCCCATAGTCCAGTGCCCATATATCCATCATACATATCCTCCATCCCTTAGTCCCGTGCCCATATACCCATCACACATCCTCCATCCCATAGTCCCGGGTCCATATACACATAATACATATATACACCACAGAAGAAATGCTAGCACAGGCTTCCCGTTGTTTCAGATGCTGCACATCTCGTATCTTCACAACATAGACAATTATCTTCACATGACCCCAAAGATAAAAGTCTAATGGGTCAGATCGGGAGACCTTGGTGGCCATTCAACTGGCCCACGACGACCAATCCACTTTCCAGGAAGCTGTTCATGTAGGAATGCTCGGTCCTGACACCCATAATTGATGGTATGGTGTGGTATATGGGGTACCAAGATAGTGGGGCCATTCTCCATCAATGGAAACCTCAATGCCACTGGATATCAGAAATTGCTCCAAGATGATGTGTTGCCCTCTTTATGCTCTGAAGATGGCACGTTCCCTGAGTTTCTCCAGCAAGATGGTGTACCACTACATTATGGGTGTCAGGTCCAACCATTCCTACAAGGAATCTGAACCCCTTAGTCTAGCATTTCTTCTGCGGTGTTGCTATCAGTGTGTCAAGAGTGGGAGAAGAGGGTTGCATTGACAATCCAACACAATGGGCAGCACTTTGAACACATTTTATAAGTGGTCATAAACTTGTAAATAACTCATGAAAGAATAAAGTTACATTAAAACCAAGCACACCATTGTTTTTCTTGTGAAATTCTCAATAAGTTTGATGTGTCACACGACCCTCTTCCCATTGGAAAAAATAAAGTTGGATCCAAAATGACCGACTTCAAAATGGCCACCATGGTCACCACCCATCTTAAAAAGTTCCCCCCTCCCATATACTAATGTGCCACAAGCAGGAAGTTGATATCACCAACCATTCCCATTTTATTTAGGTGTATCCATATCAATGGAACACCCTGTACAAGCCAGAAGAACGGATGGTTCCAAAACGACATTCTGTCTATCTGCAGTCACCACTAGAGGGAGCTTAGGAGCTCATGGCATCAATACTATACAGTGAGCTCCTTCTAGTGGTGGCGGCAGGGGATTTGCAACTTTGCATCAGGTAAAAAAAGAAGCCATGACCACAATAAAGTTTTATTAAGAATTAAATCAGCACACACCTACTTGGAAAAACAAAATGGTGTTCAAGAGAGGACATTCACGTGACCGTACACGTTATATATGATGGCTGCCAGTAGAAGTTAGAAGAAAACTTCGGCCACAAATCAGCAGATAAGGTGGAAAATGTTATAAGGGTGAACTGAGCCATGAACTACAGAAATGAGCCAACGTTTTGGCCACGCAGGGCCTTTATCACGGTAGTCACTGTGCCCTGAGCGATGCGGATGATGGTTGCACCATGGCTCAGTACTTGTTATATATGATGGATGTCAATAGTATACAGCTGGATGGTCCATAAAATCTAACGCACTTATCATGGTTCTCCCCTTAGCTTAGCCCGTGGTGAAGGGCCGAGTGGGCGATACGTTGCAGGGGAAGGCCACTGCGTAAGGCCCCGTGATGGAGGTACTGTCGGAGCGGAAGTTTTTTCTGGGTGATTGTGCTGGCAGAAGGGGATCTTTTGGGGGTAGTGGAAGTTCTGCTTTTTGTGAGTTTGACAATAGGTGAAGTAGAGGATTTCTTCCAAATGTAAAACAAAATATTAAATGAACAGAAAAATCGTGAAAACGAAAATAATAATGTTATGTAGAATGACTCAGCTAGATGAAGAATTAAAAGTGCAATCCTTGGGATTCCATGGAGCGACACCCTCCAGCCCCAGAAAAAAACAATGATTCACCAGATGGTAACAATCTGAATGGTTCTCGCCAATGGAAATCTGTTCTACCAAATAATAAAACCTTCATGGGATGACCCAGGCATGTCAAAGTGAGGAGACTTAAACGCCATGCATGCTCCCCTGGGAAATTAAATATGGAAATTGCCTCTTCAGAGAAGACGAGGACTTGAATCCTAGTGCCACCTATTGGAAGGAGCAATCCTAAAAGTGAATATCGAGCCTTTAACGAGCCTTGCCATATGACTGAGGATAAAAGCCAAAACAGACTCTAAACTTGCAGACAAGATGTCTCAGGCTGTTGCCCTTCATCAGTGTGAAGTATGACACCTGATTTGGCTAGGTGAGAGGCTTAAGACTGGGATTTAAGGGGTAACATTTCTCCTTGTGGAGAGTACCTTCCAGACATAAGAAGTACCAGTATGTCCTACACTGGGTGCGGTTGAATGTAAGGATTCTGCAGGGACTGAACGTGCCACAATTTGTAACCCCTTACCCACTGAAGAGCCATATTTTTTTCATTCCCTCATTAATTTTATAGAGGGGACTCCACAACTGAGCTCACTCCATACACAGCGGGTTTGTGACGACTGTGTGACAGAGTCGGCACCTGTCTCCTACAGCACCGATCGGAGATCGCTCTGATTGCTGCTGTTTAACCACCTAAATATCACCGTCAGTCTCTGACAACTGAATGTACGTGGTGTGGTGCCGGTAGGGCGTCCTTTGTGGCACCCATCAGTCCTCATGCCACGCAGTCAAGGGGTACCAATTGCTTCTCATGATAGCCAGGGACCTACTGATGCCCCTCTTAGCTGTAATCTTTGTTCTCTCATAGGACATTGTGATTTGTGCTACACACTACAAAGATTAATTATTGCAGTATACAGAGAGGCCGCTAGTAAGGAAGACGCCTGGAAGCCATGTGAGGAGTGTTAAGGGCCAAGGTGAGATAGTATAGAAGTACTGGCCAACAGACGGAAGGCGCTGTCTTCCAGAGAGTCCTCAGAGAGTGGGAGTCAGGACTTCTACTCTCACCTCTCCTTTCTCTGGGGCGTCACGTTCATGCTTCTCTTGATCATGTGCTGCAACAAAACAAAAATGTACTTGTATATATTTTCTTTAGGGATTTCATGCGGCACCAGTCCTCGGCCATGAAGGTGCGGCCATCTCCTACAGGCAGTGGTGGTAGTTCTTAAAAAATCAGCCTAAAACTGTTGGATCATACCATATCCTGACAAGAAGATCTGCTCACTTTTCATGGGGTAACCAGAAAGTCTTCCTTGACAGAGGTCCGTGCTGTACTTGTCCACAGCTTATTTTGTCCATCCTTCATTTATGGCTAAAGGTTGCCATATACCTTTATTCCTACTGACCTCCCTTACACATACTGTATATATACGTAGTTTGGCCACTGGTGGACTAACTTTTCTAAGAGTAAATGAATCGGGTGTTAAGACTCAACATGCCCGATCCTTCTTTCTCCCGACACTATCTATTTGAGGATTGTCAGTAGGCCCCAGGACAGGACCGTAAAAAAAAATTGATGGTTTTGGCCGATTTTGCTGTAATGTGCATGGGGGTTGATGCATTAAGCATCATACCTATTAACATATCCCACTGTCAAAAATCAAAACCATCTTACCAAAGCTCCTCACCCATGAATATGATCCAGATCTTCTACTAGAATAATAAGGGGCCATGTATGCCGCACCAACCTTGAGTTGTACGAGAACTCAGACATTTAGATACATACGTCTTCAGAGAACTCACAGAAATGCAGAATGTTTCTCAATAACTGAGTACTAGACTAATTACAGAAGACCTCCACCAGGTCAAAGGTGGACAGCTTTTGCTCCTATTTTACTTCCGCTGCTCCCCTGAATATGCAGGGTTTTTTATTTTTATTTTTTTTAATTCGCCAAAATGGTTCCAGAGTCTTTTTATTCAGTGCAAAATATGGTCTTTATCAAATGGGTATGACTCACATGGTAACATTCCATAGCAGCCCAAAGACACGTCCCTAGAGAATCCTGTGAGACACGCACCCTTGGGAAGGATACAAAAATTAGCAGTAAATGAAGAGGCCCCTCCATTTGGAACCGTATGGCGGGTTTAAGCAAAACAGAAAAATGGACCATTCAATAAAATAAGAGCAAAACTGGCTGCTTTTGTTCTGGTGAAGGGTCCTTTTTAGTAATGTGAATGAGTATGTATGGTGAGTAATGATGAGCGAGCATGCTCGCCACTTGAGTACCCATCGAATATTGCTGGTGCTCAAAAGCCACGCTCAAGTCCCCACCCCGGGGACTGATAAAGAGCCAGAAAACACTCAGGGATTGTCTGCCATACATGGGCAATCCCTACATGTTTATTGGCTGCTTAACAGCCACGAGACATGCGAGGGTGGGACTTGAGCAGGACTCTTGAGCACCAGTGATATTCGATGCGTACCCGAGCCCCCGGTGATCGCTCACGTGGCGAGCATGCTTGCTCATCACTACAGGTGAGCCCTGTCTATGGGATGTGGGTGTGTTGGATATTGCTATGACTTGCTCCATTGATCCGTCTAACTGGAGCTTAGACATGACATCATTTATACATTGCTGTTCACACTTAAGTTTTTTTAAATAGGAAGCCAAAGCATGTGAAGCCTCAGAAAATAGCCATTACCACCAAAAAGACAAAGCCGGTGGGATCACTGCCAAAATGAAATACAACAAAAGTTGCATTCTCCTCTGACATCAATACAAATGAGTCGACTTCAAAAACTTGGAGGACGCAGGTGACTGCCTCTCCTCTACACTGCACATCATGCAGCTTCTCTGTCTGCCTCATAGACATGTATGAGTTACCGTCACTGACAGCTGTCAGTAGGATCTGTGCCTTCTGATACCAAGAATATGGCTCCAAGTACCAACCATTTTCTCCATTTTTTATCATTGCATGTCAAGATCCATAATTTTTTTTAATCTTTTTTCAATATAGCTTTGAGGACTTGTGTTTTTTATTATACTTTTTGGCAGTCACCATTCATTTTGGCATCTAAGGGGTTACATGATCCTAGACCAATTTGGACTCCTATCATTGTAAATGCTCAAGGCTGCAAGCATCAGCCTGAGCATCTGTACAGTGCGGACACAGCGCTGTAGTCTTCTTCTGAAGCATCGTCCTGTAACACTGGTGCACTCATTAGAAGAACCCATAAGGTTTCTACAGCAGTAATTAAGGGTCTAATGATCCTGAATTACACAAAGTCTGGTTGTAGTACATTTCTGCTGATTGCCCCTAAAACAGCTTACCATCTGTAGACAGACACATCCCTTGGTCCTTGGGTGGGCTAATCTAATGTCTTCTGCTCTGCATTCTGGGAGAGATGGTGTCACAGGATAAAGACTAAACTAGGACATATATAAAACTTACCAGAAGGAGCTCGGTATTGACACAAGACAAGCAGATCTGAGCTAAGGAGAGGAGAGTATATATAAGATATGCACATGATAAAATAATGTCCTTACAAAGTGACTTACAAGAGGGAATTTATCATGAGATAAACTTTCCCCAGTCCCGCATGCTCAATGCCTCGGGGTGATCCTCGACTCTGCCCTCTCTTTCAGGCCACATATCCAAGCCCTTGCCTCCTCCTGCTGACACAAACTCAAAAATATTTCCCGGATCCATACAGTCCTTGACTATGAAGCCACAAAAGCACTAGTGCACGCCCTTATCTCCCACCTCGACTACTGCAACCTCCTACTCCCTGGCCTCCCCTCTAGCGCTCTCGCACCACTCTAATCCATCCTACACTCTGCTGCCTGACTAATCCACCTGTCTGCCTGTTATTCCTTAGCCTCTCCTCTATGCCAAGCCCTTCACTGGTTTCCTATTGTCCAGAGGCTCCAGTTCAAAACCCTATGACATACAAAGCCATCCACAACCTGTCTCCTCCATACATATGTAAAATGGTCTCCCGGTACTTACCTACACACAACCTTCGATCCTCAAAAGATCTCCTTCTCTACTCCCCTCTTATCTCTTCTACACACAACCGCATACAAGACTTCTCCCGTGCTTCCCCCATACTCTGGAACTCTCTACCTCAACACATCAGACTTTCCCCTACCACAGAAACCTTCAAAAAGAACCTGAAGACCGACCTCTTCAGACAAGCCTACAACCTGCGGTGATCCTCAGTCTAGTGAACCGCCACACGACCAGCTCTACCCTCTCCTAGTGTATCCTCACCCATCCCCTGTAGACTGTGAGCCCTTGCCGGCAGGGTCCTCTTGCCTTCTGTACTTGTGTGCACCTTGTTTTGCTCATGTTGATTGTACTTGTTTATATTTGCCCCTTTCACGTGTAAAGTGCCATGGAATAAATGGCGCTATAAAATGTATAATAATAATAATAATATTAATGAGATGAATTGAAGCATGAAGTCAGGTTTTTTTTCGGGCTGCATTATTGTACTTTGCACCAAATTTTCAGTGCTGCACGAAACGCTACAAACTTGGTGATTTTTTCTTTTATGCGCGAAAACTGAAACAAAAGCCTCAATAAATTTCCAATGTTTCCTGTAAATTCTAGCTACGTGAAGCTATAAAACTGCTCTTCAATGTGAACCTGCATTGGAGTTCAGGTTTAGGGCTGTGGTAACATCACGTCTGATGTATACGCATTGGTATACTTTCTTTTAACCTGTACAGAAAAGCAAAATCAGCCTCATCTGTCAATGGAGATGCATAACAACTAGACTTTTATTTTTCTACAATAGAAGTCTAGTATGCTGTAAAGTTTCTATTGGTCGAGAATGGTAATTTCTACCTTCACTACTTCTAACAACTGGATGACCCACTAGAGACAATGCAGAAGATCCACCTGACCTCGCAGTAAACTACCGTCCATCTATAAACAGTCTTTAGCTTCACATTTTCCACAGGATTGGTCATTGTGATTGGTGGGAGTCAGACAGATTGGATCCCCATAGATCCAGAGAACAGGACAATGAAACACTTGTGGCCTCCGTCACTCAATTCTTTGCCTGGATGGCCGTCACATGCGTACAGCTGTACTAGATTCTCTCTAGCAATCCTATAGACAATACAAGAAGCGGTGGAACGCATGTGCCACCACCGCTCCATTCTGATGGCTTATTGCAGAGCCCTGCTTTCAGTAGTTGGACCCCCGCCGATCACAAAGTTATCATTCATGGACAAAAGTGTCTAAATGATAGCAGTATGCCACCCGCTTCAAGCTAACAGCGGCAAACCATGCAGCCATGATGGGACCCGTGAGTGTGTGGGGGTGGTGTCAAGCAACATTGCCCTCCCTGTGCTGGTGGCTACATTTCACCAGTATCTGCATCCGAGGCCAATACAGTGGAATTCAATGGTAGAACTGTATTCAGTCTGTAGATCTGAGTGTCAGCACAGAAGGCACAATGATGAGACTAGATCGCGCCTGCACAGACAGGTGAAATGCATTGGAGGAATTGGGCTGGGTGAGAACATTTTTTAAACGTTACATCCAGGTCATCTGGACCTGGAGAATTCAAGTCTCCAGGTCCAGATGAATTACACCCCAGAGTACTGAAGGAGATAGCAGAACAAATTTTTGAACCCCTCTCCATAATCTTTGAAAATTCTTGGAGAACAGGAGAAGTCCCAGAAGACTGGAGAAGAGCAAATGTTGTTCCTATCTTCAAAAAGGGGAAGAAGGTGGACCCAGGCAAATATAGGCCGGTGAGTCTGACTTCTATACCAGGAAAGATCTTTGAACAAATAATTAAACAACATGTATGTCAGTACCTGGATAAGAATTAAGTGATTAAACAGAGTCAGCATGGGTTTGTAACTAATAAGTCATGTCAGACTAACTTAATTTCCTTCTATGACGGAATAACTGATTGGGTGGATCAAGGAAATGCTGTAGATATAGTATATCTTGATTTCAGCAAAGCATTTGACAAAGTATCTCATACAATCCTTATTGAAAAAATGACTAAGTATGGAATGGACAAGGCAACTGTTAGGTGGATTCATAACTGGCTTAGTGATCGGACCCAAAGAGTGGTCGTAAATGGCTGCACATCCAGTTGGAAGAATATCTCAAGTGGGGTACCACAGGGCTCAGTCCTGGGCCCTGTATTGTTCAACATCTTTATCAACGATTTAGATGAAGGAATTGAGGGTAAACTGATTAAATTTGCTGATGACACAAAGCTAGGAGGGATAGCTAATACTAGAGAAGAGAGAGAGAGGATTCAAAAAGATATAAATAAACTGGAGAAGTGGGCAGCAACTAACACAATGGTTTTTAACAGGGAAAAATGCAAAGTACTATATCTGGGCAATAAAAATGAAAAAAGCATATACAGAATGGGAGGAATAGGGCTAAGTGACAGCACATGTGAAAAAGACTTGGGTATACTAATAGATCACAGACTGAATATGAGTCAACAGTGTGATGCAGCAGCAAAAAAGGCAAATGCAATTCTAGGATGTATTAACAGAAGCATACAGTCTAGATCACGTGAAGTCATTATTTCCCTCTACTCCTCTTTGGTCAGACCTCATCTGGAATATTGTGTCCAGTTTTGGGCACCACATTTTAAAAAAGACATCAACAAACTGGAGCAAGTTCAGAAAAGAGCGACCAGAATGGTGACCGGTCTGCAAACCCTGTCTTATGAGGAAAGGTTGCAGGATTTGGGAATGTTTAGTTTGCAAAAGAGAAGACTGAGAGGAGACTTAATAGCTGTCTACAAATATCTCAAGGGCTGTCACATTGTAGAAGGATCAACTTTATTCTCATTTGCACAAGGAAAGACTAGAAGCAATGGGATGAAACTGAATGGGAGGAGACTAGATTAGATACTAGAAAAAACTTTTTGACAGTGATCAATGAGTGGAACAAGCTGCCACGAGAAGTGGTGAGTTCTCCTTCAATGGAAGTCTTCAAACAGAGGCTGGACAGACATCTGACTGGGATGATTTAGCGAATCCTGCTTTGAGCAGGGGGTTGGACCAGATGGCCCAGGAGGTCCCTTCCAACTCTACGATTCTATGATTCTATAAACAATTTTGTCAGTCAATTCTTTTGGAATGGAACCAGCATGCTGAGTATGAGCAATCATACTGTGTGTGCTGTGGAGGGAATTGTGGGGGTCACGATACTGTGTACATAGTTATGGGGACATCATGCTGTGTGTGTGGGTCTCAATTTTGTGTGAGGGGACTGTGGGGGTAATCAAACTGTGTAGGGAACTGTGGGGGAAATCATACTTTATATTGGAGGCAGCTGGGACCATCATACGGTGTGTGAGACTTTGGGGGCCATCACATTGTGTATGGGGTACAGTGGGGGCCATCATACTGTTTTGTGGGGCTGTGGAGGCATCAAACTGTGTGGGGGGATGTAGAAGATTCTTACAGTGTAGGGGCCTCATAATGTACAGTTAGGTCCATATATATTTGGACAGAGACAACATTTTTCTAATTTTGGTTCTAGACATTACCACAATGAATTTTAAACAAAACAATTCAGATGCAGTTGAAGTCCAGACTTTCAGCTTTCGTTTGAGGGTATCCACATTAAAACTGGATGAAGGGTTTAGGAGTTTCAGCTCCTTAACATGTGCCACCCTGTTTTTAAAGGGACCAAAAGTAATTGGACAATTGACTCCAAGGCTATTTCATGGACAGGTGTGGGCAATCCCTTCGTTATGTCATTCTCAATTAAGCAGATACAAGGGCTGGAGTTGATTTGAGGTGTGGTGCTTGCATTTGGAAGGTTTTGCTGTGAAGGAAACCAGCGGTCAAAGTAGCTCTCCATGCAGGTGAAACAAGCCATCCTTAAGCTGCAAAAACAGAAAAAGCCCATCCGAGGAATTGCTACAACATTAGAAGTGGCAAAATCTACAGTTTGGTACATCCTGAGAAAGAAAGAAAGCACTGGTGAACTCATCAATGCAAAAAGACCTGGGTGCCCACAAAAGACAACAGTGGTGGATGATCGCAGAATAGTCTCCATGGTGAAGAGAAACCCCTTCACAACAGCCAACCAAGTGACCAACACTCTCCAGGAGGCAGGCGTATCAATATCCAAATCTACCATAAAGAGAAGATTGCATGAAAGTAAATACGAGGGGCGAACCAAAAGTAATGATAATCAATAATAAACACAATGAATATAGTCAAAAAAAATTTTTATTTTTCTACATAGTCTCCTAACAAGTCTATACATTTAGTCCATCTCTTTTCTAAACTTAAAATTCCCTTAAAAAAAATTCTTGATCTTGACCCTCAAAAAACTCTCCAACAGCGGTTATCACGTCGCTATTGCCGTCAAATTTCTTGCCCCGGAGGTGTTCCTTGAGCCGAGGAAAGAGAAAGAAGTCACTGGGGACTAGATCTGGCGAATCCACCAGTTCAAAGCCCGCTTCTTGAATGGTAGCCATGGCAACTGCAGCTTTGTGAGCCGGTGCGTTATCTTGGTGAAACCACTCCAGCCCGCAGTTTGCCACGCCTTTTCTCCTTGATAGCCTCCCGCAATCTTCTTATTTGTTCTGCGTAGTAGGAGCCCGTAATAGTGGCTCCCTTCTCCAAATAGTCCACCATAATAATTAATTCAGCATCCCAAAAACGGACGCCATAACCTTCCCTGCTGAGCTTGACACTTTGAATTTCTTCGGCGTCGGTTCGTCGGCTCGTTTCCATGTCATCGATTGTTGTTTAATTTCGGGATCAAAGTGGTGGATCCAGGTCTCATCCATGGTCAAATAACGTGACAAAAAATTCTCCTTGTCTGCTTGGAACTTTTCGAGATTTGCTATTGAAATGTCAACTCGTTTCTTCCTTTGCTCGTCGGTTAACATTTTTGGCACCCAACGCGCGGAGACCTTTCTCATATGCAATTCTTTTGCAAGGATTCTTTGAATACTGCCATATGAGATCCCTGTGACCTCAGCTTACATGCCTGATAGTCACTCTTCGATCTGCCAACACAACTTCTTCAACTTTTTTCACGTTTTCTTCATTGAGGGAAGTGGATGGGCGTCCTTCGCGATGTTCATCTTCTGTCGATGTTCTTCCCAGCTTAAATTCCTTGGCCCAGCGTGCAACTGTGGAATACGGAGGAGAAGAGTCCCCCAATGTTTCCACCAAGTCGCTGTGTATGTCTTTGGTAGACATTTTTTTCAAACAGAGGTATTTGATGAGAGCTCTGAGCTCGTTTTTTTCCATTTTGATGTTCACTCCTTGGCAGTTCATACTCAAATGAATGTAGCTCCCTGGAATCGTGGCCTATTTAAGTGATTTTTTTTTCCTGGACTAGTGGGTACCTAACAGAGAAGAAAACATTTTATTTTAATTTCTGTGTGCAATAGAAATAACCGATTATCATTACTTTTGGATCGCCCCTCGTACAGAGGGTTCACTGCACGGTGCAAGCCACTCATAAGCATCAAGAATCAAAAGGCTAGACTGGACTTTGCTAAAAAACATCTAAAAAAGCCAGCACAGTTCTGGAAGAACATTCTTTGGACAGATGAAACCAAGATCAACCTCTACCAGAATGACGGAAAGAGAAAAGTATGGCGAAGGCATGGTACAGCTCATGATCCAAAGCCTACCACATCATCTGTAAAACACGGCAGAGGCAGTGTGATGGCTTGGGCATGCATGACTGCCAGTGGCACTGGGTCACTAGTGTTTATTGATGATGTGACACAGGACAGAAGCAGCCGAATGAATTCTGAGGTATTCAGAGGCATACTGGGTGCTCAGATCCAGCCAAATGCAGCCAAACTGATTGGTCGTTGTTTCATACTACAGATGGACAATGACCCAAAACATAAAGCCAAAGCAACCCAGGTGTTTATTAAAGCAAAGAAGTGGAATATTCTTGAATGGCCAAGTCAGTCACCTGATCTCAACCCAATTGAGCATGTATTTCACTTGTTAAAGACTAAACTTCAGACAGACAGGCCCACAAACAAACAGCAACAGAAAACCACCGTAGTGAAGGCCTGGCAGAGCATCAAAAAGGAGGAAACACAGCGTCTGGTGATGTCCATGAGTTCAAGACTTCAGGCAGTCATTGCCAACAAAGGGTTTTCAACGAAGTACTAGAAATGAACATTTTATTTGCAATTATTAATCTGTCCAATTACTTTTGAGTCCCTTTAAAAACAGGGGGGCACATGTTAAGGAGCTGAAACTCCTAAACCCTTCATCCAATTTTAATGTGGATACCCTCAAATGAAAGCTGAAAGTCTGAACTTCAACTGCAGCTGAATTGTTTTGTTTAAAATTCATTGTGGTAATGTCTAGAACCAAAATTAGAAAAATGTTGTCTCCGTCCAAATATATATGGACCTAACTGTAGGTCAGGGCTCATAGAAGGCCACTTCAGAATAGTCCAATGTTTCCTCTTAGTCATTCTTGGGTGTTTTTAGCTGTGAGTTTTGGGTCATTATCCGGTTACAAGACCCATGACCTGCAACTGAGACCAAGCTTTCTGACACTGGGCAGCACATTTCTCTCTAGAATCCCTTGAGAGTCTTGAGATTTCATTGCACCCTGCACAGATTCTAGACACCCTGCGCCAGACGCAGCAAAGCAGCGTCTGGTGCAGGGTTAAATATTGTGTTAGGGGCACTGTGGGGACAACATACTGCGTTGGAGGGGGCTTTTGCAGTATCACAATGAATGGGGTGTGCAGTGGTCACATCATACTGTGTTGGTGGTTGTGGGGGCATCATAATATCGTGTGGACACTGTTGCTGCATCATACTGTGTTAGTGGTTGTGGGGTCATGATACTATGTTGTGGACACGGTTGCTGCATGTTACGGACTTAGCTCCTGCTGAGCCCATCTTTTGAGTGGACCCTCTGGGTCGTGGCACCCACCCACCGAGGGCGAGCTGACCTTGTGAGAATTCACCCCCTATACAGGGAGTGTCAGGGGAAAGACCAAGGGGGTGAGCCACCGCGACTGCTGGGACCAGACGGCCGGCTCAGGGGAACACTATGTGCAAGTGTCTGAAGACAAGGACGAGCAGGAAGCAAGACAAGACGTAGGTGCAAGGTATCTTCATTAGGATAACTCAGGATCACATACAGTGTAAAAACGTGAGAAAGCAATCACAGAAAGTTGCGTGCGTGGGCACGCCAAGGTCCATAGCATGGTACGTGCCAGGTGGCACGCCTAGGTACAGGTAACGGCACGATGGCATCGGACTCCGGACTGCTGGCAACGATCGACATCATCAAGGCATCAGGCTGCGGACATCAGCTCCGGACGTCAGGCCGCAGTCATCCAGCTCATGATCTCTGGCAGCGATCGGCAGGTTCCGGGCATCCGGCAGGCAAACCAGGTTTCAGGCAAGGAGGCACGACAGATATCCAGGCATGGTGCGTGTTAGGGAACACGCCGAGGTCCAAGGCTTGGTGCAAGGCAAGGTGCGTGTGTAGGGGACACGCCAGGGTTCAAGGCTAGGTGCAAGGCAAGGTGTGTGTGTAGGTGACACGCCAGGGTTCAAGGCTAGGTGCAAGGCAAGGTGCGTGTGTAGGTGACATGCCAGGGTTCAAGACTAGGTGCGTGTGTAGGGGACACGCCAGGGTTCACAAAACAAGACAGGGTGTGTGTGTGGAGACACGCCAAGGCACAAGGTACGAGACAGAGTGCGTGTGTAGAGACACGACAAGGCACAAGGTTCAAGACAGAGTGCGTGTGTAGAGACACGCTAAGGTCAGGGTTCCAGGACAGGGTTAGGGCCTGTGCGTGCAAGAGGGCACGACAGGGAACATGGCAAAGCCTGCGCATACTTTTACAAAAGCACGGGGAGGTATGCCATGGGCAGGCGAGGGCCTGCGCGTGCTTTAGAGAGCACGCAGAGCACAGTGCGAAAACAGCGTGAAGTGCAAGGGAGCACAGAGGGCACGGCTGGGGCACTGGCTAGCTGATCGAGCTGCGGCACTGACAGACGGGCAAGACTCCAGCGAACCCGACTGAGGCATGGCAGGCGACACAGCTGTCACTGACCGACGAGCACGGCTGAGGCACAAGCAGGCAGGCACGGCTAGGGCCGGCACGGCTGAGGCACAAACAGGAGGCTAGGAAGGCCAGGCGCATGCAAAGAGCATACGAAGCAGAAAGGGAAGACAAGACAAGAAACCAGGCAGAGCTAAGGCAGAGTACGGAACCAGGAACGGAAGCATAGACAGAAACACGGAGCAAGAACAGAGCTAGCAGCAGAGCGTAGGCCGAAGCCCAGAGCCGGGCCAAGGGAGAGCCTTGGGACTAGACATGGAAAAGAGCACAAAAGGAAAGAGAGGAGGAATGGTGCGTGTGCCAGGGAGCACTACAGAGCACCAAAGGAGAGAGAGAGGCAGAGCAAGCAAAGGCAGAGAACATAGGGAGAAACAAGGCAGAGCGAGACAAGGTACGAAGCAAGGAACAGGAGCTAGACTGACGCACAGAACAGAATCAGAGCTAGAAAGGACTACAAGGCCAAGCAGAGCAGAGACAAAACATGGCACGAAGGACAAACACAAGACAAGACTAGAGACGGAATACGAGCACGGAGCGTGTGCAGAGACGAACGACAGAGCAGAGTGCAAGGGCACAGAATAGAGGGAGCAACCCCACAGACCAAGCAGCCATGCAGGGACACCACACAATACTTAGGCCCTGAGCATAGGAAGGGGCGGTCTAATATAGGGCATAGCACCTCCTCTTCCGGGTCAGGACCAGGGGAGAACTTCCTAGTTCAGATGCTCCAGGATCACAGAGTGCAGTCACATGATCAGGGCTTCAGACATGACGAGATGATCACAGAACCAGACAGTGCAGGATCTTAGGAAACGTCACATGATCAAGGTTTCAGACATGACGAGATGATTGCAGAACCAGACAGTGCAGGATCCTAGGAAAGACACATGATCAGGGATTCTAGACATGACGAGAAGATCACAGAAGGCAAAGCAGAAACGCAGGCATCTTGCAGCTCAGCAGACATGAGGTGAGTGCGTACACTGCTCTAGGGAACAAGCAGGATAGCAGACATGAGATGCGCGTGCACACCGCTCCAGGGTCATGAGGCAAAACAGACATGGCAGACATGACGGACATGGCGGACATGACACTGCATCATACTGTGTTGGTGGTTGTGAGGGCATGATACTATGTTGTGGACACGGTTGCTGCATCATACTGTGTTAGTGGTTGTGGGGGAATGATACTATGTTGTGGACACGGTTGCTGCATCATACTGTGTTAGTGGTTGTGGGGACATGATACTATATTGTTGACACGGTTGCTGCATCATACTGCGTTAGTGGTTGTGGGGGCATGATACTATGGTGTGGACACAGTTGCAGCATCATACTGTGTTAGTGGTTGTAGGGGCATGATACTATGTTGTGGACACGGTTGCAGCGTCATACTGTGTTAGTGGTTGTGAGGGCATGATACTATGTTGTGGACACGGTTGCTGCATCATACTGCGCTAATAGTTGTGGGGTCATGATACTATGTTGTGGACATGGTTGCAGCATCATACTGCTTAGTGGTTGTGGGGTCATGATACTATGTTGTGGACACGGTTGCTGCATCATACTGTGTTAGTGGTTGTGGGGGCATGATACTATGGTGTGGACACGGTTGCAGCATCATACTGCTTAGTGGTTATGGGGGCATGATACTATGTTGTGGACACGGCTGCAGCATCATACTTTGTTGGTGGTTGTGGGGTCATGATACTATGTTGTGGACATGGTTGCAGCATCATACTGTGTTGGTGGCTGTGGGGTCATGATACTATGTTGTGGACACAGTTGCAGCATCATGCTGTGTTAGTGGTTGTGGGGGCATGATACTATGCTGTGGACACGCTTGCAGCATCATACTGCGTTAGTGGTTGTGGGGACATGATACTATGTTGTGGACATGGTTGCTGCATCATACTGCGTTAGTGGTTGCGGGGGAATGATACTATGTTGTGGACACAGTTGCTGCATCATACTATGTTAGTGGTTGTGGGGGCATGATACTATGTGGTGGACACGGCTGCAGCATCATACTGTGTTAGTGGTTGTGGGGTCATAATACTTTGTTGTGGACAGGGTTGCAGCATCATACTGTGTTAGTGGTTGTGGGGTTTTGATACTATGTTGTGGACACGGCTGCAGCATCATACTGTGTTAGTGGTTGTGGGGGCATGATACTATGTTGTGGACAGGGTTGCTGCATCATACTGTTAGTGGTTGTGGGGTCATGATACTATGTTGTGGACACGGTTGCTGCATCATATTGTGTTAGTGGTTGTGGGGGCATGATACTATGGTGTGGACAAGGTTGCAGCATCATACTGCTTAGTGGTTGTGGGGGCATGATACTACGTTGTGGACACGGCTGCAGCATCATACTGTGTTGGTGGTTGTGGGGTCATGATACTATGTTGTGGACATGGTTGCAGCATCATACTGTGTTGGTGGTTGTGGGGTCATGATACTATGTTGTGGACACAGTTGCAGCATCATACTGTGTTAGTGGTTGTGGGGGCATGATACTATGCTGTGGACACGGTTGCAGCATCATACTGCGTTAGTGGTAGTGGGTGCATGATACTATGTTGTGGACACAGTTGCTGCATCATACTATGTTAGTGGTTGTGGGGGCATGATACTATGTTATGGACACGGTTGCTGCATCATACTGTATTGGTGGTTGTGGGGGCATGATACTATGTTGTGGACACGGTTGCAGCATCATACTGTATTGGTGGTTGTGGGGGCATGATACTATGTTATGGACACGGTTGCTGCATCATACTGTGTTAGTGGTTGTGGGGGCATGATACTATGTTTTGGAAATGGTTGCTGCATCATACTGCGTTAGTGGTTGTGGGGGCATGATACTATGTTGTGGACACGGTTGCAGCATCATACTGTGTTGGTGGTTGTGGGGGCATGATACTATGTTATGGACACGGTTGCTGCATCATACTGTGTTAGTGGTTGTGGGGGCATGATACTATGTTTTGGAAATGGTTGCTGCATCATACTGCGTTAGTGGTTGTGGGGGCATGATACTATGTTGTGGACACGGTTGCAGCATCATACTGTGTTGGTGGTTGTGGGGGCATGATACTATGTTATGGACATGGTTGCTGCATCATACTGCATTAGTAGTTGTGGGGGCATGATGCTAAGTTGTGGACATGGTTGCTGCATCATACTGCGTTAGTGGTTGTGGGGGCATAATACTATGTTATGGACACAGTTGAATACTGCGTTAGTGGTTGTGGGGCCATGATACTATGTTGTGGACACGGTTGCAGCATCATACTGTGTTGGTGGTTGTGGGGGCATGATACTATGTTGTGGACACGGTTGCAGCAACATACTGTGTTTGTGGTTGTGGGGGCATGATACTATGTTGTGGACACGGTTGCTGCATCATACTGCGTTAGTGGTTGTGGGGGCATGATACTACGTTGTGGACACGGCTGCAGCATCATACTTGGTTGGTAGTTGTGGGGTAATGATACTATGTTGTGGACATGGTTGCAGCATCATACTGTGTTAGTGGTTGTGGGGGCATGATACTATGTTGTGGACACAGTTGCAGCATCATACTGTGTTAGTGGTTGTGGGGGCATGATACTATGCTGTGGACATGCTTGAAGCATCATACTGTGCTAGTGGTTGTGGGGGCATGATACTATGTTGTGGACACGGTTGCAGCATCATACTGTGTTGGTGGTTGTGGGGTCATGATACTATGTTGTGGACACAGTTGCAGCATCATACTGTGTTAGTGGTTGTGGGGGCATGATACTATGCTGTGGACACGCTTGCAGCATCATACTGTATTAGTGGTTGTGGGGGCATGATACTATGTTGTGGACACGGCTGCAGCATCATACTGTGTTAGTGGTTGTGGGGTCATGATACTATGTTGTGGACACGGTTGCAGCATCATACTGTGTTAGTGGTTGTGGGGTCTTGATACTATGTTGTGGACACGGCTGCAGCATCATACTGTGTTAGTGGTTGTGGGGGCATGATACTATGTTGTGGACATGGTTGCAGCATCATAATGTGTTAGTGGTTGTGGGGGCATGATACTATATTGTGGACAGGGTTGCTGCATCATACTGTTAATGGTTGTGGGGGCATGATACTATGCTGTGGACAAGCTTGCAGCATCATACTGCATTAGTGGTTGTGGGGGCATGATACTATGCTGTGGACACGCTTGCAGCATCATACTGCATTAGTGGTTGTGGGGGCATGATACTATGTTGTGGACACGGCTGCAGCATCATACTGTGTTAGTGGTTGTGGGGGCATGATACTATGTTGTGGACAGGGTTGCTGCATCATACTGTTAGTGGTTGTGGGGGCATGATACTATGTTGTGGACACGGTTGCAGCATTATACTGCGTTAGTGGTTGTGTGGGCATGATACTATGTTGTGGACATGGTTGCAGCATCATACTGCTTAGTGGTTGTGGGGTCATGATACTATGTTGTGGACATGGTTGCTGCATCATATTGTGTTAGTGGTTGTGGGGGCATGATACTATGGTGTGGACACGGTTGCAGCATCATACTGCTTAGTGGTTGTGGGGGCATGATACTACGTTGTGGACACGGCTGCAGCATCATACTGTGTTGGTGGTTGTGGGGTCATGATACTATGTTGTGGACATGGTTGCAGCATCATACTGTGTTGGTGGTTGTGGGGTCATGATACTATGTTGTGGACACAGTTGCAGCATCATACTGTGTTAGTGGTTGTGGGGGCATGATACTATGCTGTGGACACGGTTGCAGCATCATACTGCGTTAGTGGTAGTGGGGGCATGATACTATGTTGTGGACACAGTTGCTGCATCATACTATGTTAGTGGTTGTGGGGGCATGATACTATGTTATGGACACGGTTGCTGCATCATACTGTATTGGTGGTTGTGGGGGCATGATACTATGTTGTGGACACGGTTGCAGCATCATACTGTGTTAGTGGTTGTGGGGTCATGATACTATGTTGTGGACACAGTTGCTGCATCATACTATGTTAGTGGTTGTGGGGGCATGATACTATGTTATGGACACGGTTGCAGCATCATACTGTGTTAGTGGTTGTGGGGTCATGATACTATGTTGTGGATACAGTTGCAGCATCATACTGTGTTAGTGGTTGTGGGGGCATGATACTATGCTGTGGACATGCTTGAAGCATCATACTGTGCTAGTGGTTGTGGGGGCATGATACTATGTTGTGGACACGGTTGCAGCATCATACTGTGTTGGTGGTTGTGGGGTCATGATACTATGTTGTGGACACAGTTGCAGCATCATACTGTGTTAGTGGTTGTGGGGGCATGATACTATGCTGTGGACACGCTTGCAGCATCATACTGTATTAGTGGTTGTGGGGGCATGATACTATGTTGTGGACACGGCTGCAGCATCATACTGTGTTAGTGGTTGTGGGGTCATGATACTATGTTGTGGACACGGTTGCAGCATCATACTGTGTTAGTGGTTGTGGGGTCTTGATACTATGTTGTGGACACGGCTGCAGCATCATACTGTGTTAGTGGTTGTGGGGGCATGATACTATGTTGTGGACATGGTTGCAGCATCATAATGTGTTAGTGGTTGTGGGGGCATGATACTATATTGTGGACAGGGTTGCTGCATCATACTGTTAATGGTTGTGGGGGCATGATACTATGCTGTGGACACGCTTGCAGCATCATACTGCATTAGTGGTTGTGGGGGCATGATACTATGCTGTGGACACGCTTGCAGCATCATACTGCATTAGTGGTTGTGGGGGCATGATACTATGTTGTGGACACGGCTGCAGCATCATACTGTGTTAGTGGTTGTGGGGTCATGATACTATGTTGTGGACACGGTTGCAGCATCATACTGTGTTAGTGGTTGTGGGGGCATGATACTATGTTGTGGACACGGTTGCAGCATCATACTGTGTTAGTGGTTGTGGGGGCATGATACTATGTTGTGGACACGGTTGCAGCATCATACTGTGTTAGTGGTTGTGGGGGCATGATACTATATTGTGGACAGGGTTGCTGCATCATACTGTTAGTGGTTGTGGGGGCATGATACTATGTTGTGGACACGGTTGCAGCATCATACTGCGTTAGTGGTTGTGTGGGCATGATACTATGTTGTGGACATGGTTGCAGCATCATACTGCTTAGTGGTTGTGGGGTCATGATACTATGTTGTGGACACGGTTGCTGCATCATATTGTGTTAGTGGTTGTGGGGGCATGATACTATGGTGTGGACACGGTTGCAGCATCATACTGCTTAGTGGTTGTGGGGGCATGATACTACGTTGTGGACACGGCTGCAGCATCATACTGTGTTGGTGGTTGTGGGGTCATGATACTATGCTGTGGACACGGTTGCAGCATCATACTGCGTTAGTGGTAGTGGGGGCATGATACTATGTTGTGGACACAGTTGCTGCATCATACTATGTTAGTGGTTGTGGGGGCATGATACTATGTTATGGACACGGTTGCTGCATCATACTGTATTGGTGGTTGTGGGGGCATGATACTATATTGTGGACAGGGTTGCTGCATTATACTGTTAATGGTTGTGGGGGCATGATACTATGCTGTGGACACGCTTGCAGCATCATACTGCATTAGTGGTTGTGGGGGCATGATACTATGCTGTGGACACGCTTGCAGCATCATACTGCATTAGTGGTTGTGGGGGCACGATACTATGTTGTGGACACGGCTGCAGCATCATACTGTGTTAGTGGTTGTGGGGTCATAATACTATGTTGTGGACACGGTTGCAGCATCATACTGTGTTAGTGGTTGTGGGGTCTTGATACTATGTTGTGGACACGGCTGCAGCATCATACTGTGTTAGTGGTTGTGGGGGCATGATACTATGTTGTGGACACGGTTGCAGCATCATACTGTGTTAGTAGTTGTGGGGGCATGATACTATATTGTGGACAGGGTTGCTGCATCATACTGTTAGTGGTTGTGGGGGCATGATACTATGGTGTGGACACGGTTGCAGCATCATACTGCTTAGTGGTTGTGGGTGCATGATACTATATTGTGGACACGGTTGCTGCATCATACTGCGTTAGTGGTTGTGGGGGCATGATACTATGCTGTGGACACGGTTGCTGCATCATACTGTGTTAGTGGTTGTGGGGGCATGATACTATGTTATGGACATGGTTGCTGCATCATACTGTGTTAGTGGTTGTGAGGGCATGATACTATGGTGTGGACACGGTTGCAGCATCATACTGCTTAGTGGTTGTGGGTGCATGATACTATATTGTGGACACGGTTGCTGCATCATACTGCGTTAGTGGTTGTGGGGGCATGATACTATGCTGTGGACACGGTTGCTGCATCATACTGTGTTAGTGGTTGTGGGGACATGATACTATGTTTTCGACACGGTTGCTGCATCATACTGTGTTAGTGGTTGTGAGGGCATGATACTATGGTGTGGACACGGTTGCTGCATCATACTGTGTTAGTGGTTGTGAGGGCATGATACTATGTTTTCGACACGGTTGCTGCATCATACTGCGTTAGTGGTTGTGGGAGCATGATACTATGTTGTGGACACAGTTGCAGCATCATACTGTGTTGGTGGTTGTGGGGGCATGATACTATGTTATGGACACGATTGCTGCATCATACTGTGTTAGTGGTTGGGGCATGATACTATGTTATGGACACGGTTGCTGCATCATACTGCATTAGTAGTTGTGGGGGCATGATACTAAGTTGTGGACACAGTTGCTGCATCATACTGCATTAGTGGTTGTGGGGGCATGATACTATGTTGTGGACACAGTTGCAGCATCATACTGTGTTAGTGGTTGTGGGGGCATGAAACTATGTTGTGGACACGGTTGCGGCATCATACTGCATTAGTGGTTGTGGGGGCATGATACTATGTTGTGGACACAGTTGCTGCATCATACTGTGTTAGTGTTTGTGGGGGCATGATACTATGTTGTGGACACGGTTGCAGCATCATACTGTGTTAGTGGTTGTGGGGGCATGATACTATGTTGTGGACACGGTTGCAGCATCATACTGTGTTAGTGGTTGTGGGGACATGATACTATGTGATGGACACGGTTGCTGCATCATACTGCATTGGTGGTTGTGGGGGCATGATACTATGTTGTGGACATGGTTGCAGCATCATACTGTGTTGGAGGTTGTGGGGGCTTGATACTATGTTGTACTATGTTGTGGACACGGTTGCAGCATCATACGGTGTTAGTGGGGACATGATAATATGTTGTGGACACGGTTGCAGCATCATACTGTGTTATGGACACTGTAGAGTCATCCTACTGTGCACGTGTTGGGTATTGCAGGGGCACATTGTGTGAGTTCACTGTGGGGGAATTGTTGTGTGTGTTGGAGGTGGAAATTTTGAAGGAATCATACTCAATGAAGGCCATGGAAGGCGTATTGTACGAGTGAGAACAATAAAGGGCTGACTGGCGGTATTACTAGCAGCTCCTGTCATCACACGCACTGAGCAGTGTCCCATGCACAACGTCCATATGCCAGCTCACCCCTGTATATGCCATGCACAACCTCCATATGCCAGCTCACCCCTATATATGCCACGCACAACCTTCATATGCCAGCTCACCCCTATATATGCCACACACAACCTCCATATGCCAGCTCACCCTGTATATGCCATGCACAAACTCAAGCTCACCCCTGTATATGCCACGCACAACCTCCATATGCTTCTTCCCCCCTGACACATACCATCAACCACCTCTCATATTTTTGCCTCTGTACAAAAAGCAGTATTCATGGCCCTTCACCTTTGCAGCCATGATAGTTACCAGTGGATGATGTCACCACCCCACTCCTGTCATTGCTGCAGCACCCCTGGTATACAGCAGGTCGTCTTGTCTCCAGCAGTACCTCTGGTCTCCAGCAGCTTGTCGGGTCTCCAGCAGGCAGCAGCTCGTCGGGTCTACGGCAGGCAGCAGTTCGTCGGGTCTACGGCAGGCAGCAGTTCGTCGGGTCTACGGCAGGCAGCAGCTCGTCGGGTCTCCAGCAGGCAGCAGCTCGTCGGGTCTACAGCAGGCAGCAGCTCGTCAGGCCTCTAGGAGCTCGTCCGGTATCCTGTCCTGATCTCCTCCAGCTCATCTGGTAGGCGCAACGTGATCATCCAAGACCTGTTATGCCGGAAGTGAACAGTACAGCATCAGGTATAATAGGGCTAGCGATAAGGTGTAAATGGAGCTCAGGGGATAGCGCTGGCCTCTAATAAAATGGCGCCTAGCCACAACTACAGCTGTGAATTGAGCAGCCCACAGAGGTGTACCCAGATCACAGCTGATGCGGCTGCAATGTTAGAGATAGGGTCGGCATCCGATCGCTGTCTCCTATGCCCAGGGACTGCCGTATTTGAGGATGGAAAGTGATGTTCAGCAGTCAATACAGACCTGCAAGGTAAAATGGCAGCGCCCAGTGGCTGCACTAAAACAGTATAAAAAAACATAAACAGAACAGAGTCAAGCAAAAAAAACATCATTTTAGATAATATATTGTAAAAATGAAAATTATCAAAAATCATAGCACCTTCTCTTTAATCTCATTTCCACCTTGATAGTGACTCTCTCTTACAGTCATGGCCAAAAGTTTTGAGAATGACACAAATATTAATTTTTACAAAGTCTACTGCTTCATTTTTTCTAATGGCAATTTGCATATACTCCAGAATGTTATAAAGAGTGATCAGCTTAACAGCAATTACTTGCAAAGTCAATATTTGCCTAGAAAATGAACTTTATCCCCCAAAACACATTTCATCATCATTGCAGCCCTGCCTTAAAAGGACCAGCTAACATCGTTTCAGTGATTGCTCCATTAACACAGGTGTGGGTGTTGATGAGGACAGGGCTGGAGATCAATCTGTCATGATTAAGTAAGAATGACACCACTGGACACTTTAAAAGGAAGCTGGTGCTTGGCATCATTGTTTCTCTTCTGTTAACCATGGTTATCTCTAAATAAACACGTGCAGTCATCATTGCACTGCACAAAAATGTCCTAACAGGGAAGAGTATCGCAGCTAGAAAGATTGCACCTCAGTCAACAATCTATCGCATCATCAAGAACTTCAAGGAGAGAGGTTCCCTTGTTGCCAAAAAGGCTCCAGGGCGCCCAAGAAAGACCAGCAAGCGCCAGGACCGTCTCTTAAAAGTGTTTCAGCTGTGGGATCGGGCTACCAGCAGTGCAGAGCTTGCTCAGGAATGGCAGCAGGCAGGTGTGAGTGCATCTGCACGCACTGTGAGGCGGAGACTCTTGGAGCAAGGCCTGGTCTCAAGGAGGGCAGCAAAGAAGCCACTTCTCTCCAGAAAAAACATCATGGACAGACTGATATTCTGCAAGAGGTACAGGGAGTGGACTGCTGAGGACTGGGGTAAAGTCATTTTCTCTGATGAATCCCCTTTTCGATTGTTTGGGACATCTGGAAAATGGCTTATTCGGAGATGAGGTGAGCGCTACCACCAGTCTTGTCTCATGCCAACTGTCAAGCATCCTGAAACCATTCATGTGTGGGGTTGCTTCTCAGCCAAGGGAATGGGCTCTCTCTCAGTCTTGCCTAAAAACACAGCCATGAATAAAGAATGGTACCAGAATGTCCTCCAAGAGCAACTTCTCCCAACCGTCCAAGAGCAGTTTGGCGATCAACAATACCTTTTTCAACATGATGGAGCACCTTGCCATAAAGCAAAGGTGATAACTAAATGGCTCAGGGAACAAAACATAAGAGATTTTGGGACCATGGCCTGGAAACTCCCCAGATCTTAATCCCATTGAGAACTTGTGGTCAATCATCAAGAGACGGGTGGACAAACAAAAACCTTCAAATTCAGACAAAATAAAAGCATTGATTTTGCAAGAATGGACTGCTATCAGTCAGGATTTGATCCAGAAGGTGATTGAGAGCATGCCAGGGAGAATTGCAGAGGTCCTGAAGAAGAAGGGTCAACACTGCAAATATTGAATTGCTACATTAACTCATTCTTTTTTTTTTTTTAAACCAGTTATTTTTATTTAGGTTTCAAAAGATTTTAAACAATAAACAGTGGATATCAATATACATGTAACAATTCACATATCTTGTAGTAATACAATCAAAGCCATCCCCCCTCCCCCCTCCCCCAATACTCCTTATGCCGGGTATACTTGAGAGTCTTAGCAATCATATCACCGCCATCCAGGCGGACCATATTTTTTCGAAAGTGCTTTCACCATGCCTTCGCCTGTAAATGCTTTCCTCTAAATGCATTACCGTACGTGTCTGAGCAATAAATTCCCTCCTAGTGGGGGGTTCCGAATCCTTCCATTTTCGTGCTATTAGTTTGCGTGCCACATACAGCAACCTCGCTATTGCCACTTTGTAATGTTCTGAGACAGGTATCCCATCCACCTCCCCCAAAACACACAGCACTGGATTCCTGTCGAGCGTACATGCATAAGCTCTCTCAATTTTGTTGATAACGACCAGCCAGTATGCCACCAGCCGCGGACACGACCATAACATATGTAACAGTCCGGCCTGGTCTGTGCCACATCTAGGGCAGCTAGATTCTCCCCTCAAGCCCGCCTTGAATAGGACCAGCGGTGTTTTGTATGTTCTATGTATTACATATAATTGGGAGAGCCGTGCCTGCCCGCTTAGAGAGATCTTCGGGACATATTCAAGAATAGTCTCCCATTGTTCTGTTGTGAGGGTACCCACCTCCCTCTCCCATTTACTCTTTGCAGTGAGGTGAATGTCCCCCAGATAGGAGTGTAGTAGATCATGATATATGCTCGATATAACTCCCCTCGTCCCTCCTTTCATACACACAAATTCTAGTACAATGTCGCCCTGAACCGTCATGGCTCCCAATGTACACTGTGCCCTCCAAGCATGTCGAAGCATATAGTTTTGAAACCCCCATACCGAAGGCAAATCAAATTCCTCTCTCAATGTCTCAAAGGTCTTCAGGTCCGTTCCACTCTGCAGCTGGCACACATATCTTACTCCTTTCGCCTTCCAATTGCCCATTTGACGCAGCTTATTAAGTTCCGGCAGATGCTCATTGTCCCACACCGGTGAGTACCTAGTCAGCTCATCCACCCCTCTGATCCTTTTAATGGTGTCCCATACCTTCTGAATCATGCCTATGGTAGGATATGGTGCTCCCAGTTTCTTAAAGGTACCATCCTCTAGACCCTGGATAAGTGGGCGTCTCCCCGTCACATGTACCAGCACCCGGTGAGCTGCTCCTCCACAATCGAGCTCTCTCCATCCCCTGACATGCTGGCCCTGTACTGCCAAGAAATAGACCCATGGATTTGGTGCGGCCAGTCCTCCCTCTTCCTTTCCTTTTTGCAGAGTTCCAAATTTAATCCGTGCCTGCTTCTTGCCCCATATCAAGGATCTGAAGATAGAATCAATGCCCCGAAACCGTTTTTTTGGTAGCCATATCGGCGAATTGTGCAAAACGTACATTAGTTGTGGCATAAGGACCATCTTAATCAGGTTAGTTCTACCCGTTACCGTTAAAGCCAATTTGCACCATGCACCTATTTTCCCTTTAAATTTCTCTAGCAGAGGAACCAAATTCAGATCCGTGAATCGGGACAGTGGAAGAGCTACCCATATCCCTAGGTATTTAAACTGTGAAACTAGCTGGAGTTGTTTCCCCCTCTCATCTATCTCCTCCGCTTCTATTGCTCTATCCACAGCCATGACATAAGACTTGTGCCAATTTATCTCCAGTCCCGAAATGCTCCCAAATTGTTTAATTACATCCATCGCGCACCCCAGTGTCTCTCCTGCACTTTCCAAAAACAACAGGATGTCGTCGGCATACAATGATATTTTTTCTTCCAGCTTCCCAAATTTAAATCCGACCACTCCCCTCTCAGCTCTAATCTTGGCCGCCAGGGGCTCCACTGCCACCGCGAACAATAGCGGGGACAGCGGACACCCCTGCCTTGTGCCCCTATGCAAGTCAAACATCCTGGACTGTTCTCCATTCACCTTAACTACCGCCTTTGGGGATGAGTACAATAACTTCACCCAGGCCATGAACGCGGGGCCGAATCCCATCAGTTCCATGATTTTCCATAAGTATTGCCATTCCACGCTATCAAATGCTTTCCTAGCATCCAATGACATCACTATTCTCCTGCCACCTTTATCAGCAGGCAGTTGCATATTAAGAAATAATCTTCTTAAGTTAACAGCCGTGGAGCGGTTAGGCATAAAGCCCGACTGGTCCTCGTGTATAATGGTATGCGCAACCCCGGTGAGCCAGGTGGCCAGGATCTTAGCAAGTATTTTGACATCCGTTGTCAACAACGAAATGGGCCTGTACGACTCCGCATCCATGGGATCTTTTCCCTCCTTCGGCAGAACCACTATCACTGCTTCCTCCATTGATCTCGGCAGTGCCCCCGTCACTAAAGCCTCATCAAACACAGATCTCAATTTCGGAGCCAGCAGTTCCACTAACTCCCTGTACACCTCCCCAGGTAGACCATCAGCTCCCGGTGATTTGTTATTGGGCATAGACAGTATTGAACATTCCACCTCCTTCACACTCACAGGTTCTTCCAACCTCAACCTATCTTCCTCAGACAATTTAGGTAGTGAAATGCCTTCCAAAAATTTCTCCACATCCCCCTCTGTGTCCCGTGCTCTCGAAGTGTACAGTGCCATGTAATATGCCTTGAAGACCTCCAGTATGTCCTTTGTGTCTGTCAGAGTCGCCCCTGTTTGATCTCTCAGTTTATACACCCTGGAAGACTCCCTTTGTGCCGCAGATATCACCGCCAACAAGTGACCTACTCTCTCCTTCTTCAAAGAATTGAGCTTGCTGAAATGCCCTTTTCCTCTCAGCTTGCATCATGTGCAGTTTATCAACTGCCTCCTGAGCCAATTTTAGTCTATTGTGAGCTTCACTCATTGGCGCCAAAATCATGTCTGCCTCCGCTCTTGTCAGGTCATCCTTTATTTGTTGATCTGCCAATTTAGTTTTGGTCTTACACCTCGCAATCTCACTTATAAAAAGTCCCCTCATAAATGCCTTCATGGCATCCCATACCGTTGTGGCCTCAGTACTCCCTTCGTTCATTTGGAAGAAGTGCTCTAGCTCTTTGGTTATGCCACCCATGTCCACCACTTTAAGCCACGTCGGGTGTAGACGCCAACCTCCCCTCTGACCCCGAGCAGATCTCACCAGAAGCGTGACCACCATAGGACCATGATCCGAGAGAGTCCTCTGTAGGTATTCCACCTCCCCCACCATCCCGTCCATAGCGGTATCCGCATTAACTCATTCTAACTGTCAATATAACCTTTTGTTACTCATAATATTGTTGCAATTATATTTCTGTATGTGATAAAAACATCTGACAAACACACATAAAAACCAGAGGCCAGCAGATCATGTGAAAATATAATATTTGTGTCATTCTCAAAACTTTTGGCCATGACTGTAGGATACATGTTACTCTATGATGGCACTTCTGCACATAGCCACTAGATGGCGCTACATTTGACATTTGCCTGAATTTTTATATCTACACATGGTTTACACAAATTATATTTTCTTGTGGTAACTATATACTATTTATCATTAG
Organism: Dendrobates tinctorius; assembly: GCF_039654945.1. Classification (NCBI taxonomy): domain Eukaryota; kingdom Metazoa; phylum Chordata; class Amphibia; order Anura; family Dendrobatidae; genus Dendrobates; species Dendrobates tinctorius. Next base: position 503,989 of record NW_027362038.1, on the reverse strand, counting down.
AAGCTGTGTATTTTTGCAATTATTTGTATGTACACATGATTGATTACCAATTCTGTCTCTGTAAAAACAATTCCCTTTAACCCTTTACCGACATCGGGTGTAAGTGTATGCCGATGTCAGACTCCCTCCTTTTGTTGTCGGCTCCAGCGCTGAGCCCACATCTTTTCTGGCGGATGTCAGCAAGTGCGCCGGAAATCCCGCCCATTAGTGACCACGTCACATGATCGTGGGTCAACGATGGGTTGGCATGACAACCTGAGGCCTCCAGCAGAAGTCTATGCTTGTCACTGCCGGAATGCTAAGAGCGCCACCCACTAGCCGAAAACGCATGGACCAGGGATCATCCCGCCGAACTCCCACTCTCCTTTTAACATGGGCAAAACGCTACTCAGACAACACAGGGTGACGGTAAAACAGTGTGGGCAATGCTTTATTGTACCACAAAACAGGCAGATAACACATAGAACAGTCCCAGCACAGTACTACTTATGGGGCAAATTACAGAGTTTCCCCCTTCCACTGACCCGCCGGGATAATAGCTGCTGTGACATCAGATCTTCCAGAGTCACTACCTCACCTTTGGCACACACAGAGAGGAGGTAACGACAAGCGTAGGAAGATGACAGTCCCGATAAGGCCAGTTGATCCAATGATCACAACCTCGCTTCTCCAAACGTATCCATGGTTCTGCAATGGTCAATGGAGCAGATCTGTATTCTTCCAACTGAGGCTGAAAACCCCTAGGTTGTTTCCCGTAGAATGATAGATCCGTGTCCCTCGTGATGGAGCCATGATGTAAAATGGCTGCTGTCCTGTCTCTTGTCCTTTGGATGTATAGATGTCTTGGCAGAATCTCTCTGGCTGTTTCTCTCTCTCAGTCTCTTTATACAGAGGCATGTCACCTATTTTTAGACTTAACAAGTGTCCCCCATTCAGTATTTACATAAAGGGTAAGAATGGAGATGAAATCAAGTAGCATTATTAGATTATTTAAAATATTTGCATAGTTTTTCCCTCTCTGCTTTAGAAATCAACAAACTGGCTCCATAACTGTTAAATATTAATAATCCGTTAAATATTTCTTATTACACCCAGTTCTGTACATTGCTAGCTGAAATGACATAGGCTATTTTTAAGCTTGGCTCATGGTAGAAAGACAGCTCCATATATGTAGAGACCACGTGCTTTAGGAGACGTAAATAATTCATGGCTAACTGTAGAGGTCGCTCTTACTCCCTCCTCATCATGAGACACAGACGCGAGGATGTCATCGCTGCATGGATATAGCATTGAATGGACAGACAGCTGGTATGTCACTTAACGGCTATGTGAGAAGACGAACTGAGAGACAGCAGCCATTTGCTATTCAGGATCCCGGAGAGAAGAAGAATACATTTTGCTTTGCTATGAACTAATGGACAATCTTTCTTTCATCTATTTTTATGTTTTTCTGTATTAATCTTTTACTTTGATGGAAGAATCCAAATAAACCACTATATTTTTATCTGTAACTAGTCCTGAGTATTTTACAGGAGAAGCATTATTTTACATTGGAGAGCCAGCCAGATCTGAATTTTTGTATTTTTTTTTTGTGGATTTCCCTCAACTTGCCCAAAAGGGGGATTGAACTTTGCTAGCGTCATATGTGCAAGTTGTCAGGAACTCCACTATTCACAAAAATCAGACAGAACCTAGACGTGAGGACTAAGAATTGCCAGATAGATTGAGAAGTACTACAAGTGCCAAAGTGCCAGACGTGTGAAGACCGGAACCCAGCGTTGTCCATCAAAGGAACAAGCTGAGACATTTCAAGGTAAGATAAAATGGATGTCATTAATTCTTATGCTAAGCAGAGTAAATTGAAATTTAAGTCTGTAGACAATTCTAATTCAGAAGTTTTATGGTTAAGTTTATATGCCGAGTGTGAACTCGAGAATCAGAAGTTAGATTGTAAGTTCTTCAATAGAGAAAGAGATTAAAAAATATTTTACTGATGGTAGATATATTTCATAGATCTGTGTCAGAGAAATCCAAAAATGATTGTGTGAAGGGAAATAGTGATGTTCCCGAGATTCACTGTAATGTGGAGAAACAGTTACAAGTAGCAGCAGCCATTCAAGGTGACCTTGCAGACGTGGAACAAGATGGAGAAGTAGGAGGAGACTTCAGAACTGAAGTAGAGGACGTACAAGGGAAAGACGTACCACTAAAAATAGACGACTCACAGGCCCAAATCCGAAGTAAAGTAAGGAAAAGTTTGCTAAAGATATGCAAAATAATTCCTGCATATGACAATACAATCCATGTTTGTAGAAACTCTGAGGTTTTTGAAAGTTGTGTTGATAAATTTGATTTATCTAACGAGGAGAAGAATCAGTTGTTCAAAATGTGGATCTCTGTAACCTTTTCCAGGAGGTTATCTTTAAAGTTATCTGGTGAAACACATGAGAATTTAAATGATAAGGACAGATTAAAGATTCTTATTTTTTGTTCATCAAATGAAAATCATCCAGATATTGATATTCTTCAAAAATTAAGGATTGGTCGGAAGGAATGTACCTACACATTCATGTCTATATTTCACCGCTTGTATAGAACGGTCATGGAGAATGTCAAAACACAGTCCCTCATAAGGAGTTTTGTAAGCAAATTTTGGTTTTTAAATCCTGCATCTCGTGTTATTGCGTCACAAAAAGATTCTTTATTGGAATGTGCGCAATCCCTTGATTTTGCCAGAAAACACGAGAATCGTGAGAGGAAAGTAAATTGTGCTAATTTTGTGAAGACAGGCAGAGTAAAATCTTATCAGAAGCCGGTATTAGCAAAGCCTTCTAAAATGAGTTTTCCCCAAAATCAAATCTATGAAGAACGAAAAAAATCACATGTTTGTTATAAGCCATATGGAATGATGCAAAGGATCACCGAAAAGACACAAATTGAGTTAAGAAAAATGATGAGTTCTAATTTTCTTTCTGTAACAAAGATGGCCGAATTTGACAGACAGAAGCAGGTGGTGAGTGACATCATGGCCTGTAAACTGAATACTCTGCTCCAAGAATCTATCAGCTTCAAAATGGCAAGAACTTTTCAGGATATTTTTTGCAGAGAAATAAGTATGGGTTTAGGAATTGGCTAGAAAAAGTAATTATATATATTGTGTAAAAGTGTTATACAATTAGTGAGTTATATGTAATTATTTTATAGAGTATAATCCTGTAGTTCTATAGTTTGTATATACATATTCATACAGTATATATAGAGTGTTTGCAGAAGTAGAAATAGTAGAACTGTATTTTTTAATGAAAATTAAAATCTACATCAGTAATAATATTTAGAATATGAATATGATATTAACCTTCTCTTTTATGTTTCCTTAGAATTTTCATTTCAAAGCAGGACTTAATCCGGAAAAATTCTCTTCCAAGGATTTATGCCTTTATTTACACAGGAAGTTGCAATAATTGCATGATTTTATATATATCTAACCCTTAAAAGGAAATAACTAATTGCATTTTAAAATGTGTTCTGTGTGTATGCATATAACTAACTGCATGGCTTGAATGACAACCACAGCATGTGAAATTGAACCTTGTTCTAATAATACAAGTATACCAGTATACTATGTCCCTGTTCTTAGGAAAATAATTTTTAAGGGGGTCTCAACTTTTGCAAACCAATGGAATTTTTTTTTCCAGGCCTAAATGAAGTATAGCTATACAATATATACTTATGTCATGTGTATTTGGGGAATATTCAAAGAAATATTAAGACTAAATTTAAATAGTTTACAATGCATTGATAATTAGGATAATTTGGGTTAAAATACGTGTATTCATCACACCTTCGTATGTGAGGTATTTGGTTTAAACTTAAATATGTGACACAGTCTGAGTGACAGTGACTGAGTGTATGAGCAGCTGCTGAGCGAGTGATGTGATACGTTTGTAAGAGGCCTCAGGATTCTGAATGAGAGAGAAAAAAAAAACCCCCAAAAGCTTTTATCTTTAGGAGAAATATGCAGATCAGATAAATTATTAGAATATTAGGATATATAATGAAATATTATCTATACAACATATATTTCTATATTTCTATCGTAATTATTATTTCTTGATTTAGTTAATTGTGGATAAGTGCAATCGCACATCAAAATGGTTTAAGGAAATCTACATTTAAATTAATTTTTCCAAAGGATAATTGTATGATATTCAAATTAATTTTGATGGTTACACATCTTCAGACAAATAATGGTATAAGCAAGTATAAATTCACATAATTTATAAATTAATTATTTTAATTTTGGTTTTGATAAATGAATTATTTTATGAAACAATATTTTTTGGTATTAAGGGGGAAAATATGTTTTTGATCCTGACTACATGATCACATTTGATTAATACCTCTTCTTCACACATTTTAATAAAGAACAAATAGAAATAAGGTACAATGGTATAAGTATTGGGTATAATAACATTAAGTATTATAAAGAGTCATTTCTTTACAGTAAGAGGAATATTATATGCAAAGTTGCATAATTTGAATATTTTGGTAACACAAGCTTATGACAATTATGAAATAATCCAGATCATGGAAATATTAAGGGTATATGTTACTGAAGACATAACTACTCTGCATCAACATAAAGGCCTTATTCTTATTTTTAATTTTATTCTTATTCTTATTTTTAATTTTCAATTTTTTATTCTATTTTTATTTTTAATTCTTACATTTTTATTTTTTCTTTCATCAATAGTAAAGTAATATCTACTATAGAATTTTGCTTCATTAAATATAACAATGATACGGTTTCATTACAAAGAAAAATGTTTCACTTCTGAGTTATATGCAACAATTCTTTTATTCATTCATTCGCTCACTCATATATTCTTATTTTGGTTCATGGCTATACATTCCTACATATTATTAGTATAATAAATCTATTCCTTATTAATAAAGATGATAACACTGGTTACATAAAACACAGTGACACCTATGGGTTGAAAAAGGTAATTACACCTATGACATAAAAAAATGTTGTATCACATGGAAAAAATATGGATAATAGTGTATTATCACTTATTATTGGATTATTATTTCAAATATTGAAATCCATATACAGTACAAATTCTGATAATAATTATATGGATATTACTGATTGCTATGGTACGCTGTGATATTATAGGATAGGAAAATTACCAGATTTGGTATAGAATAGGGAATGAAGACTTCAAGCAAGATACTGAAATTACGTTAATAAAGACTTTTCATATTTCTAAACTTTATTGATTCTTACCAGTTGCAAGAAGAAGAATGCCGCGATCCAGAAGTCCCAGAAGGTAACAAAGCTATGATTACTGAGTAATAGACTGTGTTAATTACAAATGCAGTATCCACCACTGACAGTCACAAGTGCAGTATCCACCACTGACAGCCACAAGTGCAGTATCCATCACTGACAGCCACAATTAAAGTGTCTAACCTGACAACCAGAGGACGATGATCCTATGATGCTGAGATGAACTGTGTTATCACGTTCTTACCAAGTTCCAGAGGTTTCAATCACCTGAAAAGCTTCGATGAAGGCTGGTGAACAATAAGGTAATTGTCAGGAAAACCCCAACCCTGACCTGTGTCCTGTGCATTAGGACAAGGACTGGTTATGGTGCTATGTTTAGCAAGGAAGAGTCATTTTAACCCTTGCTTTGCTGACCAAAGACGTCACACCTGTTCAAAGACCAGTACCGGTGGAGGATTCCAGAATATCCAAGGCGAGCCAATGTAAGCCCAGGTTTTTAAAGATGACACTGCACAGATATTAAAGCTGCATAGACTTTGTTTTCGTATTAACATTTGAATTTATGAACTTTGATTTTATACACAACACGATTTCTACAACATCTATATGATAGAGAAAAACTGTGTTTTTAAAAGAACCAAGAAGAAGACAGAAGACATCAAAATGAAGACCAGATGACATCAGATGATGATGACTGGACCTGAGATGCTTCAATTTAGACTTAGGGAAGTATAATTATACATATTTTATATGAATATTGTTCACAGATTACCATAACATGAATTCACATCAATTATGTCATTGAGTACTTATAACAGTAATCTGATATTATTATTATTATTATTATTATTATTGATATTAAATTATTTTGTCAAAGAAGAAGAAAAGAAGAAAAAAGATCTTGTTATATTTTGAGGGTTCCAATTAATGTCGGTCTCCCTCAAAAGGGGGAATTGTTAAATATTAATAATCCGTTAAATATTTCTTATTACACCCAGTTCTGTACATTGCTAGCTGAAATGACATAGGCTATTTTTAAGCTTGGCTCATGGTAGAAAGACAGCTCCATATATGTAGAGACCACGTGCTTTAGGAGACGTATATAATTCATGGCTAACTGTAGAGGTCGCTCTTACTCCCTCCTCATCATGAGACACAGACGCGAGGATGTCATCGCTGCATGGATATAGCATTGAATGGACAGACAGCTGGTATGTCACTTAACGGCTATGTGAGAAGACGAACTGAGAGACAGCAGCCATTTGCTATTCAGGATCCTGGAGAGAAGAATACATTTTGCTTTGCTATGAACTAATGGACAATCTCTCTTTCACCTATTTTTATGTTTTTCTGTAATAATCTTTTACTTTGATGGAATCCAAATAAACCACTATATTTTTATCTGGTAACTAGTCCTGAGTATTTTACAGGAGAAGCATTATTTTACAATAACACAATGCATAATTAGCATATCAGCAATCATCACTAGTGATCAAGGATAAGTGCACAATAAAAGTCAGTATTACCGGCTGACACAAAGAAAAGTCTGTTTTCTTGACCAACCAGAAATCTACACTTAAATTTGAAAGCCAACATACAGATAACATTCTATTATTCTTCGTCTACTAAAAATAGTCATCTGGTTAATTAAGATACGATGCGGTAAAAAAAAAAATAAAAAAAAATATAAAAGTTCAAATTACCCTCTTTTTGCCCCATTCAAACTAAAACAATTAAAAAAAACCATAGACATATTTCGTAACACCGCGTTCAGAATCGTTTGATCTCTCAATATAAAATAAGAATTAACCCGATCGCTAAATGGCGTAACAAGAAAAAAGTCAAAACGCCACAGACTTTTTTTGGTCGCTGCAACATTGCATTTAAATGCAATAACGGATGATCAAAAGGTCGTATCTGCACCAAAATGGTATCACTAAAAACGTCAGCTCAGCACACAAAAAATAAGCCCTCACCTAACCCGAGACCATGAAAAATGGAGATGCTACCCTGGTATGCATGGCCCTCTCATCCCTACCCTGGTATGCATGGCCCTCTCATCCCTACCCTGGTATACATGGCCACCTCATCCCTACCCTGGTATACATGCCTCCTCATCGCTACCCTGGTATGCATGGCCCCCTCATCCCTACCCTGGTATGCATGGCCCTCTCATCCCTACCCTGGTATGCATGGCCCTCTCATCCCTACCCTGGTATGCATGGCCACCTCATCCCTACCCTGGTATACATGCCCCCTAATCGCTACCCTGGTATGCATGGCCCCCTCATCCCTGCCCTGGTATGCATTGCCCAATCATCCCTATCCTGGTATACATGCCCCCTCATCGCTACCCTGGTGTGCATGGCCCCCTCATCTCTATCCCGATATGCATGCCCCCTCATCCCTACCCTGGTATGCATGGCCACGTCATCCCTACCCTGGTATACATGCCCCCTCATCGCTACCCTGGTATGCATGGCCCCCTCATCTCTACCCCGATATGCATGCCCCCTCATCCCTACCCTGGTATGCATGGCCACGTCATCCTTACCCTGGTATACATGCCCCCTCATCGCTACCCTGGTATGCATGGCCCCCTCATCCCTACCCTGGTATGCATGCCCCCTCATCCCTGCCCTGGTATGCATGGCCCCCTCATCCCTATCCTGGTATGCACGGATCCCTCATCCCTTCCCTGGTATGCATGCCCTCTCATCCCTACCCTGGTATGCATGGCTCCCTCATCCCTACCATGATATGTATAACCCCCTCATCCCTACCCTGGTATGCATGACCCCCTCATCCCTATCCTGGTGTACAGTACATGACCCCCTCATCCCTATCCTGGTGTACATGACCCCCTCATCCCTATCCTGGTGTACATGACCCCCTCATACCTATCCTGGTGTACATGACCCCCTCATCCCTATCCTGGTATGCATGGCCCCCTCATCCCTATCCTGGTATGCATGGCCCCCTCATCCCTACCCTGGTATGCATGACCCCCTCATCCCTATCCTGGTATGCATGGCCCCCTCATCCCTATCCTGGTATGCATGGCCCCCTCATCCCTACCCTGGTATGCATGGCCCCCTCATCCCTACCCTGGTATGCATGCCCCCTCATCCCTGCCCTGGTATGCATTGCCCAATCATCCCTACCCTGGTATGCATGCCCCCTCATCCCTGCCCTGGTATGCATTGCCCAATCATCCCTATCCTGGTATGAATGGATCCCTCATCCCTACCCTGGTATACATGCCCCCTCATCGCTACCCTGGTATGCATGGCCCCCTCATCTCTACCCCGATATGCACGCCCCCTCATCCCTACCCTGGTATGCATGGCCACGTCATCCCTACCCTGGTATACATGCCCCCTCATCGCTACCCTGGTATGCATGGCCCCCTCATCCCTGCCCTGGTATGCATGGCCCCCTTATCCCTATCCTGGTATGCATGGATCCCTCATCCCTACCCTGGTATGCATGCCCCCTCATCCCTACCCTGGTATGCATGGCTCCCCTCATCCCTATTCTGGTATGCATGGCCACCTCATCCGTATCCTGGTATGCATGTTCCCCTCATCCCTACCCTGGTATGCATGGCCCCCTCATCCCTACCCTGGTATGCATGGCCCCCTCATCCCTACCCTGGTATGCATGGCCCCCTCATCCCTATCCTGGTATACATGGCCCCCTCATCCCTACCCTGGTATGCATGACCCCCTCATCCCTACCCTGGTATGCATGGCCCCCTCATCCCTATCCTGGTATACATGGCCCCCTCATCCCTATCCTGGTATACATGGCCCCCTCATCCCTACCCTGGTATGCATGGCCCCCTCATCCCTACCCTGGTATGCATGACCCCCTCATCCCTATCCTGGTATACATGACCCCCTCATCCCTATCCTGGTATGCATGGATCCCTCATCCCTACCCTGGTATGCATGACCCCCTCATCCCTAGCCTGGTATACATGGCCCCCTCATCCCTATCCTGGTATACATGGCCCCCTCATCCCTATCCTGGTATACATGGCCCCCTCATCCCTACCCTGGTATACATGGCCCCCTCATCCCTACCCTGGTATGCATGGCCCCCTCATCCCTACCCTGGTATGCATGACCCCCTCATCCCTATCCTGGTATGCATGGTCCCCTCATCTCTACCCCGATATGCATGCCCCCTCATCCCTACCCTGGTATGCATGGCCACGTCATCCCTATCCTGGTATACATGGCCCCCTCATCCCTATCCTGGTATACATGGCCCCCTCATCGCTACCCTGGTATGCATGGCCCCCTCATCCCTGCCCTGGTATGCATGGCCCCCTCATCCCTATCCTGGTATGCATGGATCCCTCATCCCTACCCTGGTATGCATGGCTCCCTCATCCCTATTCTGGTATGCATGTTCCCCTCATCCTTATCCTGGTATGCATGGCCCCCTCATCGCTACCCTGGTATGCATGGCCCCCTCATCCCTACCCTGGTATGCCTGGCCCCCTCATCCCTACCCTGGTATGCATGACCCCCTCATCCCTAGCCTGGTATACATGGCCCCCTCATCCCTATCCTGGTATACATGGCCCCCTCATCCCTATCCTGGTATACATGGCCCCCTCATCCCTACCCTGGTATACATGGCCCCCTCATCCCTACCCTGGTATGCATGGCCCCCTCATCCCTACCCTGGTATGCATGACCCCCTCATCCCTATCCTGGTATACATGACCCCCTCATCCCTATCCTGGTATGCATGGATCCCTCATCCCTACCCTGGTATGCATGACCCCCCTCATCCCTAGCCTGGTATACATGGCCCCCTCATCCCTATCCTGGTATACATGGCCCCCTCATCCCTATCCTGGTATACATGGCCCCCTCATCCCTACCCTGGTATGCATGGCCCCCTCATCCCTACCCTGGTATGCATGGCCCCCTCATCCCTACCCTGGTATGCATGACCCCCTCATCCCTATCCTGGTATACATGACTCCTTCATCCCTATCCTGGTATGCATGGATCCCTCATCCCTATCCTGGTATGCATGGCCCCCTCATCCCTACCCTGGTATGCATGGCCCCCTCATCCCTACCCTGGTATGCATGGCCCCCTCATCCCTATCCTGGTATGCATGGCCCCTCATCCCTATCCTGGTATGTATGGCCCCCTCATCCCTATCCTGGTATGCATGGCTCCCTCATCCCTACCCTGGTATGCATGGCCCCTCATCCCTACCCTGGTATGCATGACCCTCTCATACCTATCCTGGTATGCATGGCCCCCTCATACCTATCCTGGTATGCATGGCCCCCTCATACCTATCCTGGTATGCATGGCCACCTCATCCGTATCCTGGTATGCATGGATCCCTCATCTCTACCCTGATATGCATGGCGCCTAATTCCTATCCTGGTATGCATGGACGTTCATTCCTATCGTGGCAGGAATTATCGCCCTCATCCCTATACTAGTATGCATGGCCCCATCTAATCCTGGTATGGAGGGCCCCCATCTCGGTCCTGATATGCATGGCGCAATCCTTATAATTGCCCACCACCCCCATCCTGGTATGTATGGCCCCATCAGAAAACATAAAAAACCCCCCACAAAATATTACACTTACCTATCCTGCGCTCCCTTGCAGCATCTGCTCCGGTGCCAGCAACTGCTTTATACTTGTAAGTAGCACATGTCAGGGACGTCATGCGTTGCTCACAAGCAGAGCACAGCTGCCGGAGTACTCACCAGGACTGTGCGTACAGAGAGCAGTGAGTATTCCTTCCTCATCAGTAGCACGCAGTGTCAGCCACTGGCTTCCTGCTGCTGCCGGCGGTCACGTGTGCCGCTACTTAAGAGAAATGAATATTCATTGGATTCATCATTCATTCATCAGGGAACACTTACCTTTCAGAGATAATTTCCATATTCATACTAAATAATGGCACAGATCTCCCAGACATTATGACTGCACATATCCCTAGCCTTTATAACGATATTACACTCATTCCCTGACAGACCGCAGCATGGCCATTAGTTAGAAGCTGCAAATGACCTTTGGAGCAGGTAAGGTTTCCCTGAGTGGTACAAATTGGGCCGTCTAGAACAATTTGTCTGCAGCACTAATTAACAAGATATAAGCAAATAGTGGCAAACATAACCCATGTATGAGGGAAATCAATATTAATTATAAGGCAAATTGCCACCTGCCACTCAAACATGTGTATATTAATAGATACGTGTAGGGCCAACTGCAAAAAGCATGCTAAGAAAACACTGAAAAACAGTCATAGGGTCCCATTAAAATTCAATACTTTATTAAATACAAAAATGTAAAGACGGGTACGGTACAACGGTAAGGGCAGGGAATATTGCACACACCTAGTGGTCACACAAGAAATATGGGCATCCGGACCAAGCGCCTCTGCAACTACACATGTATTACATAAACAATGTAAAGTGATGCAGGCTGCATTAACATATAAATAATCAAGCATCATCAATGCAGTACAATTACCTGAAAGTGACAGGAGGTGTTGGCAGAGGAGCGGGACCGGGACAAGGAAGGAGCTTGTTCGCTCCGAAACGCGCGTCGGGGAAGGGCTGACGGTCCAGCTCCTCTGCCAACACCTCCTGTCACTTTCAGGTAATAGTACTGCATTGATGATGCTTGATTATTTGGCTGCTTGAAGTGTTAGTATATTTGCTCGAGTTGCACCTGCAACTGCTGGGAGTCAGCTTAGCATGCTTCTACTCTTTCTATGGACGGCTGTCCTTGTAATACAATGCATTTTGTTATATGAGCACTCGCTCTTACTATAGTACATGTGTCCTTACATCATTATGATGGGTGGTTGCTTTTGGTGCCAATTAGATTCTATTCGTGCCATATGATTAATTATTTGTATGTTAATGCAGCCTGCATCACCTTACATTGTTTATGTAATACATGTGTAGTTGCAGAGGCGCTTGGTCCGGATGCCCGTATTTCTTGTGTGACCACTAGGTGTGTGCAATATTCCCTGCCCTTACCATTGTACTGTACCCGTCTTTATATTTTTGTATTTAATAAAGTATTGAATTTTAATGGGACCCTATGATTGTTTTTTCAATACTAATTAACAGCAGTTACATTACCAAACTAGGGCAGTCACTATAGGAGAAAAAACACAAGAATTATGCTGTATTGTCACATACTATCTATTCCTGACACTGGAGTGGCTTATAAACTTACACAGTATATAGTCTGAGGTCTGGGGTCTGCCTACATGTGGCTAGTTTTCTGACTGTTTCGGAAAACATGATACATGATTTTAGTTATATAGGTCAATATTAAATAGTCTCCTGATGAGTCGCCTTTGGTGAGAACAATGAAACCCATAGAAATGAGAGGCTTGGAGAGTGAGTATACGTCACCTCACCCTCTGTACTGAGATGTGGGGTATATGTTTTTTCTATTAGTCACCTACTGACTAACCTTCAGGGGGTGAATTATGGGTATAGTTTTACATTTGGAATTAATAATGTTTAGTTTTATCCTTTTGTCAGCAAACATGAGGAATGACAAGAGAAAACCCATTTAAGAAGATTCAATTTTGGTTAAAACTATTCCAACATTATGAACATAAAAAAGGCTTCTCCCCTATGTGACGTCTCTGATGTTTATTCACAGTTGATTTCCAAGTAAAATATTTCCCACATTAAGAAAATGAAAAAGGCAACTCCCCTATGTGGGTTGTTTCGTGTTGCTCAAGATTCCCTTTACGCTTATAACATTTCCCACATTCTGAACATGAAAAAGGTTTCTTCCCTATGTGGGTTATTTGGTGTTGCGTAAGATTCCCTTTACAGTTAAAACATTTCCCACATTCTGAACATGAAAAAGGCTTCTCCCCTGTGTGAGTTCTATGGTGAGTAACAAGCAGTGATTTATATGCAAAACATTTCCCACATTCTGAACAGGCAAAAGGCTTCTCCCCTGTGTGAGTTCTCTGGTGAGTAACAAAATGAAATTTCTTGTTAAAACATTTCCCACATTCTGAACATGTAAATGATTTATTTGCTTTAGGAGCAGTTTGTTTTTTATTGCCTCTATTGTGACTTTGATTTTCCTTAGTAATCAGTAATGAATCAGAAGATGGGACCTGTTTCATAGGATCCGATGACAGATCTTTGCTGTGAATGGATGATGGTATATCTGGAGTAACAGCAATCACTTTAGTTGTATCTTGAAGGATCTCAAGATGATCAGATTTAAAAATTGAAGATGTCAGCTGTCCCTCTGATCTCCCGGTACAGTCATCTGCTAAGATAAAAAACATTTTTAATAAAATATCCTTGAGTTTTATATTTTTGAACATTTCTACATAAACTGTCAATAAAAATGGCAAGCTATGTAAAAGCTTTAATTATTTACCAAGACAATGACAGTTCACAGTCTAATAGAAAACCTTGTTGGATGAGCCAGTAGTGTGTGGTGTTCAACTGTTTGTTCATTCTGCCTCCCAAATGTCAAATATAAAGAAACCAATTAATGATATGTAGATGAAAATAATACCAATTCTCATCTCACAAAAACAAGTCCCCACTCAGGTCCATCATCTGTCAATGGAAAAACAGAGGTTCCCGCACTATTAGTGGCTCAAAGGCTGTTGAAAAGCAACAAGGTTTCCATAAACCAATCCAGCAAAATCCGCTCTCACTTCGGAGTCTTGCAGTGTGCGCAAACAACATTTAGGATCCCTGTATTTAGTAATATTATAGTGAGAAGAACCCACTTAATTTGCGATGTCTCCTGGAGAACAATTTGGGCACTATGTGCTGGGTAAGAAAATGGCAAATGTGTAATTTCCACTCCAACATCCACTGCGTGTTAATTTCCGGAAAGTTGCTGTAGAATCAAAATATTCACTTCTCCTACACACGTGGTCTAAATTGTTGGTACCCCTCGTTTAAGGCTACTTTCACACATCACGTTTTCGGCGTCAGGCGCGTTCCGGCGTCGTGCCATAGCGCCGGATCCGGCAAATGTTTAGTAAAACCGGATGTGACGGATCCGGTTTTCTGCCGGATCCGTCTTGCGCTTGATAGCCAAAACCAAATCCGTCTCATCCGGTTTTCGATCCGTTTTTCGACGGATTACGCCGGATCCGGTTTTTAAAATCGCCCCTTGTGGCCTTCCGAACGGGATTGGCTACTGGAAAACTATATATAGCGTGTTCCTACAGCCCTTCTTTGACAGGTTGTAAAGGAGAAAGTGCAGGTTGGAGAGAAGAGCAAGTTACTGGCGAAGATGGATGTTGTGATTGGAAATATTTTGAAGGATTTGGCGGATTTTACAGCGGAGGCGAATCGTTTGAGGGTGATTGTTCTGGAGAAGGAGAGAGCGAGACAGCAGCGCATCAGGCATCGTAGACGACGTTTGTGGATCCACCCCATCACAGCCAAGAGAATGATGCGTGGGGTCTATTCTACACTCTGCATGGACCTTAGACGAAACCCGGAGAAATTTTTCGCATATGTTCGGAAAAAATGGAGAATTTTGATTACTTGGTGGAGCGCATTGCACACCTCATAAGAAAATCGGACACCTATTGCCGCTTCTCTGTTTCACCCGCAGAGCGTCTGATGGTGACTTTAAGGTAAGCCACATTTATTGGATCTGCTCGCTTCAGAGCACACTTTCACTGCAATCTTGTTGGTGGTAGTTTGTATCTCCAAGTGTTATAGCTGAGTTTTGGTATGTAATGCTGTGATTTTAAACTAATTGATTGTTTTTTAATTCCCCACAGATTTCTTGCAACTGGAGAATCCCTTTCGTCACTGCATTTCCAGTACAGACTCGGGATTTCCACCATATCTGGAATAGTGAAGTACACATGCCGTGCACTGTGGGACTCCTTAGCTGAAGAGTTTTTACCAGAGCCCACAACAGAGAGGTGGATTGAAATTTCTGAAAAGTTTCTACAGATATGTCAGTTTCCCAACTGCTTGGGCGCTGTGGACGGGAAACATATCCGCATTGTAAAGCCAGCCGGATCGGGATCGGAATATTTCAATTACAAGAAATATTTTTCAATTGTCCTCATGGCCATCGCTGACGCAGAATACAAATTTATTGCTGTTGATATTGGGGCCTATGGCCGCTCCAATGACTCTCAAGTTTTCAAACTGTCTGCCATGGGGCGTAAACTGTATGGAAACACCTTCCAGTTCCCACCCCCTAGACCGCTGCCGCAAACATCTGGTCCACCTATGCCATTTGTCTGTGTAGGGAATGAAGCCTTCCAGCTGTCAGAACACCTTTTGAAACCGTACGGTAGCAGAGGATTGTCAAGAACAAAACGCATTTTTAATTACCGCCTCACAAGAGCAAGAAGAATGGTTGAATGTACCTTTGGTATTCTGACAGCCAAATGGCGGGTCCTATTGACTGCGATCAACCTCAAGATAGAAACTGTTGACGAGGTGATCAAAGCTTGCGTGGTACTCCACAATTTTGTTATCTGCAAGGAACCCATTTCCATTGAGGACACCTCTGAAGAAACCACCTTGCAAGATTACCATGACATTACCACTAGAAGTTCTGTGACGGTTTCAGTAATGAGGGACAATTTTGCACTATACTTTATGTCATCTCAAGGCAGAGTACACTGGCAGGATGACAGAGTGTGAAAGATTTGTGCCCTAACCAAACTTGTGTACCTTCTGTACCAACAGTATATACCTTTGCCAACCAAAGTTGGCTATCTTGTCATGGTCTCTATTTTTAGCTTTAGGCCACAGGTATGTACCTGGTTGTGTTTTATGCAAAGTATTTCACCTTTTAACAAAAGTTGTGTACATTGTTAGGAAATCACCAACAATAAACACAACTTTTTAGGTGAAATACTTTGCTTCAAACGCAACCAGGAACACAACTGTGGCAAAAAGCTAAAATTTACCCACAGTTATATACCTGGTTTTGAATACCTTTTTACCTTTGAAATACCCTGTATTTAACCTTTTTTTTAAACATAGTTCGCCGCAGAAAGAAATGACAGACAACCATTGTGAAACGATAATTTAACTTTTATTTAAAATATTTTTTTTTTGTAAAATGTTTTTAAAGTGCAAAAAACTTTTTTAATAAAGGTTTGAAAAAAAACTGGGCATTTTTATTACAAAACACACATTACAAATCTGTGTAGTGTGGGGTGGAAATACTGCTGGAGGGGCTGCGGGACACTTCGACACTGGGAGTGTGGAGAGAGGACTGGGATCGTGGTGGGGAAGGAACAGTTAGAGGTGAAGGTGTGGAAAAAGCTACAGAATGGGTGGACATGTGGGAGGCAGAAGAGGTGGTGGGCGGTGGAGTGGAGGGTTGGGCAGGGACTGTAGGAGCAGATGATGTTGATGGCAAGTTGTATGGGGAAGGAGTTTGGTACGGGGAAGGAGTTTGGTACGGGGAAGGAGTTTGGTACGGGGCAGGTTGCTGGAAGTGGGGAGATGTCTGGTACTGGGGAGGTTGCTGGTACTGGGGAGGTTGCTGGTACTGGGGAGGTGGCTGGTACGTAATAGGAGGGGGAGGATGGAAAGTGGCTGGAGGGGGTGCAGGTGGAGGAACTACTGGGGTGGGAGGAGGAGGTTGGGAGGTAACCTGCTGGAGAGCACCGTGGCATGAATGCATTACATGCATCTGCTGGCTAGGAGAGAGCGTTTCCATGCGCTCCACAACAGACCTGAAAAAGGTGTGGTTTGGCGAAGATCTTGCTTCTGAATGCATGGTTTGCAGAAGTGTCTTCACCTCCAGAATGCTGGCGTTGATCTGCTGAAAGCCTGCGGAGATTTGCTCTGACAAGACTTTTAGACAGTTCTGGAAAGATGCATTCAGATGCAAGAACTCTGGCTCATAAGTCTTTTCCTGACCCCTCTGCCGCTGCCGCCCAGTACCCGCAGGTGTACTAGAGGTGGCAGGGGCAGAAGGGTGGGGTAAAGGGAAAGCGATCTCCTCACCAGCAGCTTCATGTAATGTAGGCGGCCACGATGCTCCTGTGCTGGTGGATGGGACAGATGGGTTGAATGTGTGGGAAGGCTGGGAAGGTGCAGATTTACTGGGGCGGTCGAAGTGTCCCTCGGTGCCGGTCTCCTCAGGGATCGCCTAAGAAGGGTCCAATCGTGCAGGCTCCCGAGTGCTGCTCACCGTGCTGTGGAATAAAGAGAAAAAAAAACAATTAAAATAGTGACATGGTATGGCCCTGGCTGAAAAATTTTTTTTACATCTAAACATTTTTTTTTTACATGTGGTGTGTAATATTTACCTTCTGGTGACCATTGTATCCCGGAGGAACGACAGGGCTCGTGCGTACTTGTACTTGCTCCTGCGTCCTCCAGATCCACTCGGGGCCCGCATCTCTTTATTGAACTCCTTCTTGAAACGATCCCTCACAGACCGCCACCGCTTCACAATTCTCTCCCCTGAAACGAGAATGGACAAAGTGGTTAGTATACAACATCAGTGTTTCCCAAACTCCAGTCCTCATGGTCCCCAGGGGTCATGTTTTCAGGATTTCCATAGTAAATAGAAATCCTGAACACATGATCCGTGGGGACCACGAGGACTGGAGTTCGGGAAACACTGGTTTACATCAAGCAACCGGTACTGTATATACTTACGCTCTTTAATCTGGGCCCGAGCATCGAGGTCCTCCCAGCGGGCCACAAGGAGCGAACAGATTTCCTCCCAGAGTCGTCGGGTAACAATCAGGTCAGCATGGTGGTGGTCAGCCATATTCCATAGCGGCTCCCTTTCTCTGACGAGATCGATGAGGTGGTCCACATCAATTCCTCCATCCTCACCGTCCGAGTCGGGAGCACACTGTGAAGGCTGTTAAAGTAAAAGAGAAAAATAGCAAAATTAGTCACCACACTTAAGACATGAAATAAAAAGTGTACCAAAATTTCACTTAAATATTATACTTACACGCTGGTGACCGCCGCGTTCCTGTCGCCGACGACCCTGGGAGGCACAGCGAGGACCTCTTGGCCGAGCACCAGATTGGGAAGACTAGAGAAGAAAAGAAAAAAATTTATGTGTTTGGATGTTGGCATTTGTTTGCTGTGTGAGGTCTGCAGTACATTGTTTTCTATGTGTTGTGTGTAGTGTGATGTTGTGTTTCTGTGTTTGATGCAAAAAACTTACCAATTGTGAGCCCACTCCAGGTGTCTGTCCACCCCTCCTCCTTCTTCTCAGAGCTCCTCTTCAGCTTGTGATTCCTGTTTTGAAATAAAAGGCAATGAATAGACATATATTACAGAGATGATAGATTTTGGAAATAAAAACTTACCGTCAAACGCTGACGATGCGAGGGAGGGCTCCCAGAAGAAAATGTGCTGTCCTCTTGCTGGCCAGACTCCATGGCTGTGGGTGCTGTTGCTGCATCTCTTGGGCGGCTGTTGAATAAAGAGAAACAAAGGGCCAATGAATATCTTGATATTCCTTGGCCCTAGTTTTGAGGAATGGGGGATTTGATAATTACCTTCTCTCATCTGCTGCTGGACTCCCCTCCCGTTGTTCAGCATGCTGCTCCATTTGGGGTGGTGGTGGTGGTGCTGATGGTGCTGCAGTGGTCTCCTGCCTTCTCCTGCGTCTGGTTGCTGTCTTGGGTGGCATGTTGGGTGTGGCTGAGGGTCCCACTGTCATGCTTTTATATATGTGTCTTGTGGGCAGAGCTACTGAGCATGCTCAGACCCAAAAAACCGGATCCGGCCATCGCCGGATCCGGCGCATTGCGGCGCTCATAGGCTTTCATTGTGTGAAAAAGCCGGACACGCCGGATCCGGCGTGTCCGGCGTTTTCGCCGGAGACACATTGCCGGAGACATTCGCCGGAGACACATCCGGCGAAAACGGAATGAAATGCATGGCCATCCGGCCCGATCCGGCGCAAATGCAAGTCAATGGGGGGGAAAACCGGATCCGGCATTGCATTTCGCCGGATCCGGTTTTTGTCAAAAGTGCCGGATCGCGCCTGACGGCGAAAACCTGATGTGTGAAAGAGGCCTTAGGGGAAGGAATTTTTTTCCCTATGGAGAAAATTGGCTTCTACTGTGTGGGTTTTTTGCCTTCCCCAGGATCAACAATGCAGAACAGCTGCACTAAAAATAGGCTGAACTGGATGGACATAAGGTCACCCTTCAGCCTTCAAAACTATGTTGCTATGTTACTATGATAAGATCTCAGGGATCTAGGAAGCCAACAGCATCATTACCCTCCGCTTTCTCTTACAGGCCCAGCATAATATTTTTCTTCAAGTGATTTTCTATCTTGTCAGCACATTCTACGTACGCTGTCATTTGACTTTATAGTTACAAATCTGGGCAGGTAATGGTCCGCGTCTCCTAATGTGAAGGAGAGAATGGCTAATGAAGTCAATTATTAAACCTTATATAAGTCAGTTCGGATATGGTGTACCAAGATGGCGTCTGTGTCTTCAGACAACACCCTGGAAGGAATCCTTGGAATGCAGAAGCTGAGATACTGGATACCATATATGGAGGTGAAGCTGAAATGGACCTATCATAGACTGACACTGGCTCCTCAGAAGATTGTGTGACACCCATTTCCTGTCTCTTTGTCTTGAGAATAAACTTCAGTTGTGTGCAAGCCTTTGCTGAGAAAGGAGTAGACATCTAACTCTGTGCTCAGTGTGACTCTTTAAGCGCACACTCGGCCTATATTGGGTCAGTACAAGCAATCATATAGATCTCTCTTTAAGGGATCACCCTCACACTAATACCAGGGGGTAGGTGCATCCTCCAGGTGGTAAGTTCTATAGAAAAGTGCTTTCAATGCCCAAAGTCATTTGAACAGTTTTGGGTGAGGAGAATGTTGTGGTCTAGAGGCAAAATGGTGATCATGGTAATACGGCCGGACTACACCACCGATAAAGCAGCCACAGCCGGTGACTGAGAAGAATCTGTGACTTCTCTGCATTCAGTGGTTACTACTCACCTGGGTAGTCATATGTGGGAATCTCCTCATTACACCGCTCATCACCCCTCACATATGTCTCTGTAGTATTAATATGGGTCAGATCTTCACTCTGAAACAAATATTGTAAAAGTCACAGACAGATGGAGAAGTCCCATCTATGATCAGCTCTAATCCTGCCATCTCCACCGTTCTCATTACACAAGTATAAAACATATAATACTGGTGGATAAAACAAGACTGAGCACAAGACCTTCACAGCCGTCTACACATCATAGGGGAGATCTCCTGACACCTTCTCTCCATCTACCTGATGATCCTGAGGAGCACTGGGATCTTCTTGTTTACAGTCCTGTGGAAGAAGAGGACGGGGACATCTCTCTGGTGTTGTCCTCTTACTGGATAGATCTGGAGGAAACACATACAGGGACTGAATTCATTCTCTACATACAGATAATTATAGGCCGTGTGTATTTAGTCCTGTCTATTACCTGGTGATGTGAGGGGCTGGGGAACCTCCATTATGACGTCCTTGTACAGATCTCTGTGTCCTTCTAAATACTCCCACTCCTCCATGGAGAAATAGACAGCGACATCCTGACACCTTATAGGAACCTGACACATACAATGATACCGTCATCCCCCGATCCCTACATAGTGTTACTGTATAATGTCCCAGCATTCCCAGCAGTGTCACCTCTCCAGTCAGCAGCTCAATCATCTTGTAGATGATTTCTAGGATCTTCTGGTGATTGATGTCCTCATGGATCAGGGGGTGAGGTGGAGGCCCCGTGATTGGGCTCAGGGGTCTTCCCCATCCCTCAGACACAGGGTCCTGACAGTGATCACTAGAGGTCTTCTTCACCACTGTGTAATCCTGGTTATGGAGGGACACATTAATAAATCTCACTACAGACATTTCCAGAGTCCTCACCTCTCCAGTTCTGTCCGTTATTCCCATAGATAAGAATGATGTAATGTGACATCATCAGAATCTCTCACCTCTCCAGTGAGACGGAAGAGGATCTCTAGGGTGAGGTGTAATATCCTCTCCGCCATCTTGTCTCTGTCCATATCCATCCTTGATGGGTAAATCAGGAAAATTCTCTTCTGTAGAAGATCTTCACTGAGAGGATCCGATATTGTAGAGACCTGAATGAGAAGAAGATGATCCGTTGTAACATCATAAGAATCCCGTGTAATAATACAATTACTGGAGATAATAAGGGAAACATATGAGGAGATTTATTATCTTACAGGGTTTAGTTTTCTCCCCTGACATCTACTAATAAAACCTATATATTTAGGCCACAGACAACAAGCAGTTTCCTCCTCGGAGTCGGCAGCTGAACACGTTCCTCATAGACTCATCTTCCATAACGCTAATTCTCGTCTCATTACCGACACTGGAATCGGCATTAGCAATACTGCAGGAGATATTCATTACACGCGACATGAGAAATAACTCCTTCATGATGAGGACGACATCTTCATCTTCTACTGCGGCTCTAGAGACAGATGTGGCCAGAGTCGGTCACTGCCTCCATCCCCACCGGCTGTCTATATGAAGGTTTCCCGTCTTCCCCGCACTGGAATCTTCTATCACGTTAGATCTCAGCTCTGAGTCACACACAGAAGTTTGAGGCTTTTCTGGAAGAACAGGACAGGAGAGATCTGAGGCCGATGTCTCCATGTACAGGGTTTCCCCTCGGGATAAGAGGTTTTTCTATCCCTTTCCCCCAATTAGAGGGGACACCTGTGGATATCGGGGTCTTTACCGGCTGCAGTCCTGTGGGGATTTACTCGGTAACGTGGACGTTGGACAAACGTCACCATCAATTACCATCAGACTGAAGGAACATCGCTCCTCTATTCAGCTCTATGGATCCAGGATGAAATCCACTGCGGCCCCTGCAAGAAAAGAGCGAAGTCTGGTGAGACCCCCGAGGCCGGAGATTTCTACAGCTGCTCTGTGCACAGGACCTGTGATGAGGTCCCAGGAGGGGAGGAGTCAGGGGTCACATGATCAGGGGCCTCAGTGTGTGCAGGACTCTGCTGTGCTGGTTGTCATGGTGCTGGATGAGGGGAAGTTTATGTGTGGGGTCAGGAGGGGTTTACAGGGTGGATGTAGCAGAGCCGTGTGTGTATGAGGTGTACGGAGCGGAGCCGTGTGTGTACGAGGTGTACGGAGCGGAGCCGTGTGTGTACGAGGTGTACGGAGCGGAGCCGTGTGTGTACGAGGTGTACAGAGCGGAGCCGTGTGTGTACGAGGTGTACGGAGCGGAGCCGTGTGTACGAGGTGTACGGAGCGGAGCCGTGTGTGTACGAGGTGTACGGAGCGGAGCCGTGTGTGTACGAGGTGTACGGAGCGGAGCCGTGTGTGTACGAGGTGTACGGAGCGGAGCCGTGTGTGTACGAGGTGTACGGAGCGGAGCCGTGTGTATACGAGGTGTACGGAGCGGAGCCGTGTGTATACGAGGTGTACGGAGCGGAGCCGTGTGTGTACGAGGTGTACGGAGCGGAGCCGTGTGTGTACGAGGTGTACGGAGCGGAGCCCTGTGTGTACGAGGTGTACGGAGCGGAGCCCTGTGTGTACGAGGTGTACGGAGCGGAGCCCTGTGTGTACGAGGTGTACGGAGCGGAGCCGTGTGTGTACGAGGTGTACGGAGCGGAGCCGTGTGTGTACGAGGTGTACGGAGCGGAGCCCTGTGTGTACGAGGTGTACGGAGCGGAGCCGTGTGTGTACGAGGTGTACGGAGCGGAGCCGTGTGTGTAGGAGGTGTACGGAGCGGAGCCGCGTGTGTACGAGGTGTAGGGAGCGGAGCCGCATGTGTACGAGGTGAACGGAGCGGAGCCGCGTGTGTACGAGGTGTACGGAGCGGAGCCGCGTGTGTACGAGGTGTACGGAGCGGAGCCGCGTGTGTACGAGGTGTACGGAGCGGAGCCGTGTGTGTACGAGGTGTACGGAGCGGAGCCGCGTGTGTACGAGGTGTACGGAGCGGAGCCACGTGTGTACAAGGTGTACAGAGCAGTGTGTGTACGAGGTGTGCTCTGTATACACCCGTATACCCCCAGCCTCAGTCGCAGACGCCTCTGTGTATGCTGTATACACCCGTGTACCCCCAGCTTCAGTCGCAGATCCCTCAGTGTACGCTGTATACACCTGTATACCCCAACTTCGGTCACAGGCGCCTCTGTGTACGCTGTATACACCCGTATACCCCCAGCTTTGGTCGCAGACCCCTGTGTACACGATTCAAGATTCAAGGAAGCTTTATTGGCAGGACTAAATACACATTAGTTTTGCCAAAGCAAGTGTACAAAAGGGAATAGGGATAGGGACTGTAGGGATGTTGGGTAGGGGTTGTAGGAAAGGTGGATGGGGGCAGATCCAGGATGGGGATATAGAAGTCCATGGCATAGGGAAGTTGAATGGGGGGCATGGGGCAGATTCAGGGTAGGGGCTATAGAAGTCCATGGCATATCATAGTTCTCTTTCTCGCAGTCTATGACATTCGCTCACACACTGCCCTGCTATCTCCACTGCTCTCTCTTCTCCCCCAGCAGGATATATGTTTTCTCTTCCTCCATGGTGATGAAATCCGGGAAGAGATGTGAGAGTCTCCTGAAGTGAGTGTCCCTCACTGCTGAGTATTTGGAGCAGTGTAGCAGGAAGTGGGTCTCATCCTCCAGGGCCTCCTGTTCACAGTGTTGGCACAGTCTTTCCTCCCTGGGCTTGTAGCTCTGCCTGTGTCAGCCGGATTTGATGGCCAGACTGTGGGCACTGAGTCTATACCGGCTCAGGATCTTGCGGTCTCTGGGGTTCGGGAGTCTCTCCAGATATGGGGCCAGTCTGTAGTCTCTCTGTAGACTCTGGTGCATGGTCAGTTTCTGTGAGCTGATAATGTCGTTCTTCCAGTCACTTACGTACCTCTCCTGGCCTTCGTCTACCATCTTCCTGATTCCGGCTTTTGTTAGGTTGCTGTGATTGGTGTTCTGGTCAGGTTGGGTTTGGGTGAGCTGTTCCGAGGGTCCTGGTTTTTCTGTTTCACCTACATGTGTCAGGGCTTTATGGTGATGGGAGCTTGGATTGCTCCTTTGTAGGTGAGCCCGGAATGACAGTGCCCTCTTTAGAATCGTTAGGTGTAGAGGGAATCTGCCCAGCTCGGCCCGGCAGGCACTGTTGGAGGTGCTCCGATGGACTTGGAGAAGGTGATTGCAGAATACCAGGTGGAATATTTCTGTTGGGCTGGAATCCCACCTTGACCAGTCTGTTTAGGTGTGAGGGCCCCAGACTTCATTGGCATACAGGAGAATTGGGGCAATGATAGATTCGAAGATTTTTAACCAGAGCCTCACTGGTGGCTTCAGATAGCAGTTTCCTTCGGATGGCATAGAAGGTTTTGCAGGCCTTGTCTTTCAGGGTCTCTATGGCTTGTTTGAAGCTCCCTGACCGGTGAATCTCTAGGCCCAGGTAGGTATATTTGTCCATTCCTGTAAGGGCGCAGTTGTTGAGGAAAAATGAAGGGTGCTGGTCTGATTTTCTCTTTCTCTTCTGTAACACCATGATGTTGGTTTTCTTTGCGTTGACCGGTAGTGCTCAGGTGGAGCTGAATTTCTCTAAGATTTTCAGGTTTTCTTGGAGACCTTTCTCGGTTGGTGACAGAAGCAGCAGGTCATCTGCATACAGCAGGAATTTCACCTGCACATCATGGAGGGTTAGATCTGGTGCTGTGGAAGATTCCAGAGCGGTAGCCAGCTCGTTGATGTAAATGTTGAAGAGCATTGGGCTTAGGCTACAGCCTTGTCTGACTCCACGGCTCTGCCGGAAATAGGCCGTTCTTCTACCGTTCACACTCACACTGCAGAGGTTCTCGGTGTAGGAGCTTTTGATAACATCGTAGGTCTTTCCTCCTATTCCGCTCTCCAGCAGATTCAGGAATAAGCCTGGGTGCCACACCGAATCAAATGCCTTTTTAAAGTCTACGAAACAGGCGTATATCTTCCCGTTCTTTGTATTGTGGACGTGTCTCTGAATGAGGCTGTGCAGGGTATAGATGTGGTCGTTAGTGTGGTGGTTTGGCATGAACCCTGCTTGGCTCTTGCTGAGGACGTTGTGCTCGGTGAGAAAACTGAGGATCCTCTTGTTCAGGATGCTGTTGAACAGTTTTCCCAGGTTGCTGCTGACACATATTCCTCTGCAGTTGGCATGGTCATACCTGTCCCCATTCTTGTGGATGGGTGTGATGAGGCCTTGGTTCCAGGTACGAGGGAAGTAGCCGGCACTTAGCACAATATTGAAGAGTTTAACCATTGCGGCCTGTATTTCTGGTGGGCTGTACTTCAGCATTTCTGGTAGGATTCCATCCAGGCCACCGGCTTTTCTACATCTTATGGAAGAGATTCTCTCTGCTACTTCCTGTAATGTAATAGGTGTATCCACGGGGTTTTGGAAATTTTTTACTTTTTCCTCCATTGCTTTTAGTTTTGCCATTATGCTTTCCTGTTCTTGGCTTAGTTCTTCCTTTGGAATGTCTTTATAGAGGTCTCTGAAGTACTGGAGCCAGATGTTGCCATTTTGGATATGGATGTTGCGTTTTCTTGTCTTTTGTGCCCATGTGGTTCCATAGTTCCCAGAAAGAGTTGTCTTGGAGGGCATCTTGGAGTTGGTTGAGCTTGGTAGAGATGTAACTCTGCTTCTTCCTCCTGAGGATGGTTTTGTACTACCTTTGTATAGTTTCATAGGCTTCCCTCAGACCCGGGTGGTTGGGGTCTCTGTGTTTCTTGTTTGAGGCTGTTCTCAGGGTCTTCCATACGGCTTTACATTCTCTGTAAACCATCCATTGATCTGTTTTTATTTTGGTCTCTTGTAGTTGATTTTTTAAGGTCGGACAGTCTGGCCATTGCATAGAATATATTGTTGAGGTCTTTGGCAGCTTGACTCACTCCCTTTGGGTTAGGCTGGTACTCATAGTTGTAGAAGTGGTGGAGCATCCGCTGTATTTCAGGTCTGCTGGGAGCCTCTTTATACTTTAATGCTGACATTTTGTGCCATTTTTTAGGATGGAGGCCGGGTGAAGAGGCCACTCTGCTGTGGCTTTTGAGTGGATGGTTTCTCTGTAGATTTCAGGTACAGAAGAAGTTGGCTGTGGTCTGACAGGTGCGTTTGTGGGGAGACTATGAAGGCGCTGATATTTGCCAGGTTCATATCTGTAATGGCATAATCTACTACACTTCTCCCAACATGGGAGTTTAGTGTACACCTCCCTAAGGAGTCCCCTTTGGTTTGTCCATTAAGAATATGAAGTCCTAAACTTCTACATACGTTCAGGAGCTTTTTACCACTTTTGTTGACTGTACTGTAGTTTTCTCTCCCTGTTCTTGCATTGAGGTCTCCAAAGATGAGAACTTTGCCCAGGCCCTGATAGTGGGCGGCTTCTCTTTGTAGGATCTCGAAGCAGTCTGGATTGAAGTAGGGTGACTCTGGTGGTGGTATATAGGTGGCGCAGAGGTGGACATCAGACTGAGAGGTGAGGATGGAGCTGCTGATCCTGATCCATATGTGGCTGCCTCCTCTCTTCACCGGTTTGATGTACTGGTGGAGCTCCTCTTTATACCAGATCAGTATTCCTCCTGAGCTCTGGCCCTGTTTGATGTTTTTATTTTTCAGGGCAGGGACAGAGATTTCCCTGTATCCGATGGGCACCAGAGATTCGTTTTCGGCTCTGGTCCATGTTTCCAGGAGGATCTGAACGTCTATATTTCTCAGTCTTTGTATAATGTCAGGGTCATTTGTTTTACATCCAAAGGTCGAGGTGTTGAGACCCTGAATATTCCAGCTGCTGATTGTAAGTGAAGTCATGTTTCTATATATCTTGGGTGTATATACCTTGTAATGAGTATAGCTGTGTAGATCAAACTGGATTTCTGACTGTTCTGTAGATGTGCTTGGTTCCATCCAGTCACATTAGTTTCCTGCATAGTGCGCTGAGCAGGGTCTTTATCTCATTCATATCTCTGCTCTGCATGTATCTGTGTGGGGTCGGTGGACCCCTCCGTGGAGGTCTCCACCTCTGATGGTCTGATTTTGGGTGAAGAGCTTTGTTTCCAGCTTCTGGAGATAGGATTGGGGTTTTCTGCCTTTTTATTGTTGGGGCTCTTTCAGTGTGATTATGGTCACTGTTGAGTCCAGGCCTCGGTCCTCTGTTTAGTATAATGTCTTTCAGCTCTTTGGCCAGGAGCCTGACCCCTTGTTTGTTGAGGTGTTTATTATCATACAGGTGATGGTGGTTTATGGAAAGGTGTTGGAGGTGTTGTGCCAGGGTCACGTTTGGGACAGTCTTGACCCTTTCTGTCAGTTCCATATTGATACTTTGGGGGGTTTGCCTGGATATATCCTTTGTTGGGAGCAGAGATGACAGAATGATTTTGCTGTCTGGGAATTTTAGTTTTGCCGTCTTTGCTAATTGGATAAGTTGTCCTGCGATCTGCTGGTGCTGGTCTGGCAGGTTGTTTGTATGATAATATGGTTTGGGTTGTTAAACCATGGATTACTGATGACCTCTGTCACCTGTTCAATAGTTGCACAGTGAACTTTTCTGACCCGTTTTCCTGGGAATAGCCATCGTGTATTTAGGTACTTCCCATTTGAGTCCATTATTAGGACAATGTCAGGACTTTGTGATGTCTGGGGTGGTTTAAGTGGCCGCTGATGGGGGTCTGTGATGCTGGCTTTGCTGGTGGTTGGTTCTCTTCTCTTTTCTATCTCTCTCGTTTCTGGTTCACTTTTATTGGTTTCAGGATTGGTCGTATTGGTTATTGTTGTGCTGTTATTTGGCATCTTCACATTCTGGTCAGTGGAGGCCATGTTGTCTGCTCTCTGGCTTGCTTCCTTTGCCTCCTGCTGGGTCAGATGGTGAGGGGTCTGTGTTTTTAGTTCTGCGATCTCCTTTCTGAGTCTCTCATTGTCATTTTGTAATTCACGCATTTCTTCTCTTATCTTCTGTAGAGCTGACTTGTATTCACATTTCAGTTTATTGATCTCACTTGTTACTTGGTCATTTGCATTTCTATGCGAGTTTCTTTGAAGCTCTTCCCTAATTTGGAGTGGTTCTCTTTCTAATTGGGATAGACAGTCTCTGATGGCCTCAGGGGAGAGGTGTGAAGTGTTGGGGGTTGAGGAGCTGAACCTAGAGATCTCTGTAGAGATGTGAGCATTAGAAGTGGCCTCTAGGGGTTGTTTTTTAAAGATTTGTGCCTGTTCTCTGATATGAGTAAAATGGTTTTCAAACTGCTGCAGATTGTCCTCATCCCTTGCACCATGACGGTGCCATTGTTGTATAGGCTTATGGTAAGTGAGTTGGTGTCATCATCTGCTTGGCTTCTGATTTTAATCTGCCGGCCATTATTAGTGTTGCACTTAAATATATATTTATAATGTTTGCACAGGGTGGTGTGCCAGGCTGAGAGTTGATCTGTGTAGAATAGCAGGTTGGTTTTTCTTTTATCTTCCTCTTTGGTGTAATCAGCAATAAGAGTTTCTGGTTTCTCTCTGATTGTGATTCCTTTCCTAGCTTTACTGCTCCTCTGCCCATGTGTTGTCTCCATGTCTGACCCCCAGGTGTCCTGTGTCTCCAGCTCTGTGCTTTGCTCATTTACTCCTTCTAAATTTTGTTTTTCCATTTTTGTGGTTATATAGTAATTATAATCCTTATTTCTAAGAGGGTTAATTTGTAAGAAGCCTATAGGTTGTTTGGGGTTGCAGGATGGTCCTAGCTTTGGATGCTCAGGTCTCTGGATGTCCAATGAATGCTGCCTGTTGTTTGCAGTCTTTCCTCCAAGAGATTCTTGCTTGGTCCTTTAAATCCTCAATTTCTTCCTCTTTCATAAATAACCTAAAGTCCAGCTCAGACCAGATCCCTTTTCTGTTCCACGGAGTTGATTTTTTCCAGGTTTTGTCTTACAGTTGGCTCATTGCAAGGTATAACAAGAAAACACAGAATGACAGATTTGCAAAAATACTCTGCAATAAAAAATGGCAGTAATCAGCAAGTGATGGATAACAAATACAGGGTATTCAGGTGATACTTTTTTTGCGCAAAAAAAATGTACATCAAGCTGCTCCACCACGTCAAGGTAACCCCTATCGAAGCAGTCCCTATCTAATGTATTAAAAACCTGAACATGTGAACAGTGTCTAATATGAACAGGATTCAGACAGGCCGCTCCCTAGTATGGGCTTGTGGTCTGAGACAGCTCTTATGTGCATGTCTCCCAAACCATGCAAAGCAAGGAAAAAAACGGATTAAAAACACAAATGTGACATGCACAATTCTGAACACGTCGATCAGACAATGCTCACACCACCCACTAACTGAGATACAACAAGAAAACACAGAATGACAGATGTGCAAAAATACTCTGCAATAAAAAATGGCAGTAATCAGCAAGTGCTGGATAACAAATACAGGGTGTTATGAATGAGTCACCGTAGGAGGCAAAAGCAGAAATACAAGCTAAGTCCAGAAAACCAGAGAAGTTGGCAACTATCAGATTGCAGACCCCTGAACCTATCAACACAACTAGCAGTAGCCGTGGGGGGTTCCTACGATGCCCTAGACCCCTCGATCACAGCCGGAGAATTACATAGGCCTAAAGAAAGAAAGGGGAAATCTAAACTGCCCCAGAGCAGACCCCAAAGCAATAGGCAGCCCCCAACATATAATGACAGTGAAGCAAGATGAAAATACTAACACAGACAGAAAGATAGACTGAGCAAAGATGGGGCCCAAAACTACCTAGATAGGAAAGGACAGGAAGGCTGCTGTCTGCAATCTGCCAAAACTCTATCAAAGACATAAGCCAACAAGCTGATATGAAAAAGGCCCTGAAGCAGCTAGGCTTCAAAAACTAAATCAGCACTCAGGTATTTTCAGAAGACAGAGCTAAATGAATTCAGCACACCCCAGCAAAAATGGCAGAAATCCAGAAAAACAAAGTCAAAGCACCAAAGGCCGAGAAGCAAACTTAGCTTTAGAGGAGCAGGAATTCAGACTGGTCTCCAAGGATCCCACAGAGAAATCACCCGCAGGGCAGAAGGGCGTCGGCAGCCTTATATCCAGTCAGTAACTCCACTCAGCCAGTCATCATCATCAGCCTCAGATGTTTGATAATCAGGCTCACTACCTTTCTTTACCAGAAGAGGGAGTTCCTTGGGCCTCAGTAATGAAGGGGAAAATGAACTCACAACAGTACCTCCCCCTTGAGGAGGGGTCACCGAACCCTCAAGTACGCCACCAGGGTGATCAGGGTGAGCCCGATGAAAGGCACGCACCAATCTTTTGGCATGAATATCAGAGGCAGAGACCCAGGAATTATCCTCCTGACCATAACCCTTCCACTTAACCAAATACTGGAGTCTCCGTCTAGCCAGACGAGAATCCAGTACTTTCTCTACCTCATATTCCATGTTACCTTCAACCAATACAGGGACTGGAGGTGCCACCCCCGGAACAACAGGTTCAACAAACCTCTTCAACAAAGATTTATGGAACACATTATGGATTTTAAATGTGACAGGAAGAGCCAAACGAAAAGAGACCGGATTAATAATCTCCACAATCTTGTAAGGTCCAATAAATCTAGGCTTAAACTTAGGAGAAGCCACCTTCATAACAATATTTTTTGATGATAACCACACCATATCACCAACCTTAAACTGGGGACCAGTGATCCTATGTCGGTTGGAAAACCGCTGGGCCTTTTCCTGGGAGAGAGATAACTTATCCACCACTTGGTCCCAGATCTGGTGCATTCTCTCCACCACAGTGTCAACACCTGGGCAGGCAGAGGGCTCCACCTGCCCTGAAGAAAATCGAGGATGAAACCCAAAGTTACAAAAAAAAGGTGACATCAAAGTGGCAGAACTAGCTCTATTATTTAAAGCAAATTCGGCCAAGGGCAAAAATGAAACCCAATCATCCTGATCAGCAGAAATAAAACATCTCAAATATGACTCCAAGGTCTGGTTTGGTCTCTCTGTCTGCCCATTGGTCTGAGGGTAAAAAGCAGAGGAGAAGGACAACTGAATTCCCAGCCTGGAACAGAAAGTTCTCCAAAATCTAGACACAAACTGGACTCCTCTGTCAGATACAATGTTCTCAGGAATCCCGTGCAAACGAACCACCTGTTGTAAAAACAGGGGCACCAACTCAGAGGAAGACGGCAACTTAGGGAGTGGTACAAGATGAACCATCTTAGAGAACCTATCACAAATCACCCAAATAACAGTCATCCCCTGAGAGACAGGCATATCAGAGATGAAATCCATTGAAATATGGGTCCATGGCCTCTTGGGGACAGGCAAAGGCATCAACAACCCACTAGAGCGAGAACACGATTTAGACCGGGAGCACGTCCCACAGGACTGCACAAAATTCCTGACATCACGAGACAAGGAGGGCCACCAAAAAAACCGACTCACCAGATCTCTAGTACCAAAAATACCTGGATGACCAGCCAAAGCAGAGCAATGAACTTCAGACATCACTCTCTTCTTCCACTGGTCAGGAACATACAACTTTCAACTGGGACAACGCTCAGGTTTGTCCTCCTGGAACTCTTCCAGAGCACGTCTCAAATCGGGCGAGATGGCAGAAAGAACTACCCCTTCGCCTAAGATGGTAGCAGGCTTGGTCACCACAGGAGAATCAGCAAAGAAGCTCCTAGAGAGGGCGTCTGCCTTGACATTCTTAGTGCCCGGAAGAAAAGAGACCACAAAATCAAAACGTGTGAAAAACAAGGCCCACCTAGCCTGTCTAGGATTCAAGCGCTTAGGCTGGTTTCACATTTGCGTTTTTTAGCGCTGGAAAAAAGCGCACATGTGCGCATGCGTTTTTTCCCCTATATTTAACATGGGTGCGCATACCTGCGCGCTTGTAAGCGCATGTATGCGATTTTCATGCGCTGCGTTTTTTTGGGGTGTGCGATTGGATTTTCCAGACGCAGCATGTTGCATTTTTTGGCCCTGCAAAAAAGCGCATGCGCACATATGCGCACGTTTTGCGCTAAAAATGGCCATTATAGCCTATGGATGCGCATATGTGCGCACTGGCATGCTCATGTATGCGTTTTTTTGCATATGCGTTTTTTTTTTTTAACCATGGAATTTAGGGGTTTGGATTAGAGTTAGGGTTAGTTAAGGGGGTTTAGGGTTAGGGTTAGGGTCAGGGTCAGGGTTAGGGTTGGGTTTTGGGTCAGGGTTAGGGTTAAGTATGGTTTGGTTAAGGGTTAGGGTCAGGGTTAGGGTCATGATTAGGGTTAAGTATGGTTTTGTTAAGGGTTAGGGTCAGGGTTAGGGTTAGGGTTAGGGTCAGGGTTAGGGTCAGGGTTAGGGTCAGGGTTAGGTATGGTTTTGTTAAGGATTAGGGTCAGGGTTAGGGTCAGGATTAGGGTTAAGTATGGTTTGGTTAAGGGTTAGGGTCAGGGTTAGGGTTAGGGTCAGGGTTAGGGTTAGGGTTAGGGTCAGGGTTAGGGTTAAGTATGGTTTTGTTAAGGATTAGGGTCAGGGTTAGGGTCAGGATTAGGGTTAAGTATGGTTTGGTTAAGGGTTAGGGTCAGGGTTAGGGTTAGGGTCAGGGTTAGGGTTAAGTATGGTTTTGTTAAGGGTTAGGGTCAGGGTTAGGGTTAGGGTTAGGGTCAGGGTCAGGGTCAGGATTAGGGTTAAGTATGGTTTGGTTAAGGGTTAGGGTCAGGGTTAGGGTTAGGGTCAGGGTTAAGTATGGTTTTGTTAAGGGTTAGGGTCAGGGTTAGGGTCAGGGTTAGGGTTAGGGTTAGTTAGGGTTTAGGGTTTGGGTTAGGGTTAAGTATGATTTGGTTAAGGGTTAGGGTCAGGGTTAGGGTTAGGGTCAGGGTTAGGGTTAGGGTCAGGGTTAGGGTTAGTAAAGTCATGGTTTGGGTAGTGTGAGGGGCCACCTAAAAATGTTGGAAAAAAACGCAAACGCGGTAAAAACGCACTAAAAACGCATACAAACGCTTAAAAACGCTGCGTTTTTTTCATGCATGCTCATAAAAATGCTTGAAAAAAACGCAGCAGTTGTATGCTTTTGTATGCGTTTTTTCAATGCGTTTTTTTGCGGGAAAAACGCGCTGCAAAAAAAAGCAAGTGTGAAACTAGCCTTAGCCGACTCTAGGTAAATCAAATTCTTGTGGTCAGTGAGGACCACGACTTGATGCTTAGCTCCCTTCAACCAATGTCTCCACTCCTCAAATGCCCATTTCATGGCTAACAGTTCCCTATTCCCCACATCATAGTTACGTTCAGATGGAGAGAACTTTCGGGAAAAGAAAGCACAGGGATTCATTTTAGAAGTTACAGGATCCTTTTGGGACAAAACAGCTCCTGCACCAATCTCAGAAGCATCCACCTCTACCTGGAATGGAAGTGAGACATCAGGTTGCTGCAAAACCGGGGCGGAGGTGAATCTTCGCTTCAGCTCCTGAAAGGAAGAAACAGCCTCCGGAGACCAATTTAACACATCAGCACCCTTTTTAGTCAAATCAGTCAATGGCTTGGCAATACTAGAAAATTTTGCTATAAATTTCCGATAAAAATTAGCAAAACCCAAAAACTTCTGGAGGGCCTTCAAAGAAGTGGGCTGAATCCAATCGTGAATGGCCTGTACCTTGGCCGGGTACATTTCAATAGTTGACGGGGACAAAATAAATCCCAAAAAAGAAATCCTCTGTACTCCAAAAAGGCATTTAGATCCTTTGACACACAGGGAACTCTCCCTCAAAATCCGGAACACAGTCCGAACATGTTCCACATGAGAGTCCCAATCCCTGGAAAAGATCAAAATATCATCCAGATAGATGATAAAAATTTATCCACAAAGTTCCGGAAAATATCATTCATGAAGCACTGGAAGACAGAAGGGGCATTAGTGAGCCCAAAAGGCATCACCAGGTACTCAAAATGTCCCTCCGGAGTATTAAACGCCGTCTCTCTCTCAGGAAAAGGCCCAGCGGTTTTCCAACCGGCATAGGACCATTGGTCCCCGGTTTAAGGTGGGTGATATGGTTTGGTTGTCATCAAAGAATATCTCTATGAAGGTGGCTTCACCAAAGTTTAAACCTAGATTTATTGGACCTTACAAGATTTTGGAGATTCTTAATCCGGTCTCTTTTTGATTGGCTCTTCCTGTTACATTTAAGATCCATAACGTGTTTCATAAGTCTCTGTTGAAGAGGTTTGTTGAGCCAGTAGTTCCTGTGGTGGCACCTCCTGACTTTGTATTGGTTGAAGGTAATGTGGAATATGAGGTTGAGAAGATACTAGATTCTTGTCTAGTTAGTTGGGCCCCATCGTTTGCGCTGCCTGTCTTTCTATCTGTGTTTGTGTTTTCATCTGTTTTCACCGACAATACATGTTTTGGGCTGTCTATTGCTTTGGGGTCTGCTCTGGGGCAGTTTAGATTACCCCTTTCTTTCTTTAGGCTTATTCAGTTCTCCGGCTGTGAAGAGGCATCTAGGACCACCGTAGGAATGCTCCACGGCTACTGTTAGTTGTTGTGAATAGGATCAGGGGTCTGCAATCCGCTAGCTACCAACCTCTCTTGTTTTCTGGACTTAGCTTGCATTTTTGTTTTTTCCTCCGGTGACTCATTCATAACAGGTTACCTTGACGTGGTGGAGCAGCTTGATGTACATTTTTTTGCCCCCCTGAGGTCAAGCTTGGTAAACCAGCAAGCACCTTTAACTCTGGAAAATAGATCAGAAATCAGGGGTAACGGATACTGATATTTAACAGTAATTTTGTTGAGGGCACGATAATCAATACAAGGTCTTAATGATCCATCCTTTTTGGCTACAAAAAAAAAACCGGCACCTAAGGGTGACGAGGATGGTCTAATATGACCCGTCTCCAACGCCTCCTTAATATAGGATCGCATAGCCTCGTGCTCGGGTACAGATAAATTGAAGAGCCGAACCTTGGGAAATTTACACCCCGGGCTCAGTTCAATTGCACAGTCATAACTCCTATGAGGAGGCAGAGACGCAGACTCATTCTCACTAAATACATCATAAAAGTCCGCCAAATAATCAGGAACATCATGCGACTGAGGAGAGGTGGAAAACACCGGAGCCTCACTAAAGGCACATCGACAACCCCAACTCACCACAGACACAGATTTCCAATCCAACACTGGATTATGAATCTGCAACCAGGGAAACCCCAGAACAATAGTATCATGCAGATTATGCAACACCAAAAATCTGCAATTTTCTTGATGGTCTGGGGCGACCCGCATTACCACCTGGGTCCAAAACTGGGGTTTATTTTTAGCCAAAGGAGTAGCATCAATCCCCCTCAAAGGGATAGGCTTCTGCAGAGGTGTCATCGGAAATCCACAACGTTTAGCAAAATCCAAGTCCATTAGGTTTAGGGCTGCTCCCGAATCCACAAAAGCCTTGGCGGAAAATGTGGACAGGGAGCATATCAGAGTAATAGCCAGAAGAAACTTAGGTTGAACACCCCCAACAGAAAACGTGTGTGCAAAGCGTTTATCTCGTTTAGGACAGACAGAAATAATATGCGAGGCATCTCCACAGAAAAAACACAACTTATTACGCCTTCTGAACTCCTGACGCTGCTCTCTGGAAAAAACTCTATCACATTGCATAGGTTCAGACATTTGTTCAACAGGTGGCAACACCTCTCGTGCAGCTTTGCGTTCGCGCAAACGCCGATCAACCTGAATGGCTAATAGCATAGAATCGTCAAGACCAGAGGGAACAGGAAATCCCACCATAGTATCTTTTACGGCTTCTGACAACCCCTTCCGAAAGAGAGCAGCCAAGGCATTATCATTCCAGGTAGTAAGTACTGCCCACTTTCGGAATTTTTGACAGTACAATTCTGCAGAATCACGACCCTGGCTCAATGCCAGCAGGGTCTTTTCAGCCTGATCAATGGCATTAGGTTCATCATACAACAACCCCAAAGCTTGAAAGAATGCGTTCACATTAGTCAGAATAGGATCATCTGGTTTCAAAGAAAACGCCCAATCCTGGGGATCGCCACGCAGCAAAGAGATGACAATTTTAACCTGCTGCGCGGAGCTCCCTGACGAGTTAGGCTTCAAGGCAAAAAATAATTTACAATTATTTTTGAAATTCAAAAATTTAGACCGATCCCCAAAAAATACATCAGGTGTAGGAATCTTTGGTTCAGCAGCATGTGAATGAGCAAGATAGGCGGAAATTCCCCGCACTTGAGCAGCGAGCTGCTCCACACGATCAGACAATTGCTTAATCTCCATCAAGAAAATATTCGTCCTACGGCCCCAGAGAAAAAGAGGAAAAAATATACATTAAAAAAAAATAAAAATTCTGACACTTTTTTTTTTTTTTTTTTACAATTCTTTCCTGCTATTGAGTACCCTAGGATCTGTGGTATGGCTGGTGATTCTGTTATTTTGAGTCACCGGAGGAGGAAAAAACAAAAATGCAAGCTAAGTCCAGAAAACCAGAGAGGTTGGTAGCTAGCGGATTGCAGACCCCTGATCCTATTCACAACAACTAACAGTAGCCATGGAGTGATCCTACGGTGGTCCTAGATGCCTCTTCACAGCCGGAGAACTAAATAAGCCTAAAGAAAGAAAGGGGAAATCTAAACTGCCCCAGAGCAGACCCCAAAGCAATAGACAGCCACCAACATGTATTGTCGGTGAAAACAGATGAAAACACAAACACAGACAGAAAGACAGGAAAGTAAACGATGGGGCCCAACTAACTAAATAGGAAAGGACAGAAAAAACCCTACCAAAAATGTCCCAACACGTCTGATAGGAAAAACGGCCCTGAAGTCACTAGACTTCAAAATCCCTATATCAGCACTCCGATATATTCTGAAGACAGAGCAAAAGAGATTTAACCGATCAGGGACAAAAATGGAAATTCAGTAGAGCCCCAGCCGGGGCTGGCAGAACACAAAACTAAGCAAATCAGACAAAACCTCATGGAACAATAACAGAGCAAAACTTAGCTTTAGAAGACAGGAAATGAACTGGAGGCCAGAGCTCAGAGCAGAGAAATCACCAGCAACCCTACAGGGCGTCGGCTGCCTCATGTCCACTCAGAGATTCCGGATGTCCAATCGCAATCCACCTCTTCAGGTGATAGGTTTCTCCCATCCAAATCAGTTTCACCACCTCCTTTCACCAGCAGAGGGAGTTCATCGGACATCAAAGGTGAACGAGAAAATGAGCTCACAACAGTAACTCCTATTGAAGCAGTCCCTATCTAATGTATTAAAAACCTGAACATGTGAACAGTGTCTAATATGAACAAGATTCAGACAGGCCGCTCCATAGCATGTGACATGCACAATTGTGAACACGTCAATCAGACAATGCTCACACCACCCACTAACTGAGATACAACAAGAAAACACAGAATGACAGATTTGCAAAAATACTCTGCAAAAAAAAATGGCAGTAATCAGCAAGTGCTGGATAACAAATACAGGGTATTTAGTTGAAACTTTTTTTGCGCAAAAAAATGTACATCAAGCTGCTCCACCACGTCAAGGTAACCCCTATCGAAGCAGTCCCTATCTAATATATTAAAAACCTGAACATGTTAACAGTGTCTAATATGAACAGGATTCAGACAGGCCGCTCCCTAGTATGGGCTTGTGGTCTGAGACAGCTCTTATGTGCACGTCATGCAAGAGAGGGGTAGGGTCTCCCAAACCATGCAAAGCAAGGAAAAAACGGATTAAAAACACAAATATGACATGCAGAATTGTGAACACGTCGATCACATGCGGCTCCGCTCCGTACACCTCGTACTGTACACATGCGGCTCTGCTCCGTATACCTCGTACACACGTGGCTCCGGTCCGTACACCTCATACACACAGGACTCCGCTCCGTACACCTCGTACACACGTGGCTCCGGTCCGTACACCTCGTACACACAGGACTCCGCTCCGTACACCTCGTACACACACGGCTCGGCTCCGTACACCTCGTACACACAGGACTCCGCTCCGTACACCTCATACACACAGGGCTCCGCTCAGTACACCTCGTACACACACGGCTCCGCTCCGTACACCTCGTACACACACGGCTCCGGTCCGTACACCTCGTACACACAGGACTCCGCTCCGTACACCTCGTACACACACGGCTCCGGTCCGTACACCTCGTACACACACGGCTCCGCTCCGTACACCTCGTACACACACGGCTCCGGTCCGTACACCTCGTACACACAGGACTCCGCTCCGTACACCTCGTACACACACGGCTCCGCTCCGTACACCTCGTACACACACGGCTCTGCTCCGTACACCTCGTACACACGGCTCCGCTCCGTACACCTCGTACACACATGGCTCCGCTCCGTACACCTCGTACACACACGGCTCCGGTCCGTACACCTCGTACACACAGGACTCCGCTCCGTACACCTCGTACACACACGGCATCGCTCCGTACACCTCGTACACACACGGCATCGCTCCGTACACCTCGTACACACACGGCTCCGCACCGTACATCTCGTACACACACGGCTCTGCTCTGTACACCTCATACACACACGGCTCCACTCCGTACACCTCGTACACACGGCTCCGCTCTGTACACCTCGTACACACACGGCTCCGCTCACCTCGTACACACACGGCTCCGCTCACCTCGTACACACACGGCTCCGCTCCGTACACCTCGTACACACAGGGCTCCGCTCCGTACACCTCGTACACACGCGGCTCCGCTCCCTACACCTCGTACACACACGGCTCCGCTCCGCTCCGTACACCTCGTACACACATGGCTCTGCGACATCCACCCTGTAAACCCCTCCTGACCCCACACAGAAACTTCCCCTCATCCAGCACCATGACAACCAGCACAGCAGAGTTCTGCACACACTGAGGCCCCTGATCATGTGACTCCTGACTCCTCCCCTCCTGTGACCTCATCACAGGTCCTGTGCGCACAGAGCAGTCATATATGTGGAGTGCGGCTCTGCAGGTTAGTGATGGGCAGTCCGACTCTTCTGGCTCCTTTCTCCACTGTTCTCCCTCCTGTCCCTTCACTATAAAGCCTGGGCCTCATTATACAGCTGTACAGGGGTCTAGTGAAGGCTTTTTAGCCCTTTCCTCAGACTGTAGCTCCTGGGCACAGGCCCTCACTCCTGTCCCTTCACTATAAAGCCTGGGCCTCATTATACAGCTGTACAGGGGTCTAGTGAAGGCTTTTTAGCCCTTTCCTCAGACTGTAGCTCCTGGGAACAGGCCCTCACTCCTGTCCCTTCACTATAAAGCCTGGGCCTCATTATACAGCTGTACAGGGGTCTAGTGAAGGCTTTTTAGCCCTTTCCTCAGTCTGTAGCTCCTGGGAACAGGCCCTCACTCCTGTCCCTTCACTATAAAGCCTGGGCCTCATTATACAGCTGTACAGGGGTCTAGTGAAGGCTTTTTAGTCCTTTCCTCAGACTGTAGCTCCTGGGAACAGGCCCTCACTCCTGTCTCTTCACTATAAAGCCTGGGCCTCATTATACAGCTGTACAGGGGTCTAGTGAAGGCTTTTTAGCCCTTTCCTCAGACTGTAGCTTCTGGGCACAGGCCCTCACTCCTGTCCCTTCACTATAAAGCCTGGGCCTCATTATACAGCTGTACAGGGGTCTAGTGAAGGCTTTTTAGCCCTTTCCTCAGACTGTAGCTCCTGGGATCAGGCCCTCACTCCTGTCCCTTCACTATAAAGCCTGGGCCCCATTATACAGCTGTACAGGGGTCTAGTGAAGGCTTTTTAACCCTTTCCTCAGACTGTAGCTCCTGGTCACCATGTGATCTCACCATAACCCTAACAAGCTAATTAAGGTGTGAAATCTTGATCAAAATTATCTGAGTACACAAATCCCTAAAGGTGCCCAAAGTTTTGCATCGCCCTTTTTCCTTTTTGCAATTATGAAATTGTAAAAAAGTCTATATATATATATTTTATTATTATTTTTGCCTAAAATACAAAGGCCATGTGTCATCTTAGAGGTTCGGCCTTTTAGAGATCATTTCATCTTACTACTGCTCACAATAACGGTCATTTTGACCAGGGGCGCCCACACTTTTACATACCGCTGTCAATGCTTCATCCCGCTGGTGCTCAATATTTAATAGGGTCTTACTATTAAACTTAATGAAAAGTTTGGTGAATTTCTTTGAGCTGTTATTACTAGAGATGATCGAATATCGTCGGAGAAGTTGTTATTGGCTAATATCACTTACCGAATAGCTGCATCGGGACCCCGGTTCCCTGGAGCGCTCCCGACAATCAGCTGCATGTGTCGCCCTCCATGCAGGTGCTGTGACTATCACACAGCGTGACACACGCAGCTGATTAT
Source organism: Dendrobates tinctorius (assembly GCF_039654945.1). Taxonomy (NCBI): domain Eukaryota; kingdom Metazoa; phylum Chordata; class Amphibia; order Anura; family Dendrobatidae; genus Dendrobates; species Dendrobates tinctorius. Next base: position 463,300 of record NW_027362038.1, on the reverse strand, counting down.
CGGGAGCGCTCCAGCACACTGAGTCCTGCACACACTGAGGCCCCTGATCATGTGACCCCTGACTCCTCCCCTCCTGTGACCTCATCACAGGTCCTGTGCACACAGAGCAGTCATATATGTGGCGGACACTCCTGGACCTTCTGCTTTCTGGGCCGGTTCCTCCTGTGAGTCCTATTAACCCTTTCACTCCCTGTATTCTCCTTTCTGACAGGACAATATCTGAATTCAGACAGTGTGACAGGAATTTAAGCAATGTGGAAGGAAAAAATGACAATTGTACTTTTTTCCTCACAAAAATGTGACTTTAGCCCCAAAATTAGCAGCGTAACAAATCCTTATTTTCCCACTGTAGTTTGTAGACTCCATATACAGATCCCTTAAGTGTGAAAAGAGCTGAATTCCCCACTTAAGTTATTGCATTTTGGAAATTGCCCCCACTGGGAATTTATCTCCAGGTAAAGGCACAATTGTGTCTCCATGGGGGTTGTGCTCACAGCCCAACATCGTGTGGCCTCCAAAGAAATGCCACCCCGCACCATTACTGACCACTGCCAAACCGGTCATGCTGAAGGATGTTGCAGGCAGCAGATTGCTCTCCACGGCGTCTCCGGACTCTGTCACGGCTGTCACATGTGCTCAGTGTGAACCTGCTTCCATCTGTGAAGAGCACAGGGCGCCAGTGGTGAATTTGCCAATCCTGGTGTTCTATGGCAAATGCCAAGCGTCCTGTATGGTGTTGGGCTGTGAGCACAACCCCCATCTGTGGACGTCCGGACCTCAGACCATCCTCATGGAGACAATTTCTAACCATTTCTGCAGACACATGCACATTTGTGGCCTGCTGAAGATCATTTTGCAGGGCTCTGGCAGTGCTCCTCCTGTTCCTCCTTGCATAAAGGTGGAGGTAGCGGTCCTGCTGCTGGGTTGATGCCTTCATACGACCCCCTCCACATCTCCTAGTGTACTGGCCTGTCTCCTGGTAGCGCCTCCAGCCTCTGGACACTACGCTGACAGACACATAGAATAGAATCATAGAATCGTAGAGTTGGAAGGGACCTCCTGGGTCATCTTGTCCAACCCCCTGCTCAAAGCATGATTCGCTAAATCATCCCAGTCAGATGTCTGTCCAGCCTCTGTTTGAAGACTTCCATTGAAGTAGAACTCACCACTTCTCGTGGCAGCCTGTTCCACTCATTGATCACTCTAACTGTCAAAAAGTTTTTTCTAATATCTAATCTGTGTCTCCTCCCATTCAGTTTCATCCCATTGCTTCTAGTCTTTCCTTGTGCAAATGAGAATAAAGTTGATCCTTCCACAATGTGACAGCCCTTTAGATATTTGTAGACAGCTATTAAGTCTCCTCTCAGTCTTCTCTTTTGCAAACTAAACATTCCCAAATCCTGCAACCTTTCCTCATAAGACAGGGTTTGCAGACCGGTCACCATTCTGGTCGCTCTTTTCTGAACTTGCTCCAGTTTGTTGATGTCTTTTTTAAAATGTGGTGCCCAAAACTGGACACAATATTCCAGATGAGGTCTGACCAAAGAGGAGTAGAGGGAAATAATTACTTCACGTGATCTAGACTGTATGCTTCTGTTAATACTTCCCATACATCCTAGAATTGCATTTGCCTTTTTTGTTGCTGCATCACACTGTTGACTCATATTCAGTCTGTGATCTATTAGTATACCCAAGTCTTTTTCACATGTGCTGTCACTTAGCCCTATTCCTCCCATTCTATATATGCTTTTTTCATTTTTATTGTCCAGATGTAGTACTTTGCATTTCTCCCTGTTAAAAACCATTCTGTTAGTTGCTGCCCACTGCTCCAGTTTATTTATATCTTTTTGAATCCTCTCTCTCTCTTCTCTAGTATTAGCTATCCCTCCTAGCTTTGTGTCATCAGCAAATTTAATCAGTTTACCCTCAATTCCTTCATCTAAATCGTTGATAAAGATGTTGAACAATACAGGGCCCAGGACAGAGCCCTGTGGTACCCCACTTGAGACATTCTTCCAACTGGATGTGCAGCCATTTACGACCACTCTTTGGGTCCGATCACTAAGCCTGTTATGAATCCACCTAACAGTTGCCTTGTCCGTTCCATACTTACTCATTTTTTCAATAAGGATTGTATGAGAGACTTTGTCAAATGCTTTGCTGAAGTCAAGATATACTATATCTACAGCATTTCCTTGATCCACCCAATCAGTAATACAGTCATAGAAGGAAATTAAATTAGTCTGACATGACTTATTAGTTACAAACCCATGCTGACTCTGTTTAATCACTTCATTCTTATCCAGGTATTGACATACATGTTGTTTAATAATTTGTTCAAAGATCTTTCCTGGTATAGAAGTCAGACTCACCGGCCTATAGTTGCCTGGGTCCACCTTCTTCCCCTTTTTGAAGATAGGAGCAACATTTGCTCTTCTCCAGTCTTCTGGCACTTCTCCTGTTCTCCAAGAATTTTCAAAGATTATGGAGAGGGGTTCAAAAATTTCTTCTGCTATCTCCTTCAGTACTCTGGGGTGTAATTCATCTGGACCTGGAGACTTGAATTCATTTAGGTTAGCTAAGTGTTTCCTCACTATCTTTCTGTTTATAGATATCCTGGATTCTTCTATTCCCTTAATAGGACAGTGAAGAACAGTTGATGTTACATTTCCTTTCTGAGAGAAAACAGATGCAAAATAGGAATTTAAAAGTTCGGCCTTCTCAACATCCTGTCTTACCATTTCATCATTTTCATCCTGTAAAAATCCTATAGCATCTTTGACTTTTCTTTTACTTTTGACATATCCCCAAAATCCTTTATTATTGCTTTTGACATCTCTTGCAAGCCTCAATTCATTTTCAGCTTTAGATAATCTGATTTGTGCCCTGCAGGTTCTGCAGACAGCATTATATTCTTCTTTAGATATGCCTCCCTCTTTCCATTTTATAAACATTTTTTTCTTCCTTTTTAGCATGTGCTTAAGTTCTGTGTCCATCCATCCTGGTTTCCTTAAATGCTTCCTATTCTTCCCTCTTTTCAGAATTGTTAACAACTGTGCTTTGAGAATTTCATTTTTCAAGATTTCCCATCCTTCCTGGACATTTTTGTCTTTAAGGATATCCAGCCATTGGATCCCTCCAATTCTCTTTCTGAATCCCTTAAAATCTGCCTTTCTGAAATCTAACCTTAACGTCTGAGTCTTCACAGGTCTTCCGCCTCTAGTTATCCAAAATTCTAAAATAGCATGGTCGCTACCTCCTAGAGTACCAGCCACTTTTACCTCCTCAACCATTTCCTCCCTGTTTATAAGGATTAGATCCAAGGTAGCAGTTCCCCTTGTTTTCTCCCTTACCTTTTGGAAGATAAAGTTGTCAGCAAGAGAGGATAAGAATTTCCTTGACCTGTTAGTTTTGCCTGAGAGAGATTCCCAACAAATGTCTGGATAGTTGAAATCTCCCATGACAACTATGTCATATTTTTTGGAGAACTTGGCCATTTGATGCATAAAGAGTTCATCCATATCTTCAGCTTGCACAGGCGGCCTGTAGTAAATGCCTACAATGGTGTCCTTTCCATTTTTCTGTCCTTGTATTCTTACCCAAACAGTTTCCACAGAACTCCCAGTCTCTGAAGCTTCAATCTCTGTGCAGATATACGCGTTTCTAACATACAATGCGACACCCCCTCCTCGTTTATCAAGTCTGTTTCTTGCAAGTAAGTTGTATCCTTCTAGTCTTGTATTCCAATCATGTGTATTGTCCCACCGAGTTTCAGTGATTCCAATGACATCATTTTTCTTTTCCTGTGTTAGTAGTTCCAATTCTCCTTGTTTGTTGCCCATGCTTTGTGCATTAGTATAGAAACATTTTAGTTTGTGATAGGTTTCTCTTTCTCCAATATTTTTATTAATTAGATTCTTTCGTCTTTGTTCTTCCTTTCCACTTCTAATAGCAGAGTTCTCAATAGCATTTGTCAGGTGTATGGCTTTTTCTGGTCTTTTGCTTCCCTTCCCATGTGGTTCTAGTTTAAAGCTCTCCTTACAAGTGTAGCAAGGCGACTTCCAAATACATGCTTTCCTGTCTTCGTAAGGTGCACCCCATCTCTAGCAAGTAGTCCATCGTATAAGTAGTTCACTCCGTGATCCAGAAATCCAAATCGTTGCTGACGGCACCATCGACGTAGCCAGTTGTTCACCTGCAGAATCTTATTCCACCTCCTTGTTCCATGGCCATCCACTGGGAGGATGGAAGAGAAGACCACCTGCGCTCCCAGTTCTTTCACTTTCTTGCCTAAGTCTTCAAAGTCTCTGCAGATGGTTTCCAGGTCGTTTCTTGCGGTGTCATTTGTCCCCACATGTAGTAGCAGGAATGGGTAGTCATCTGTAGGTCTGAAGAGTCCTGATATTTTTTCACCTGGAAGACAGCACATTTCTCTTGAAGATATATCCGGTCTGCAGATAGCGGCCTCTGTTCCTCTCAACAGGGAATCCCCCATGACCACCACGCTCCGTTTCTTCTTCACAACATTTTTCTTTCTCCATCCAGGAGGACTCTGAAGGCGTACAAGGTTGCTGTTTGTTGGCAAAGTCTTATCCTGATGTATTTCTTCATCGTTTTCCTGCGTGAGAGCCTGGTACTGGTTACTGAGCAGTGTGGGTGCTGACTGCCTCCTGATCCTCCTGCTTCTCTGGGTCACATGTCTCCATTCCTCTGTTTATTCAGGTGCACTTCGAATGTCTTCTCTTTCTGTAACATGAAGAGATAATTCTGCTCTGTCCAAGATCTCTTCACCTTCCTTAATGATCTTCAACGTAGCTAACCTCTCTTCGAGATTTTGCAACTTTTCCTCCAACAGGGTCACAAGCTTGCATTTGTGGCATGTGAAGTTTGGCTTTTCCACTGGTAAGTCTGTGAACATGTAGCAAGAAATGCAGCTCACCAAATGGCTCCTGGCCTCTTCCATCTTGAGACGGTTTTTCCGATTTCCTCTTTTCAGCTGCAACGGCCAAAACCCAGTGATCGTTGAGCTCGCGGAGACTCTTCACTTATCCCAGAAGGCACTGGCAATATGCAAATGATCTCCTCAAGACTCTTCCCCTGGTTTTCCGATTTCCTCTTTTCAGCTGCAACGGCCAAAACCCAGTGATCGTTGAGCTCGCAGAGATTTTTCACTTATCCCAGAAGACACTGGGAATATGCAAATGATCTCCTCAAGACTCTTCCCCTGGTTTTCCGATTTCCTCTTTTCAGCTGCAACGGCCAAAACCCAGTGATCGTTGAGCTCGCGGAGACTCTTCACTTATCCCAGAAGGCACTGGGAATATGCAAATGATCTCCTCAAGACTCTTCCCTTGAACTTTCTTGCCACAGCTCGCATTGATGTGCCATCCTGGATGAGCTGCACTACCTGAGCCACTTGTGTGGGTTGTAGAGTCCGTCTCATGTTACCACGAGTATGAAAGCACAACCAACATTCAAAAATGACCAAAACATCAGCCAGAAAGCATTGGTACTGAGATGTGGTCTGTGGTCCCCACCTGCAGAACCACTCCTTTATTGAGGGTGTCTTGATAATTGCCAATAATTTACATCTGTTGTCTATTCCATTTGCACAAGAGCATGTGAAATTGATTGTCAGTCAGTGTTGCTTCCTAAGTGGACCATTTGATTTCACAGAAGTTTGATTTACTTGGAGTTATACTCTGTTGTTTAAGTGTTCCCTTTATTTTTTGAACCGTGTATATATGTCACGTCGCCGCCAGATTCGGGGCCTGCTGGTCCGGCTTCGGCCACTAGGAGGCGCCGGACTGATACGTCGCCGCCAGACCGGGGCCTGATGTTCCGGTCTCGGCCACTAGGAGGAGCCGGACCGTCGGTTCGCCGTCGGATTCGGGGATGGCTGTTCCTGCCTCGGCCACTGGGAGGAAACGTGGTTCACCCCTGGGTGAGGGTGGTGACAGAGAAGAGGCTCCTGCGCAGGCATCTGGTGGGCGCAGGCTCCGCCCCTCTGTCAGTCATGTAGGGCTTACTGCATCACCAACTGGCCTGGTCCTGGGGGCGGTTGTAATTACATCATCAGTCCGGGATCCTGTGAGGGATGACCTGATCCCTCAAATACCTTGGGACTCGTCCTTCAAGCCGCCGGATATATTCTTGGTTCCCCTGCGTGTTACTGTGTGAATTGCTATAGTTAACTCTGACCTCAGCCTGGATTTCTGACCATTCTATTGCCTGCCTTTTTTCTACCTCTGCCTCTCTTCCGATATTTTGACGCTGACCTTCGCTTGGATTTCTGACCCTTCTGCTGCCTGCTGATTCTGTACCTTTGCTGCCCTTCTGGTTTTACTGACCTTGGCCCAGATTTTTGACTCTTCCTCTGCCTGCTGATTTTGCACCTCTGCTGCCCTCCGGCCTCAGACTCCTGCCTCCTGACCTCAATTACGGGTTTTAGTTTTAACACCTTGGTGGCTGTCCTGCTCTGGTCCACTGCTCCACCAAACAGCTACCCCTGGGCCTTGCTACAATTCCAGATCCCTGTATAGGGGTTAAGGGTCTTGGGGTTACTCGGGGTGCTGTTCCTACTGCAGCCCAGATTCGCAGACGGCCGTTACAATAAAGATAGAGAGATTTTTTTTCTTTACGTTGGAGGGTCCAATTCCAGCTATTGCTGTGTGATCTGTGATTTCTATCTATTCCACTGTGTACAGGATAATAGAGTATAATAAAGTACATCTATGTTCTGGGGCACAAAAAGCTTAATTTCTTTTTAATAGATGTTCAACATGTTAATTATTGTAAAATGTGTCTTCTGCTTTTTGCATATTGTTTTCTTCTTACAAGAATTGTTGGAGCCAATTTTTCTTTAGAAACATTTTAATATCGGCTTTTTCTGGAGTTTTTCTTGTAATATAGGAAAGCCTAAGGCCAGAAATAAACCCCATAAATCACTGTACATGGAGACTTTGGGATCAGATCATTTCTGTCCATTGTGTTTGTGGAAACAAAAAATCTTTTCTAAAAGCCTCAAACTTCTGTGTGTGACTCAGAGCTGAGATCTAACATGATAGAAGACTCCAGTGCGGGGAAGACGGGAAACCTTCATATAGACGGCCGGTGGGGATGGAGGCAGTGACCGACTCTGGCCAAATCTGTCTCTAGAGCCGCAGTAGAAGATGAAGATGTCGTCCTCATCATGAAGGAGTTATTTCTCATGTCGCGTGTAATGAATATCTCCTGCAGTATTGCTAATGCCGATTCCAGTGTCGGTAATGAGAGGAGAATTAGCGTTATGGAAGATGAGTCTATGAGGAACGTGTTCAGCTGCCGACTCCGAGGAGGAAACTGCTTGTTGTCTGTGGCCTAAATATATAGGTTTTATTAGTAGATGTCAGGGAAGAAAACTAAACCCTGTAAGATAATAAATCTCCTCATATGTTTCCATTATTATCTCCAGTAATTGTATTATTACACAGGATTCTTATGATGTTACATCGGATCATCTTCTTCTCATTCAGGTCTCTACAATATCGGATCCTCTCAGTGAAGATCTTCTACAGAAGAGAATTTTCCTGATTTACCCATCAAGGATGGATATGGACAGAGACAAGATGGCGGAGAGGATGTTACACCTCACCCTAGAAATCCTCTTCCGTCTCACTGGAGAGGTGAGAGATTCTGATGACGTCACATTACATCATTCTTATCTATGGGAATAACAGATGGACATAACTGGAGAGGTGAGGACTCCGGAAATGTCTGTAGTGAGATTTATTAATGTGTCTCTCCATAACCAGGATTACACAGTGGTGAAGAAGACCTCTAGTGATCGCTGTCAGGACCCTGTGTCTGAGGGATGGGGAAGACCCCTAAGCCCAATCACGGGGCCTCCACCTCACCCACTGATCCATAAGGACGTCAGTGACCAAAAGATCCTAGAACTCATCTACAAGATGATTGAGCTGCTGACTGGAGAGGTGACACTGCTGGGAATGCTGGAACATTATACAGTAACACTATGAAGGGATCGGGGGATGACGGTATCATTGTATGTGTCAGGTTCCTATAAGGTGTCAGGATGTCGCTGTCTATTTCTCCATGGAGGAGTGGGAGTATTTAGAAGGACACAGAGATCTGTACAAGGACGTCATAATGGAGGTTCCCCAGCCCCTCACATCACCAGGTAATAGACAGGACTAAATACACACGGCCTATAATTATCGGTATGTAGAGAACGAATTCAGTCCCTGTATGTGTTTCCTCCAGATCTATCCAGTAAGAGTACAACACCAGAGAGATGTCCCCGTCCTCTTCTTCCACAGGACTGTAACCAAGAAGATCCCAATGTTCCTCAGGATCATCAGGTAGATGGAGAGAAGGTGTCAGGAGATCTCCCCTATGATGTGTAGACGGCTGTGAAGGTCTTGTGCTCAGTCTTGTTTTATCCACCAGTATTATATGTTTTATACTTGTGTAATGAGAGCGGTGGAGATGGCAGGATTAGAGCTGATCATAGATGGGACTTCTCCATCTGTCTGTGACTTTTACAATATTTGTTTCAGGGTGAAGATCTGACCCATATTAATACTACAGAGACATATGTGAGAGATGATGAGTGGTGTAAAGAGGAGATTCCCACATATGACTACCCAGGTGAGTAGTAACCACTGAATGCAGAGAAGTCACAGATTCTTCTCAGTCACCGGCTGTGGCTGCTTTATCGGTGGTGTAGTCCTGTCGTATTACCATGATCACCATTTTGCCTCTAGACCACAACATTCTCCTCCACCCAAAACTGTTCAAATGACTTTGGGCATTGAAAGCCCTTTTCTATAGAACTTACAACCTGGAGGATCCACCTACCCCCTGGTATTAGTGTGAGGGTGATCCCTTAAGGCAAGATCTATATGATTGCTTGCACCTGACCCAATATAGGCCGAGTGCACGCTTAAAGAGTCACACCGAACACAGAGTTAGATGTCTACTCCTTTCTCAGCAAAGGCTTGCACAGAACTGAAGTTTATTCTCAAGACAAAGAGACAGGAGATGGGTGTCACACAATCTTCTGAGTAGCCAGTGTCAGTCTATGATAGGTCCATTTCAGCTTCACTTCCATATATGGTATCCAGTATCTCAGCTTCTGCATTCCAAGGATTCCTTCCAAGGTGTTGTCTGAAGACACAGACGCCATCTTGGTACACCATATTTGAACTGACTTATATAAGGTTTAATAATTGATTTAGTAGCCATTCTCTCCTTCACATTAGGAGACGCTGACCGTTACCTGCCCAGATCTGTAACTATAAAGCCAAATGACAGCGTACGTAGAATGTGCTGACAAGATAGAAAATCACTTGTAGAAAAATATGTGCTTTATGTGGTGCTCTGATTACATATTCATCTGTATTACATCCAGCAAAATGTCACCGGCGATGGCGGCGCCCTGCGCAGTAGTATCTATAAGTAAGAGATAGAGGCTACTGCGCAGGCGCCGTTGGTGTCATTTTGCTGGATGTAATTTTTTTTCTAAGCCTCACAATAACCACAATATTATAGGCATTATCAATAATAATATCAATGTTATTATATGCATTATGTAATAATGGGGGCAGGTCAGTGAGGGGTCAGCGACCTGTCATAAGCCAATACAGAGGAATATGTAATCAGAGCACCACATAAAGCCCCGCCCACAGCCCCGCCCACAGCCCCGCCCCAGAGCACGAGAATATCATTAACTGAAAACTACAAATACGGATTACACAACAACCACAAGACGGATTTCATCACCAGGTATCATTGTAATCGGTATATCGGCGCTGACCTGACAGTGTCTGTAGGTTACTGTGCACAATCCTGCTGACAGGTTCCTTTAAGACATCTCAGCTCTGCACTATTATACACAGTTCTCTATAAATGTGTAATATTTCTCCATGAATCTCATCTGACAGAAAATATTGGAGCTTACGATAGTTTAGATTGTGAGGTCACCGAGCCCCATACTCTAATTACCCCAGAGAGGTTTCACCACTAGCTGCTCATTTATTACTGATGGAGACTGTGGAGTTTGATCATTTCAGTAGATGTTATTGTCTATAGTCACAGTGTGTGATTACAGTAGTGTCCAAAATCCTCTGATTTAACCTCTTCCTGCAGCCAGTTTTGTGTTCTTAATCAGGCCCCATTATTAATATCTGACGTGTGTCACTTTATGTGGTGATAAATTATTCACAAAGGATAATAGAAAACAAATGGATCTTACAAATTATTCTCCAGCTTCGCACTATACCCTACATACGATTGTACACTACTGTCTGGGCACATGGCAGTGTTCAGAAGGGAAGGAGCGCCATTTAGCTATTTGAATGCAGATCTAGCTGGAATAGTTTGCAGACACAATATATGGGGAGCTCTGTTCATGGTCACCTGGCAGCTCAAAAGATGTCCACCATGAACATGCTTGGCGCTATCTTCTCTGCTTTCCATATCCCAAGGATTGACTTGCTCATCGCCCTTTAACACCCTTACATGGATCTGGACTTACACTGGGACCCCTAGGCTTGGACCATGGTGTTACCTGCTACTCTGTGTTGTTAGATGCCAAGAAGAATAGTCAGGTAGCTGGGTCAGAACCAGAAGGACAGAATACAGAACCAGAAGACACAAGAGTAGTCAGTAAACGGGCCACGGTCACAGCAGGAAACAAATACACAAGCCGCAAGCTGAGCACAGAGGACTGAACCAGAGGAGAACAGCGCTGTATCTGGCAGATTCCGGCCATGTGCTTTGCGCTTTAGTAGGGTGTGGTACTTTCCAGTTGGCTGAAGTAGGGAGCAGATTACTCCAGCTGGACAGCAGGAACAGATCCCAGATGAGATTGGACACACCATATGCAGAAGCCCTAATATAACTAAATGACAGAAAACCAGAATAGTCGAAATCCCCATAAAGTAATTCCATGTTATTAATTAATTCACTGATGGTTGTAAACTATACACACGGGGTCAAAATTGTTCTTACCCCTCGTTTAATGACAGAAAAACCCACAATGGTCACAGAAATAACTTGAATCTGACAAAAGTAATAATAAAAAATCTATGAAAATGAAAGTCAGACATTGCTTTTCAATCAAGCTTCCACAGAATGTGTAAATCACGGTGTGTTCACTAATTAGCATCACAGTTGTCTACAATCTTGGAATCAGTGAGTGGCCTGTATAGAGGCTACAGATACTCACTGTGCTGTGTGGTGACATGGTGTGTATCACACTCAACATGGACCAGAGGAATCGAAGGAAAGAGTTGTCTCAGGAGATTAGAAAGAAAGTTATACACAAACATGTTACAGGTAAAAGTTATAAGACCATTTCCAAGCAGCCTCATATTCTTGTGACTACAGTTGCACATATTATTCAGAAATTTAATATCCATAGGACTGTAGCCAACCTCCCTGGACGTGACCGCAGGAGGAAAACTGATGACAAATCAAAGAGACAGATAATATGAATGGTAATATAGCCCAGAAAAACTTGTAAACAGATTAAAGGTGAACTTGAAGCTCAAGGAACATCAGTGTCAGATCACACCATCCGTCGTATGAGCCAAAGTGGACTTCATGGGAGACGACCAAGAAGGACACCATTATTGAAAATAATCATAAAAAAACAGACTGGAATTTGCCAAACTACATGTTGACAAGCCACAAAGCTTCTGGGAGAATGTCCTATGGACAGATGAGACAAAAATGGAACTTTCTGGCAAGGCACATCAGCTCTATGTTCTCAGATGGAGAAATGAGGCATATCACAAAATCACTGTTCCTACTGTTACGTTCTGGGGCTGCTTTGCTGCATCTGGCACAGGGTGTCTAGAATCTGTGCAGGGTACAGTGAAATCTCAAGACTATCAAGGGATTCTAGAGAGAAATGTGCTGCCCAATGTCAGAAAGCTTGGTATCAGTCGCAGGTCATGGGTCTTGCAACAGGATAATGACACACAATACACAGCTAAAAACATGCAAGAATGGCTAAGAGGAAAACATTGGACTATTCTGAAGTGGTATTCTATGAGCCCTGACCTAAATCTTATTGAGCATCTTTGGAAAGAGCTGAAACATGTCATCTGGAAAAGACAACCTTCAAACACGAGACAACTGGAGCAGTTGCTCTTGAGGAGTGGGCCAAAATAACTGTCGAGAGGTGCAGGAGTCTCAGAGACAGTTACAGGAATCGTTTGATTGCAGTGATTGCCTCAAAAGGTTGTGCAGCAAAATATTTCAGTTAAGGAACCATCGTTTCTGCCCAGGCCTATTTCATGAGTTTTACTTTAAATTCTGTGGAAGCATGGCTGAAAAGCAATGTCTTACTTTCATTTGCTAATTTTCATAGATTTTTGATTTATTACTACTTTTGTCAGATTCAAGTTATTTCTGTGACCATTGTGGGTTTATCTGTCATAAAACGAGGGGTACCAACTATTTTGGCCACGTGTGTAGGAGGAGTGAATATTTTGACTCCACAGCAACTTTCTGGAAATTAACACACAGTGGATGTTGGAGAGTGAAAATTACACATTTGCCATTTTATTACCCAGCACATAGTGCCCAGATTGTGCTCCAGGAGACACACCACAAATTAAGTGGGTTCTTCTCACTATAATATTGCTAAATACAGGGATCCTAAATGTCGTTTGTGCACACTGCAAGACTCCGAAGTGAGAGCGGATTTTGCTGGATTGGTTTATCGAAACCCTGGAGCTTTTCAACCGGCTTTTAGCCACTGATAGTGTGATGGACCTGAGTGGGGACTTGTTTTTTGAGAGTTGAGAATTGGTATTATTTTCACCTACATCACATTGATTGGTTTCTTTTTATTCAATATTTGGGAGGCAGAATGAACAAACAGTTGAACACCACACACTACTGGCTCATCCAACAAGGTTTTCTATTAGACTGTAAAGTCTCATTGTCTTGGTAACATAGTAACATAACATAGTAACATAGTTTTGAAGGCTGAAGGAAGACCTTATGTCCATCTAGTTCAGCCTATTTTTAGTGCAGCTGTTCTGCATTGTTGATCCTGGGGAAGGCAAAAAACCCACAGAGTAGAAGCCAATTTTCTCCATAGGGAAAAGAATTCCTTCCCCTAAGCTGGGTCAACCATCTACCTATAATATTCTGTTATTCGTAACCTTCTATACTGTTACTCACAAGAAAAGCATCCATTCCTTTCTTACATTCATTCAGTGAGTTGGCCATCACCACTTCCTCAGGAAGAGAATTCCAGAGCCTCACTGCTCTTACCGTGAAGAACCCTCTTCTATGCTGGTGCAGAAATTGTCTTTCCTCCAAACGATGAGAATGCCCCCTTGTTCTTGTCACAGTCTTTGGTACAAACAGTTCATTGGAGAGATCTCTGTATTGCCCTCTGATATACTTGTACATATATATTAGGTCTCCCCTAAGTCTTCTCTTTTCTAGAGTAAACAGACCTAATTTTGATAACCTTTCTGGGTATTGTAGTGAACAAACTCCATTTATCGTTTTAGTAGCCCGCCTTTGAACCCTTTCAAGTTCAGTAATGCCTTTCTTGAGCACCGGCGTCCAAAATTGCACACAATACGCCAAGTGTGGTCTGACGAGTGATTTGTACAGAGGGAGAATTATGTTTTCATCTCGTGTCCCCAGACCTCTTCTAATGCATCCCATTACCCTATTTGCTTTGGTGGCAGCTGCCTGACACTGGGCACTCCAATTTAGCTTCTTATTGACTGAGATGCCTAAGTCTTTTTCCATGTCTGATTTCCCCAGCAGTTTCCCATTTAGTAAGTAATTGTAGCATCTGTTTCTCCTTCCCATGTGCATAACCTTACACTTATCTGTGTTAAACCTCATTTGCCATTTTTCAGCCCAATTCTCCAATTTACTCAAATCTGTCTGTAGTTGCAAACTGTCCTCCTTTGTGTTAACTACCTTACATAGTTTTGTATCATCTGCAAATACTGATATGTTACTGTGTAAGCCATCCACTAGATCATTAATAAATATATTACATAGTAGGGGGCCCAATACAGACCCCTGTGGTCCCCCACTAGTAACCCTGGCCCAATCTGAGTATGCATCATTACTAACCACTCTTTGTTTTCTATCACTAAGCCAGCTACCTACCCATCTACACACATTTTCCCCTAGCCCAAGCTTTCTCATCTTACTTACCAATCTTTTATGTGGGACAGGGTCACATGCTTTAGAGAAGTCGAGATAAATGACATCCAATGATTCTCCTGGGTCCATTTGAGAGCTTACATCCTCATAGGAGCTGATCAGGTTAGTCTGACAGGAGCGATCCTTCATAAATCCATGTTGATATGGAGTTAAACATTTATTAACATTGAGATATTCCATAATGGTATCCCTTAGAAACACTTCAAAAATTTTACCCACAACAGATGTTAAGCTTACCGGCCTATAGTTTCCAGGTTCCCTTTTACACCCCTTTTTGAATATTGGTACCACATTTGCTTGCCGCCAATCAAAAGGAACAGACCCTGTTTCTATAGAGTCTTTAAATATAAGGAATAGAGGTCTGTCTATCACATTACTTAACTCCCTTAATACCCGAGGGTGAATACCATCAGGGCCTGGTGATTTGTCAGTTTTAATCTTACTAAGGCGGTTCTGCACTTCTTCCTGGGTTAGGCAGGTAATACTTAATGGGGAGTTTACATTATCACTCTGCATTTCCCCTGGCAAATCCTTTTCCTGTGTGAACACTGTGGAGAAAAAAGTATTTAAAACATTTGCTTTTCCCACATGGCTCTCTATGATTTCACCCTCATTGTTCTTTAAAGGGCCGACACCATCAATTTTAATCATTTTACTGTTTATATAATTAAAGAATAGTTTGGGGTTTGTTTTACTTTCCTTAGCAATGAGTCTCTCAGTTTCCACTTTTGCTAAATGTATTTGTTTTTTACACATTTTATTTTTTTCTCTATAACTTTTTAATGCTTCTTCATTGCCTTCTTGTTTAGCTTCCTAAATGCCTTGTTCTTGTTCTTTATTGCCCTTTTTACATCCTTATTTAGCCACATTGGTGTTCTCCTGTTCCTAGCCCTTTTATTTCTGTACAGTATGGCTAGCTCGCAGTGGGGGTGTAAAACTGATATAAATATTTCCCATTTATTTTCTGTGCTCCTATTTTTGAGGACATTGCCCCAATCAATTCGGCGAAGGTCCTCTCTAAGCTGATCAAACTTTGCTTTCCTGAAATTCAGCATTTTCGTAACCCCCTTCCAGGGCACCTTACTGAAGGACAAGTGGAATTGTGTTGTATTGTGGTCACTGTTCCCTAGGTGCCCATCGACTCGGACTTCTGTTATTCTATCTGGCCTGTTGCTTAACATTAAGTCCAGAAGGGCTGTCCCTCTAGTTGGGCCCCGCACAAGTGGTGACAGATAATTATCCTTGGTCACTGACAGACATTGGTTTCCTTTCTGAGATACGCAGGTTTCAGTTTCCCAGTCTATGTCGGGGTAGTTGAAGTCCCCCATAATAATCACCTCATTGGGATTTGCTGCTTTGTCTATCTGTTTCAATAATACATTCTCAGTGGTTTCTGTTATATTTGGTGGTTTATAACAAACCCCTATGAGGATTTTATTACTTTTCCCTCCTTGTATCTCCACCCATAGAGACTCCACCTCTTCATTTCCCTCTTGTATATCTTCTCTCAATGTGGGCTTTATATATATATATATAGACAGACTCCACCCCCTTTCCTTTTTTTACGATCCCTCCTAAACAAATCATATCCTTGCAAGTTAGCCGCCCAGTCATAGCTGTCGTCTAACCATGTCTCAGTTATTCCTACTATGTCGTATTTTCCTCATACATTACCAACTCCAGATCTTCAATCTTATTGGTCAGGCTTCTTGCGTTGGTCAGCATGCAGGAAAGAAGTTTTGCTTCCTTTTTCTTAGCTTCCTTCTGAGTACCCTGTCTTGGGTCCTCTTTACCACATCTAGTATCCTTGATTAGTTTGTCTTTCAGCTGCATGTTCTTATCTGCTGTTTTTTCTCTCAAAAATTAAAGATTTTTTTTACATAGCTTGCCATTTTTATGGACAGTTTAATTAGAAGTGTTCAAAAATCCAAAACTAAAAGATATTTTATTAATAAATAATAATTGTTTTTTATCTTAGCAGATGACTATACCAGGAGATCAGAGGGACAGCTGACATCTTCAATTTTTCAATCTGATGATCTTGAGATCCTACAAGATACAACTGAAGTGAATGCCAGTACTCCAGATATACCATCATCCATTCACAGCAAAGATCTGTCATCTGATCCTATGAAACAGGTCCCATCTTCTGATTCATTACCAACTACTAAGGAAAATCAAAATCACAAAAGAGGCAATAAAAAACAAACTGCTCCTAAAGCAAAGAAGCCATTTTCATGTTCAGAATGTGGGAAATGTTTTACATGGAAATCACGTTTTGTTACTCACCAAAGAACTCACACAGGAGAGAAGCCTTTTTCCTGTTCAGAATGTGGGAAATGTTTTAACGAGAAATCACATTTTGTTAGACACCAAAGAACTCACACAGGGGAGAAGCCTTTTTCCTGTTCAGAATGTGGGAAATGTTTTGCACATAAATCACATTTTGTTACTCACCAGAGAACTCACACAGGGGAGAAGCCTTTTTCATGTTCAGAATGTGGGAAAAGTTTTAAACAGAAATCAGAGCTTGTTACTCACCAGAGAACACACACAGGGGAGAAGCCTTTTTCCTGTTCAGAATGTGGGAAATGTTTTGCACATAAATCACATTTTGTTACTCACCAGAGAACTCACACAGGGGAGAAGCCTTTTTCATGTTCAGAATGTGGGAAATGTTTTAATCAGAAATCACATTTTGTTACTCATCAGAGAACTCACACAGGGGAGAAGCCTTTTTCCTGTTCAGAATGTGGGAAATGTTTTTGCAATAAATCAGATTGTGTTAAGCACCAGAGAACTCACACAGGGGAGAAGCTTTTTTCCTGTTCAGAATGTGGGAAACATTTTGCAAGTAAATCCCATTTTGTTACTCATCAGAGAACTCACACAGGGGAGAAACCTTTTTCATGTTCAGAATGTGGAAAATGTTTTAAACAGAAAGGGAGTCTTGTTCCACACCAAATAACTTACACAGGGGAGAAACCGCTTTCATGTTAAATGGAAAATAAATCTTGATCACCATCAGAGATCTCACACAGGGGAAAAGCCTTTCTCCTGTTCATAATGTGTGAAATGTTTTAACCAGAAATGGAATCTTACTAATAATAATAACCTTTCTTTTATTTAGCGCTAACATATTCCGCAGCCCTTTACAGTTTGCACACAGTATCATAGCTGTCCCCAATTGGGCTCACAATGTAAATTCCCTATCAGTATGTCTTAGGAATATTGGAGGAAACCCACACAAACACGGGGAGAACATACAAACTCCTTGCAGATGTTGTCCTTCGTGGGAGTTGAACCCTGGACTACAGTGCTTCAAGGCTGCAGTGCTAACTACTGAGCCACCTCACCAGAGAACTCACACGGGGAGAAGTCTTTTTCCTGTTTAGAATGTGGGAAATATTTTAACCAGAAAGTGCTTCTTGTTAGACATCAGAGCAGACACACAGGGGAGAAGCCTTTTCATTTTCTTAATGTTGGAAAAGTTTTAACCAAAATTGAATCTTTTTAAATGGGTTGTCTCTTGTCATTCCTCATGTTTGCTGACAAAAGGATAGAACTAATCTTTATTAATTCCAAATGTAAAACTATACCCATAATTCACTGCCTGAAGGTTAGTCAGAAGGTGACTAATAGAAAAAACATAAAGCCCACAGTTCAGTATATAGGGTGAGGTGACATATACACACTCACTCTCCAAGCCTCTTATTTCTACGGGTTTCATTGTCCTCATCAAAGGCGACTCATCAGGAGACTATTTAATAGTGATCTATATTCAAGCGAGACTAGACAAAATAAAACTAAAATCATTTATCATATCCGAAACCGTCAGAAAGCTAGCCACATATTGGCAGATCCCAAACTTCAAACTATATACTTCATATAGTTTTTACATCACGAGGGACACGGATCTATCATTCTACAGGAAACAACCTAGGGGTTTTCAGCCTCGGTTGGAAGAACACAGATCTCTTCCATTGACCATCGCTGAACCATGGATACATTTGGAGAAGCCAGGTTGTGATCCTCGGATCAACTGGCCTTTTACCTTGTATGGACTGAATGGATTGTCATCTTCCTACACTTGTCATTACCTCCTCTCTGTGCGTGCCACAGGTGGGGTAGCGATCCTGGGAGCGAATCAGCAGAAGGGTGAGACTCTGTAATGTGCACTCTGTTGGGTATTTTGCTGGGACTGTTCTATGTGTTATCTGCCTGTTTTGTGGTACAATAAAGCATTGCCCACACTTTTACCCTCACTGTGTGTTGTCTGAGTAGCGTTATGCCCATGTTAAAGGGAGAGCATTCGATGGGACGATCCCTGATCCATGTCGTTTCAGCCAGCGGACCGGGGCACCCGCTGACCACCCCATGTCTCCACAGGCATGCTTCAATAGTCTCAATGGGAGGCTAGAAGCTGCTATAACCCGATAGGCTCTGCCACATACAAGCAATGATCAGATCACCTGCATGTAGCAGAGTTGCTCACTTGCTATGA
Source organism: Dendrobates tinctorius (assembly GCF_039654945.1). Lineage (NCBI taxonomy): Eukaryota > Metazoa > Chordata > Amphibia > Anura > Dendrobatidae > Dendrobates > Dendrobates tinctorius. Next base: position 444,582 of record NW_027362038.1, on the reverse strand, counting down.
GCGCCAACCACTGGGCAGCACTCATACGGTAGGATACGGCAGTGACAACCATAGAGGTCTGCTGGAGACCTCTGGTTGTCATGTCAACCTATCAGTGACCCGCGATCACGTGATAGGGTCACCAATGTGCGGGATTTCTGGCCCATCATGTGCGAGAAAAGATGTAGGCTCAGTGCCAGAGCCCACATCAAAAGGAGGGAGTCCGACATCAGTGTACGTTTACACCCGATGTCAGAAAGGGGTTAAAGGGGATTGTTTTTACAGAGACGGAAGTGGTAATCAATCATGTATACATACAAATAATTACAAAAATACACAGCTTCTAATGTTAAATAGTATAGAGTTAAGACTAGAAAATATAATTTGTGTAAATCATGTGTAGATATAAAAATTCAGGTAAATGTCAAATGTTCAAAAACAGCAAAAAGCAGAGATGCCGACCTGCCCAGGCCTCCCAACAAATGCACTGTCAGGGTGAGTGGGCCCATATAGTTAGGATGGGGGCAACACAGGTGCAAGAATACCGATGAGACAACCGCTCACGACCTACCAATGTATGGAGGGGCGGTTGCTTGGTATATTAATGCACAATGAAGACTTGTATGCGGCGCTGTTCACACAATGGGAATGCACAGCATCCAGGCTAACAGCCTATTAGTTACGCCCATACTATTAGATCAGGCGGGCTGCCTAGTGCCATCCAAATGCATCCCATGTGAACAGACACCACAGTTTACAAGACTGAATGGACCCAACTGCACCGTGAAAAATAAAGTGCAAAAAACACATATAAAAAATATGAGAGGTATTAGTTAATATTTTGGCCAAAATACATAAGCAAGTAACCCACGCCATGCGTTGGCCTAAAAAAGTTTCAAAGGACTCACAGAAATTGCTTCTTCTACTTCCACCACTGCTGCTGCTGATAATATTTTGGCGTTGAAGAATTGACAGTTCGGAGGTGGGAAGTCTACAACCGCGATTCGAATGGTGTGCTTCACTGCTGTCTTAGGGAAAAGCTCTCTTAAGGTTGTGTAAAAGCGTGTTTCAATACTCCAGCATTCGCTGTTCCCTTTCTAGGGCGGGGATCGTCTGGCAAAATTTGGTTTTATAACGTGGATCTAAGAAAGTGGCAACCCAGTAGTCAGCATTATTCCTAATCATAACTATACGGGGATCATGTTGCAGATAGTGCAGCAAGAAGGCGCTCATATGTCGGGCTCTACCATGAGGTCCAAGCCCATGCTTTGTTGGTGGCTGGGTAACAATGAGGCTCGTTTCCTCCGTCCCATCCCGCCAATCACGGATAACAGAGAGGGGAGTATTATCCTTTACATCTTACAGTTGCTCGCCCATCACCTCTTTCTCCTCCATTTGTTCCTCGGATCTTGCACCTTCCATAACAGCTTGTCTGTTATCACTAGCCCCCCTCGATCACAGTAATCCACCCTCCCTTGGCACCCACCTGTGTGGCGACAGTCTTGAACGTAGAGACAGTATTATCCCTTCTGCATCCTCCTCTGCTTCCTCCTCTTCTTCTGGGACCACCATCTCTTCCCGCAGGCTATTCAATGTCTTCTCCAGCATATAGATGACGGAATAGTGTTGCTGACGATGGCGGCATCAGTGATAACTATCTCAGTAGCCATTTTGAAACTGTGCAGAAGGATGCAGAAGTCCTTAATCTGTGCGCACTCTGTAAATGTGACATGCGCCAGGTCCATACCGCGTTGGCCCAGGCTATATGACATGACATACTGCGTCAGGGCTTGTTGCTGCTGCCACAGTCGCTCCAACGTGCAGAGTGGAATTCCACTGCAAGTCGATGAGGAGAGGGGTGTGAACGGCAGAAATGAGCACACAGCTTACGTGCCTTCTTGAGCAGTTCACCCAGGCCAGAATTGTGGTGGAGAATACGCTGTACCACCAAGTTGAGGACATGAGCCATGCAAGGCACGTGTGTGGGCTTTCCTTGCCATAGGGCCGCCACCAAGCTTGCACCCTTAACACCTTCCCTGCATGTAGGTTCAGCGGAGACAGCCATTGATCAAACTGAGCCTGGAGAACTGTCCACAACTCTTCAGCTGTATGACTGCAATCTCCAAGACATATCAATTTTAAGACTGCCTGATTGCAGAGAGCCCTGGCTGTGCAGTACAGAGGTGGTGGGGGTCTGCTCCACACTTAGAACGCGTGTCTGATTAAGGCAGAGGTTGAGGGCACAGGTGGAGGCCCTAGAGGTGATAGAGGATGCAAAAGCAGTGGAGGAAGTGTTAAATGTAGAGGTTTGTCCTGCAAGCCTTGGGGATTCCAAGACTTGTGGAGCAGCACCTGTCCCCACAGCCAGTAGAGTCCCCCAGTGCCCTGTCAGCGAGATGTAACCCCCTTGGCCATGCTTACTCGTCCAAGTGTCTGTGATGACTCACACTCCCCGTGCAGACTAGATTGTATAATCTCTAGACTATTATCTAGACTATACTGACTAGATGTTTCTTATCAAAAACATCCACAAAGGCACTATAAGCCGACGGTAATCCGGAGGGAACAGGAGAAGGAAGAGGGGTACCCACGGGATGCAACGGCAGCAGACACCGAGCCTGACAAGACTCCCCCAGCGCAAGACGTTGCCGCTATGCCAATCTAAGGTGGGCTCGTGGAGCCGCAGGCAAGGGAGACCGAGTAGGATTGGATGGGAAATACCTGCCAAGACATAAAATTTAATTTTCTCCTTGTGCAGGGCTCCTACCTGCAACTCTACCTCATGAGTGACATGGGTAACTGTCTCTAGCAGGGGTCGACCATCTACGGAAGTGAGACTTTGAGGGTTCTCTAAGGGCCTCACAGGAACAGAAAATTTGTTGACCTCCTCAAGCCTATTAAAATTTCCGGCGGCACCTGAATCCACATAGGCCACCAGAGAAGCCCGCTTCCCATCAACATGCAAGAGGACAGACAAAGTGAGGGGTAGAGAGGTATCACAAATACCCAGGAAGGCCTCTCTTACCTGGCCTAGGCGGAGGAGTTTTCCGGACGGTCAGGACAAGTTTGGAGCAAATGGGAGCCGCTACCGCAGTAGAAACAAAGACCCTGTAGGGTTCTTTCCCTACGACGCTGGTCAGAGAGCTTCAGGCGGTCCACCTGCATAGGTTTGGGAGCAGAGGCAGAGGAGAGGATCCTGGGTCGGGGACTGGGTGGTCTGCGAAGAGAAGATAAAGGACGAGAAACCCTTCTCTCCCTGGCCCGTTCCTGAAACCGGAGATCTATCCGTGTGGCCAGGGAAATCAAATCCTCCAGAGCTGTAGGGGTATCACGACCAGCGAGCTCATCTTTAATACGACTTGAGAGACCTCGCCAGAAAGCGCCCACCAACGCCTCGTTATTCCAACCTAAGTCGGCGGACAGGGTCCTGAACTGTATGGCGTACTGGCCCACGGTTAGAGAACCTTGGCAGAGGCTAAACAAAGCCTCAGTGGTGGAGGCTAAACGACCCGGTTCGTCAAAAACCCGACATATAGCCATATAGCTGAGGATATGTGACTGGGTGTCACTCTGCTGCGCCAATTCTTGCTGTAAGCCAGCCAACTGGGCAGCGTTACGGTCAGAGGATTGGAGAGCGGAAAGACGCGAGTCCATAGTTTTCATAAAGGACATCATGCGCGTCTGGTTTTCCCAAAGGAAAACCAAATCTTTTTGGGCAGCCGTGGCTCCAGCGGGGTCCATGGCCTGTTCTAACTATTACGGTTGCTGTAGCAAGAGGAACGCAGAGGCAACCCAGAAGTGGACCCTCTGGGTCACGGCTCCAGAGCCCCTGAGGGCGAGCGCCCAGGTGAGAACCACCCCCTATACAGGGTGTGTTAGGGGCAGACCCCCAGGGGATAGAACCGCGACAGCCAGAACCAAAGGGACGACTGGGCTTAGACAGGAGAGGAGGCACAGGCGAATCCATACAGGGAGCCCAGGGGAACACAGAGGCCGTGGAGAACGGGCAGAGCGCAGGACCGGAGCGCAGCGGGTGGCAATAGCTGGACGCTGCAAAAGCAGAAGTACTGATAAAACACAAAGCGGGAGTGTGGAAGGAGCAGGACAGGGAAGGAGTAAGGACCAACAGAGGGTACCGTATAGCAAGAGTGCAGAGTGAGAGCTGTCGGAGACAGCGTAGGCGGAGGCAAAGGGAGAGGGAACTGAAGATACAGCACACAGCAAAGGCAGAGGCAAGAATAGAGGTACTTAAGACCAGGAACACTGTACAGACAGAGGCAGGGTAGAAGGGGCCTGTAACATAGAGAACGCTGCTATGAGACAGCGTCACCGCATTAGTAGAACAGGCGCCTTACCTGTCCAGACGCCGGGCATAAGTAGCACTGGGCGCCGCCATATTGGAGGCGGGGCCAGTGCGTCATACTACCCAGGGGGCTGCGCACCAGGAGGGAGGCAGTGCGCAGGCGCCCGACGCCGAGGGAGCCGAAGGCCGGGCACGGGGAAGCGCGTGCAACAAGGTAAGTGGAACCCGGGGCCGTGACAGCCACCTTCAATCCCTTCATGGACATCACTGTTGAATGAAATATTCATTGTTATTTTTTCTTTTTCACTTACCTGGGATGACAGTCCAGTATTGCTGAGTCTCTCGGATGGGCTCTGCTTACAGAAATCAATGTTTTACAAACTTTCCTCTTTTTCATAGTCCTGGTTTGTACAGTACATGATCTGGATGTTAGGAATAATTTTCTCCCTCCAGTTGAAAAGTTGCAAGGGAGATAAGATTTGGTCTGAATATGTCCTCTGGAGGCTAGCCCGAGCTACAAACCGTTTCACGGGGCATCCTAAATCATCACATACACATTTGTCATGACCTGTGGCTAAAAGGGCAATTCAGCTTCCACTCCAAAATCTTTCTTGTGATGCCGGCATTTATAAAGTTTTTCTTATGCTTGTACTGTGCAGAAGAGGCATCCGGGAAGTAGTAGACCTTGCTCAAACTTGGCAGGATGTCAGTTTTTATCACTGAAATCATTTGTTGGGGGAACAGATGAACAGCTATGAATCATAAAGTAAGCACTCAGATACTATAAGTGCACTGTTGTATTTTATTTCTGACTGTAAGCAGAGACGGCTTATTAGTATTCAGCTAAGCAGACAACAGCCTGGACGCTGCTCTCATCACACAGGATGCTGGGGGAGACATTGCACAAGGGAGACAATCCAGGGACCAGCCCATGAAAGGAGCGTGACTGATAATGCTTTGTTTCCGGGGGTAAAACTAAGTAAGCGGAGTGTTGGGATGTCCCAGCCCCCTTCAATGATGCTACATTTCAGGGTAGAAAGGGGAGTGACAGCAGTGTCAGCCAGCAGATGATGAATTGGTTGAATATCCCATCATGCACTGAGGATTCTCAAATGAATCATCATAGGAGGCGGGTAAAATATAAGCAGAACCATAAGTTCAGTACAGAGTGAATGGTGTGGAATCAAAAAAATGACTTGAATTACAAAAGTTGTTAGTTTTAAAAGATTTATTAATTGAAGTATACTTTTTGGTTTTGGACTAACCTTTTAAGGACTAACAGCTGGTCACAAAAGCGTTCTACAGAGGCGTGATCTGGCTCTTGTTGTGTGGGGAAGCAGGGGTCTGGAGCTCCCACAGGACTTCCCCGAAAAGCAACAAAAAAGCAGACTTTGAGGTTCCACTTCATCCTCTTTCACTGAGGGATTATTGCCACTTATCCCAGGACCATTTTGAGACCTTAATGTCAGCTACCCTCCCTGGGAAGGGTTTTGTCCCCCTCTCCCTGGACAGCAGAGGAAAGTGTCCTGTATTGAAGAGCCTGCATCTTCCTGCTGCCATAAAATTGTACAATACTTCGCTGCTCTACTGCAAATGTCTACCCCCTCTTGTGATCCACGAGGTCACTCACAGCCTGACAAATGTGAATCTTGCTGCAGTTTCTTTTCCACCTAACAGAAACAGACCACTTTGATTGTGTGGCTTCCGAGTCGTGCTTCGGTCATGTGAAAGTTGTGTAGTTGGTGTCCCTTGCCCTCCGTTAACCCCGTGGAAACATCTGCATCTTGCTTTCCTTGCAAATACGACCTTGTGACCTGCTTAGAATTAAAGATGTGCAATAATCTGCATTTACAACATATCTTTATATGGACCAATACCTTTTGCACAGCAGGCAGAAACAGCGCCAGCCTTCTGGGGAGTCCGCTAACATGACTTCTTCCAATATGACCTCTGTCAGGGAAGCTGTGATGCCCATTTCCACCTCTTTGCCATCACCTGGTAACTCAGACTTGCAAATAAATATCCCCTCTATAGTTGATAACATTATGGCTAAAATTCTGCCGGAAATCAAATCTACTATTGAAGATTCATTAAATTCAGCCTTAAAGGAATGCAAGACAGATAGGATGAACAAGCCGAAAGTATCTCTGAAATAGGAAAAAGACTGTCAAATCTTGAAGATGACACCTATAGTGACCATAATAAGCTCTTGGCGCTTGCAAAAGAAAACACCTTACTATGGGATAGAATTGATGACCTGGAAAATCGTTCCCTACGTAATAATTTCCACTTGGTGGGCCTGCCAGAATCTTTTCTACCTAAGGATCTAAAGCCAATCTGTGAAATTGATCTTCCCAAGGCCTTGCATCTTTCCACGGGACGAAAAGTGGAGGGCCCACAGAGTAGGGCCTATGGCACCCTCGACTACATCTGAGGGAAGGGGCCTGAAGTGCCCACGCCAGACGATCATGCGCTTTTTGGATTACAATGACAAAATTGATATATTGCAAGCATACCAGAGATGCAACCAACCTTTGAAGATCTGTGGCCACAAAAGTCTCATCTTTGATGATTTCTCAGCTGATGTTATAAGGAGGCGCAAGGCTTTTAGCCCTATCTGTACGAAATTGTACCAGGAAGGCATCCGATTTCAACTGGAATAGTCTGCAACCTTGTTGGTTAGAGAGAGCTCGGGGATATCTCACACTTTTGTCTGCCCTGACAAAGCAGAAGCTTTTACTAGAGAGCTGTTCAAATCAAAAAACCTCCCCAAGAACAACCACTCCCTGAGAAACTCTGAAGCTCGACAGTCACCGCGGAATTCTGAGGACAATAGAGGAAGTGAGACCCCGTGAAAATGGATGATTCATCCCTGACTGATGTGGATCTTTTGATTCTAGTTAAGCCTATTTTGATATGACGGAGGGTTAGAGGGACCCTTGTCTCACAGGGTCGGGTAGAAGTGTAGTCCATTTGTTAAATGTTTTCCATTTCTCCAGTTGGTGAATGCTATTTTATTCATCGCCGCCGCTTGGATGAAATGTTTGTGGTGAGACTGCGATCTTATCTCCTAGAACAGTTTGCTGTAATTCCTTGTTTAGTGTCTTTTCCACTGCAGCTAATGTTGTTTCCTATTGAATTTCACTCTGATGTTCGTTTTTTCCCCACTGTCTTTCCCCTTCTCCTGCCTCTACCCCACCTGCCTCAATCTGTTTAAGATGCAAGCTTAATTCACAGACCTACATATTATACATTTAACATGAGAATAATTTGCTGGAATGTTAAAGGCCTGCGCTCCCCACAAAAATGAATGATGGTCCTTAGACATCTAAAATGACTTAAACCTGATGTAACTCTCCTTCAGGAGACTCATTTGCGTGAGGCTGACTATCACAATGCGAAGGTTGTGGGTGGGGAGTGTATATGGGTCTCCATCGCTGCAGGGCTTGTGCGCTGACTCATATTAGCAAACACTTTACCCACCACCTGATCTCTCACCAGACTGATGAAGAGGGAAGACTATCGCACTAAACTTTGTCGACGCAACTAGGTGACGTCTCCATTTTTATGTGTATGGCCCAAATGAGAGCAATAAGCCTTTCTTTAAATATTTGGAGAATACAATTAATGCAGACCAGAATCTTAACAAAATAGTAGGGGGTGATTTCAATTCGGTGATATCTACCTTGGAAGATAGAAAACATGAGACTCCATCCAGTAGCTCTGAGTCTTCATGAGGCAGGGTAATGGCTCCACTCTTGGCACAGTGTTCTGTAAAAGATGCTTTTAGATTCTTACATCCTGATGGCACAGAATACACATTCTTTTCTCACGCTAAAAACTCATGATCCCGGATTGATTACTTCCTGACTTCCCTCCCCCTGATTCCCAAACTAATAGATGCAACAATTGGAGATTTGATCCTCTTGGACCTCTCCCCTATGCTGTTAGACCTGAGGGAGACCTATCAGAAGGGTACTGATTTCCTCTGGAGATTCCCTAACTTTGTGTACGCAGATGACTCCTTTACCTTCTCCCTCAGGATGTGGTGGCAGGAATTTTTAACCGACAAGGAGCTACATCAAAATGAGCCTTCACTCCTGTGGGAGAGAACGAAGGCTGTACTCAGAGGGAAAATTATGTCACCTACGTGTGCACCTTGAAAAAGCGTACATTACAGAGGTACGGGGAGTTAACAGAGGAGCTCAGTCTACACTGCGGTTTTTGATTCCCATAGGGTATCATGGTACTGTACACCGCAGCAAAATCTGCAGCGTGTGCACACAGCCCAAATCTTCAAGCAGAAAGGAGAGAAAAGCGGTTTTTGACCCAAAGGGACATATATTTTTATAGATATGGGAACAAAGCCGGCAGAATCCTGGCTAATCTGGCCAGGGGTATCAGACCCCAACAGGGGATTTACCAGCTCAAGGACCCCTCGTGATTAATTCAATCTAACGCCCAGGCGATAAAGTTTTGGGAGCATACTATGGAGAACTATATAGTGAACCTATCACGCCAAAAATGACCCACCCGGCCTTACTAAACAAGGTGACCATGAGGGCAGATGTTTGCCTGTTTTTTGAGATCATTTTGGTTGATTTTTGCTCTTGTTCTGCCAGACCCATAGAGCAACCTATGATATGTTACACATTTTACAAGGGCCTATCCTTTTCATTTCTTTCCTTCACTATATTGTTTTCCCACCTATATTGATAGGGTTACATCAGGGCAGAGAGGGACAGTCCACATTGAGTGGGGGCGCCAAACTATTGTTTCTTGGGGTGCCTACCTCCACAGCAAGGAAGGAGTAAGACTAGGCTTATTGTAGGGTTTTGGCAGGCAGGTGTTTCGGTCATTTATGGCTTTTGCATCTTTTGGTGTATGTGCCTTTCTACACTGCGTTAGGTGTTTTTTAAAGGAAAAATTAAAATATTTGTTTTTAAAGGAGAGTACTGGTGTGAGGTTGATACTGGTTGGAGGGGAGGCGAGATAGGCCACTGGGTTGGCTGAGTGAGGCGGCTTGGGGGAGGTTCCCCCCTTTCCTTCCCGATCCCTTTCTGTTTTTGTTGTTTGTTTTTGATACTGTTGTTAGTGCTGTTAACACTGTTTCATGGGAAGCAACGTATTACAAGGTCATCTTTTCTACTTCTAGAGAGAGACATTCTTAATCTAGGCCTTCAGCCTATAAATACTGTGACAGTAGTAAATATAATACATGGTCGTCATGAATAATGCTTTCTATGCTACCACCCATTGTTGTTACCGAAAAGGTTTCAATAAAAATTAATATTAAAAAAAACGCTCATCTGCTCGGCTTTGTTTTATTGTTTTATTGAAGCAATGTTTAAATTTTGGAATGTTGTGTATATTTTGATATTCCAATTTATTGATCCACTACATGTGTTTGCATATAATTAATTCTAGTGATGTCACTGCGGGGGGAGTGCGTTAATGTTTATAAATGAGGAAGCAACATGCGAGGAACAGGTTACTATTGGGATTTGAGCTTCCTGGGTCGTCTTGCATGCACTGATATTTTGAGATCTAACCACAGATTTACAATGATGTTCACATCAGGGGACTGTGAGGCTGAGTTCACACGTAGCTTTTTTTCACGTATTCGCGGTGGTTTTAAACGCGTGATTTTGCCGCGAAAACGCGAAAAATAAGCATCCCATGCATTCCTATGGGATTCCGCAATGCTGTGCTAATGCTGCGGTTTTTACCGCGGCGCAATCGCTTTGCGGTAAAAGACGCAGCATGCTCATTAATTTAGCGGATTTGCGGAGATCCCGCACCCATAGGAATGCATTGTTCTGCTTACTTCCCGCATGTGGCTGTGCACACCATGCGAAAAGTAAGCAGAACATTTGCGGATGGTACCCACGGTCCGGAGGAGAGGAGACTGTCCTCCGGGCTCTGGGTACCATATCCCTGTAAAAAATAGAATTAAAATAAAAAATATTGTTATTCTCACCTTCCAGCGTCCCGCGCAGCCTTCCCGCCTCTCTCCATGCTCCCGGTCCCAGTAATCCTTTGCGAGAATGACCGCGATGGCGTCCGTTCTCGCGGGATCGCGACAGGTCGCTTGGAAAACGCTAATTACACTTGCAAAATTCCCGCGGAATGGAATCCGGAATTCTCGCGGTAATTTCCGCGAGAGTTCCGCTACGTGAACATAGCCTGAGGGCCATTGTAAAACCTTCAGAGGCGTCCGACCGCTGTCTCCTATACCCAGGACTGCCATATTTGAGGACAGAAAGTGGTAAACTGGCAGCGCCCAGTGGCTGCACTAAAACAGTAAAAAAAATAAATGAACATAACAGAGTCAAGCTTAGGTGAAAACATCTTTTTACATATTTTCATTTTTACAATAAATTATCAAAAATCACAGCACCTTCCATTTAATCTCATCTCTGCCTTGACAGTGACACTCTCTTAGGATACATTTTACTCTATGATGCCTGAATTTTTATATCTACACGTGATTTACACAAATTATATTTTCTTGTGGTAACTCTATACTATTTACCATTAGAAGCTGTGTATTCTTGTAATTATCTGTATGTATACATGATTGATTACCACTCCTGTCTCTGTAAAAACAATCCCCTTTAAACCCTTTCTGACATCAGGTGTAAATGTATACCGATGTCAGACTCTCTCCCTTTGATGTGGGCTCCAACGCTGAGCCCACTTCTTTTCTGGCGGATGTCCGCAAGTGTGCCGTAAATCCCGCCCATCAGTGACCCTGTCACATGATTATGGGTCACTGATGGACCACTAGCCCACTAGCCGAAAATGCATGGACCAGGGATTGCACCACTGAACTCCCGCTCTCCTTTTTGCATGGGCAAAATGCTACTCAGACAACACAGGGTGAGGGTAAAACAGTGTGGGCAATGCTTTATTGTACCACAAAACAGGCAGATAACACATAGAACAGTCCCAGCACAGTACCCAAGATGGGGCACATCAGAGTCTCTTTTCTACTGACTCACCAGGATAATAGCTGCTGTGACTACAGATCTTCCAGTGTCACTACCTCACCGATGGCACGCACACAGAGAGGAGGTAACAACAAGTGTAGGAAGATGACAGTCCATACAAGGCCAATTGATCTGAGGATGACAACCTGGCTTCTCCAAACATATCCATGGTTCAGTGATGGTCAATGGAGCAGATCTGTATTCTTCCAACCGAGGCTGAAAACCCCTAGGTTGTTTCCTATAGAATGATAGATCCGTGTCCCTTGTGATGATGTTGTGGCTGCTGTCCTGTCTCTTGTCCTTTTGGGATGTATGGATGTCTTGGCAGAATCTCTCTGGCTGTTTCTCTCTCTCAGTCTCTTTATACAGAGGCATTTAACCTATTTTTAGACTTAACAAGTGTCTCTCATTCAGTACTTACATAAAGGGTAAGAATGGAGATGAAATCAAGTAGTTTTACTTGATTATTTAACCTGTTTGCATAGTTTTTCCCTCTCTGCTTTAGAAATCAACAAACTGGCTCCATAGCACAATGCATAATTAGCATATCAGTAAACATCACTAGTGATCAAGGATAAGTGCGCAATAAAAGTCAATATTACCGGCTTACACAAATAAAAGTCTGTTTCCTTGACCAACCAGAAATCAACACTTAAAATTTGAAAGCCAACATACAGATAACATTCTATTATTCTTTGTTTGCTAAAAAATAGTCGTCTTGTTAATTAAGATACAATGCTGTATGTCTTCACAATGACAAGCAGAAAAAAATGTTTGTAAAAATATATAAAAAAAAATATAAAAGTTCAAATCACCCCCCTTTCGTCCCATTCAAAATAACACATACACATATCTGGTATCACCGCTTTCAGAATCGCTTGATCTATGAATATTTAAAAGGATTAAATCGATCGATAAACGACGTAATGAGAAAAAAGCCAAAATGTCAGAATTATGTTTTTTGGTCGCTGCAACATTGCATTAAAATGTAATAACGGGCGATCAAAAGATCGTATCTGCATCAAAATGGTATCATTGAAAACATCAGCTCGGCACACAAAAAATAAGCCTTCACCCAACCCAAGATCACAAAAAATGGAGATGCGACGGGTATCGGAAAATGGTGCAATTCTTTTATACTTTACCTAATTAAGATGAGTTACTTTTACTGATAAATGTTTATTTTGTGTCGTTTATTTTCTGTTGGTATTTGGTTTATTCTATAAAACTCCCATATAATATTCTCACCTTGAACGCACGCCGCGTGCATCATGTTTTTGTACAATCTGTGAATAATATATATAGGTTCTCCCCGTCTGAGTTATTTTTGATGATCGACAAAATACGATTTTCCTGTAATTCATTTCTCACACTCTCGGTATAATAATGACTATTCCCTGTGTGGGATTTTTGATAAAAAGGTTGACAACTAGTTGGACAACCCCTTCTCATTCCTCATGTTTGGTCCTGTTAAAATAAAAACACTTACACAAACCTCCCATGCTGGCACCGTTTCAGTGGTGTCAGCACTTGTGTTCTTAGCTCTTTTGAGGTTGTTACGTCATGTGAGCCCTGTGCCCAATCAGCGCTGACGTCACTGTCCCCACCTTCGGACAAATCAAGCATCATGAGGCCGTCAGAGAGAAGCCGCAGCCCTGGCTTCCTGTCCATGTTCAATACGTCCGAAGGAAGGAACAGTGAAGCTGCCGGTGATTGGGTGCAGGGATCGTGTGATGTGAGAACCTCACATAAGCCCCGGGACAGTGAGTCTCAACACCACTGAAGTGAAGCCGGCACGGCAGCGGAGTATGAGTGGTTTTATTTTAATGAGGCCAAACATGAGGAATGAGTTCACTGAGAAAAAAAAAAAAAAAAAAAATTATATATATATATATATATATATACACACCGTATTTTTTGGACTATAAGACGCACTTAGGTTTAGAGGAGGAAATTAGGAAAAAAAATGAAAGCAAAACATGTGGTCAATTCTGTACTTAATATCACCTATCCTGGTATATATGGTCCCCTCATCCCCATCCTGATACACATGGCCCCCTCATCCCTTTCCTGGTATGCAGGGACCCCATCCGTTTCCTGGTATATAAGGACCCCATCCCTTTCCTGGTATGCAGGGCTCTCATCTCGTTCTGGTATGATTGGCCCCATCAGAAAACATAAAAAAAAAACATTACACTTATCTACTCGGTGCTTCCTCGCAGCGTCCTGCTCCGATGCCAGCAACTGCTATATGCTTGTAAGCAGCACGTCAGGAACGTCATGCATTGCTCACAAGCAGAGCACAGCTGCCGGATTACTCACTGGGACTGTGCGAGCAGTGAGTATTCATTCCTCTTCAGTAGCGCGCAGTGTCAGCCACCGGTTTCCTGCTGCTGCCGGCGGTCACCTGTGCCGCTACTTAAGAGAAATGAATATTCATTGAATTAATTCATTCATCCGGAGACTATTTAATATTGAACTATATTGTGGCTAGTTTTCTGACTGTTTCGGATAACATGATATTAGTTTTTTTTTCGTTTAGTCGCTTGAATATTGGTCAATATTAAATAGTCTCCTGATGAGTCGTCTTTGGTGAGGACGATGAAACCCATAGAAATGAGAGGCTTGGAGAGTGAGTGTGTATACATCACCTCACCATATATACTGAACTGTGGGGTGCATGTTTTTTCTATTAGTCACCTTCTGACTAATCTTCAGGGGGTGAATTATGAGTATAGATTTACATTTGGAATTAATAAAGTTTAGTTTTATCCTTTTGTCAGCAAACATGAGGAATGACAAGAGACAACCCATTTATGGAGATTCAATTTTGGTTAAAACTATTCCAATATTATGAACATACAAAAAAGGCTTCTCCCCTACGTGACGTCTCTGATGTTTATTAACAGTTGATTTCCAAGTAAAATATTTCCCACATTAAGAAAAAGTCCTCTCCTCTGTGTGACTGCTCTGATGTCTAACAAGAAGCGCTTTCTGGTTAAAACATTTCCCACATTCTGAACAGGAAAAAGGCTTCTCCCCTGTGTGAGTTCTATAGTGTTTATCAAGATTACCTTTATGGATAAAACATTTCCCACATTCTGAACATGAAAAAGGCTTCTCCCCTGTGTGAGTTGTATAGTGATTAACCAAATGTTACTTCCAGTTAAAACATTTCCCACATTCTGAACAGGAAAAAGGTTTCTCCCCTGTGTGCGTTCTGCGGTGTGCAACAAAATGAGATTTCTTGTTAAAACATTTCCCACATTCTGAACATGAAAATGACTTCTTTCCTTTAGGAGCAGTTTGTTTTTTAATGCCTTTTTCATAGGATCAGATGACAGATCTTTGCTGTGAATAGATGATGATATATCTGGAGTAATAGCATTCACTTCAGTTGTATCTTGTAGGATCTCAAGATAATCAGATTTAAAAGTTGAAAATGCCAGCATTCCCTCTGATCTCCTGGTACAGTCATGTGCTGAGATAAAAAAAACCATTTTTTTAAATAAAATATCTTTGAGTTTTATATTTTTGAATGTTTCTACTTAAACTGTCCATAAAAATGGCAAGCTATGTAAAAACTTTAATTATTTACCAAGACAATGACAGTTCACAGTCTAATAGAAAACCTTGTAGGATGAGCCAGTAGTGTGTGGTGTTCAACTGTTTGTTCATTCTGCCTCCCAAATGTCAAATAAAAAGAAACCAATCAATGTTATGTAGGCGAAAATAATACCAATTCTCATCTCACAAAAAACAAGTCCCCACTCAGGTCCATCATCTGTCAACGGAAAAACAGAAAAGGCAGGTTAGAGTTAATGCTATAGTTAGGGTTAGTGTTGGGGCTAAAGTTAGGGTTACTGTTTGGCTAAAGTTAGGGTTAGGCTCAAGAATTAGGCTTTTCTCAATTGTCTCCCCAATAATTGGGTCACATCAGTAACGTCACGTCAGTCATGTCAGAGTTTCCTATTTCTATTTGTTCTACACACAAATTTACATGCGTCCCAATTCATCAGCCAGAATCCACGATCCTATTATGCTAGGTCAAATTTAGAACTTACATTCGCTATGGGGCTTGTTATAAAAAGAGCATTCTGTCCTATTGGTCCAACCGCCCTGTTCAAGCCACCACTATGTTTTCTCCCGTTCTTCCTAGGACCCGTTATGAAATGCTCATGAGATTTTAGCATTTTAACGACAATAGTCAATGACTGCCCAGAAATGCCCCAGAACATGACAGAATATTCAAAATCAGACCCATCATCGAAGACTTGACAGAAAAGTTCTTAAAGCTTTACACCCCAACAGAAAACATTTCCATTGATGAGTCCCTTGCAAAATTCAAAGGAAGACTGCACCTCAAGCAATTTATTCCTTCTAAGAGGACAAGGTTCGGAATAAAGCTCTATAAAATGTGCGAGAGTTCAACCGGATACACATCAGCTTTTCACATTTATGAGGGGAAAGATAGCCAACTAAACCCACCAGGAGGCCCTACTTATCTGGGGACATCAGGAAAAATCGTTTGGGAGCTGATAACTCCAATTTTACAAAAAGGCTACAATCTGTATGTTGACAACTACTACACCAATATAGCCCTATTTAAAAGTCTGGTTGGAAATAACATAGGGGCTTGTGGGACCATTCGCAAAAACTGTCAGGCGTTTCCACAATCATTGGTCAGCAAAAAGTTCTGAAAGGGGCAGTCAGGGGCTTTACACAATGGAGAGCTGCTTGCCCTCAAGTATAAGGATAAAAAAGATATTTTTATCCTGAGCTTGATCTACACAGATGCCACAAGGGCCACTGCAGACCAACAGGGATCCACTACTCCAAAACCTGTGTCTGTCATTGACTACAACAAATATATGGGGTGTGGACCTTGCAGATCAGGATCTACAGCCATACCAGGTATCAAGAAAATCATAGATCTGGTATAAAAAGTTAGTCATGTATTTGTTTCAGGTGGCCACATATAATTATTTTGTGTTGTACATAAAATCCAGAAATGCAGATACTTTCCTTGATTCTTATGAGGTCATGTAAATCTTGTTTTTGAAAATTTTGTCCCCGCCAATCCTTTAGAATCTGAAGATGTGAGAAGACTCACTGAGCAACATTTTATTGTACTCATCCCAGTAACTGAAACAAGAAAGAACCCCCAGAGAAGATGTCGTGTATGTTCCAAGACAGGAATGAGGCATGATCCCCGCTATTATTACCCACAATGCCCATCACTGCCAGCCTTATGCCTCCATGACAGCTTTACAATCTTCCACACAGAACCACGTTTTTGAACTGTTTTGACATTCAAGCATTTGGTTTATTTAGTGACAGACACATTTGAGTAGAGCTGACTTAACAATTTCCGGGGGTGGGTGGGGGGAGGTCTCCAGAGACACAAGCTGGGCACAATATATTGGGCACTACAATGACATTTTTGCAATTTTTGCTCTAAAACTTCTACTACGTGTTTCTGGAAATCATCCATGTAGTGAAAATGGTCACTATATCCATAGATGAATTCCCAGAGGGGTGTCATTTCCAAAATGGGGTCACTTCAGGGGGAACTGTTGTTCTGGCACTTAGCGGCTCTCCAAAGTGCCATAACAGCAGAATACCCCCTGAAGTGACCCCATTTTGGAAATGACACCCCTCTGAGAATTCATCTCTGGGTGTAGGGACCATTTACCTATCTACCTATTTTCCCATGTAAAATCTGGGGTTAAAACAACATTTTAGTGGTAAAAATGTAATTATTTTTTCTTCACTGCCCAATAGTATAATCTTCTATGGAACAGCTGTGGTGTCAGTATGCTCACTGCACCACTGGAAGAATTCATTCAGGGAAGTATTTGGTAAAATGCAGTCACTTTTGGGGGCTTATGCTATTCTGGCACCTCAGGGGCTCTGACAATGTGACATGTCACCCACAAACAATTCCAGCAAAATCTGCTCTCCAATATAGCGCTCCTTCCCTTCCGAGCTCTGCCATGCGCCCAAACAGTGGATTACCCCCACATATTGGTTGTCAGCATACTCAGGACAAATTACACAACTAATTTTGGGTTCCAAGTTCTCCTGTTACCCTTTAGAAAAAAAATGGAGGGCGGAAAGATCATTTTTTGTGGAAAAATGATTTTTTATTTTCACGGCTCTACGTAATTAACTTCTGCGAAGCACTTGGGGGTTCAAAGTGCTCACCACACATTTCCTTGGCAGGTCTAGTTTCCAAATTGGTGTCACTTGTTGGGGGTTTCCACTGGTTACGCACATCAGGTGCTCTCGAAACGCGACATGGTAACCGCTAATTATTCCAGCATATTTTACATTCAAAAAGCCAAATGGCGTGCCTTCCCTTCCGAGCCCTGCCGTGCGCCCAAACAGTAGACTTCCCCCACAAATGGGGTATCGGCATGCTCAGGAGAAATTGCAAAACAAAATGTATCGTCCATTTTCTCCTGTTACCCTGGCGAAAGTAAAAACAATTAGTTTTAAAGGAAAATTTTTGTTATAGAAAAGTAAATATTTTTTTCTTGCACATTCCATTCATTCCTGTGAAGCACCTGAAGGGTTAATAAACTTCTTGAATGTGGTTTTGAGCACCTTGAGGGGTGCACTCTTTAGAATGGTGTCTCTTTTGGGTATTTTCTGTCATACTGACCCCCCAAACTCTCTTCAAATGTGAGGTGGTCCCTAAAAAATGGTTTTGTAAATTTTGTTGTAAAAATGAGAAATCGCTGGTCAACTTTTAACCCTTATAACTTCCTAACGAAAAAAAATTGTTTCCAAAATTGTGCTGATGTAAAGTAGACATGTGGGAAATGTTATTTATTAACTATATTGTGCGATATGACTCTCTGATTTAAGGGCATAAAAAAATGTGAAAATTGCATTGATATTATTGGTGATAATGCCTATAATATTGTGGCTATTGTGAGGCTTAGAAAAAAATTACATCCAGCAAAATGTCACCGGTGATGGCGGCGCCTGCGCAGTAGCGTCTATAAGTAAGAGATAAAAGCTACTGGACAGACGCCGCTGGTGTCATTTTGCAGGGTGGGGAGCCAACACATCTCCTGCAGGTGGGAATAAATGTATATTACAGCCCTCAGCCACGCACAGCTTAGAGATCTATCATGGCACAGGTGGAATGTTTGTCCTGGAGATTATCACAATCCTCCTTGAAGTTAGTTGGTTTTAATACAAATTGAAAAGTCAGGATAAAGGGAAACTCTGCTGTTATTGGACAGAAATTCACACTTGGCCTCACTGCACATTTACTGTTGTCGATCATAAAAGGGAAGTTTGGCCAGAAAGACTGGACCTGGTCTTGTAGGGACCATGAGACATTCAGCAGCACAGAAGGGAGAGAAGATTCATCCGATAAGATCTCAGGGATCTAGGAAGCCAACAGCATCATTACCCTCCGCTTTCTCTTACAGGCCCAGCATAAGATTTTTCTTCAAGTGATTTTCTATCTTGTCAGCACATTCTACGTACGCTGTCATTTGGCTTTATAGTTACAGATCTGGGCAGGTAACGGTCAGCGTCTCCTAATGTGAAGGAGACAATGGCTAATGAAATCAATTATTAACCCTTATATAAGTCAGTTCACATATGGTGTACCAAGATGGTGTCTGTGTCTTCAGTCAACACCCTGGAAGGAATCCTTGGAATGCAGAAGCTGAGATACTGGATACCATATATGGAAGTGAAGCTGAAATGGACCTATCATAGACTGACACTGGCTACTCAGGAGATTGTGTGACACCCATTTCCTGTCTCTTTGTCTTGAGAATAAACTTCGGTTGTGTGCAAGCCTTTGCTGAGAAAGGAGTAGACATCTAAAGCTGGAGTCTCACATAGCGACTCACCAGCGATCCCGACAACGATATCAACGTGTCAGGATCGCTGGTGAGTCGCTATGTGATCGCTGGTGAGCTGTCACACAGACAGCTTCACCAGCGATCAGCACAGCGACGCCGAGCGCGAGGCGTCGCTGTGTTCGTTAGTTACCAGCGTCCTGGTGCAGGGAGCTGGTAACTAATGTACACATCGGGTATGCAAGGGAAGCCGTGCTGGCCAGCGGGAGACCAGCAACAAAAGAAATGTCCAGCGGTTTCCTACAGCGATCAGCGATACCGGCAGGGGGACAGTTGCTGATCGCTGTCACACACAGCGATCTCGCTGGTGAGATCGCTGTTGTGTCACAAAACTTGTGACTCAGCAGCATTCTCGCAGGTGAGATCGCTATGTGTGACAGGGCCTTAACTCTATATTCGGTGTGACTCTTTAAGCGCACACTCGGCCTATATTGGGTCAGGTGCAAGCAATCATATAGATCTCGCTTTAAGGGATCACCCTCACACTAATACCAGGGGGTAGGTGGATCCTCCAGGTTGTAAGTTCTATAGAAAAGGGCTTTCAATGCCCAAAGTCATTTGAACAGTTTTGGGTGGAGGAGAATGTTGTGGTCTAGAGGCAAAATGGTGATCATGGTAATACGGCCGGCTACACCACCGATAAAGCAGCCACAGCCGGTGACTGAGAGGAATCTGTGACTTCTCTGCATTCAGTGGCTACTACTCACCTGGGTAGTCATATGTGGGAATCTCCTCTTTACACCGCTCATCACCCCTCACATATGTTTCTGTAGTATTAATATGGGTCAGATCTTCACCCTGAAACAAATATTGTAAAAGTCACAGACAGATGGAGAAGTCCCATCTATGATCAGCTCTAATCCTGCCATCTCCACCGTTCTCATTACACAAGTATAAAACATATAATACTGGTGGATAAAACAAGACTGAGCACAAGACCTTCACAGCCGTCTACACATCACAGGGGAGATCTCCTGACACCTTCTCTCCATCTACCTGAGGATCCTGAGGAGCACTGGGATCTTCTTGGTTACAGTCCTGTGGAGGAAGAGGACGGGGACATCTCTCTGGTGTTGTCCTCTTACTGGATAGATCTGGAGGAAACACATACAGGGACTGAATTCATTCTCTACACACAGATAATTATAGGCCGTGTGTATTTAGTCCTGTCTATTACCTGGAGATGTGAGGGGCTGGGGAACCTCCATTATGACGTTCTTGTACAGATCTCTGTGTCCTTCTAAATACTCCCACTCCTCCATGGAGAAATAGACAGCGATATCCTGACACCTTATAGGAACCTGACACATACAATGATACCGTCATCCCCCCGATCCCTTCATAGTGTTACTGTATAATGTCCCAGCATTCCCAGCAGTGTCACCTCTCCAGTCAGCAGCTCTATCATCTTGTAGATGAGTTCTAGGATCTTCTGGTCATTGATGTCCTCATGGATCAGGGGGTGAGGTGGAGGCCCCGTGATTGGGCTCAGGGGTCTTCCCCATCCCTCAGACACAGGGTCCTGACAGCGATCACTAGAGGTCTTCTTCACCACTGTGTAATCCTGGTTATGGAGAGACACATTAATCTCACTACAGACATTTCCAGAGTCCTCACCTCTCCAGTTCTGTCCATCTGTTATTCCCATAGATAAGAATGATGTAATGTGACGTCATCAGAATCTCTCACCTCTCCAGTGAGACGGAAGAGGATTTCTAGGGTGAGGTGTAACATCCTCTCCGCCATCTTGTCTCTGTCCATATCCATCCTTGATGGGGAAATCAGGAAAATTCTCTTCTGTAGAGAAGAGAAGGTGGTTTCCTTCATTGGAGACTGCCCTTCCCGTGGTTGTTTCTTCCCGGTGAAAGACCTGGCTAGTCATTGCTTGCATTGAGAAACATGTGATGGTGTCTCCGTGGCTGATTGATTTACATGTTTTTGCATATTTCCCATAAGGGATGGGGGCATTGCTCTAGAATCACTGCGTTGAGAAACATTTGATGGTGTCTCCGCAGTGTTGGATGTTGATCTCCATGAGGTCACTCATCCTCATTTTCATAGTCTTTTACTAGGCATTGCTCCTACTAGCCAGTTTCCTACTCCACACTGATGAGGGGCAATACCCCGAAACAGCTGTCTGTGGATGGATACCATGTTTTGGCATAGGTGGTTTCCTTCATTGGAGACTTCCCTTCCCGTGGTTGTTCCTTCCCGGGGAAAGACCTGGCTAGTCATTGCTTGCGTTGAGAAACATGTGATGGTGTCTCCGCAGTGCTGGATGTTGATCTCCATGAGGTCACTCATCCTCATTTTCATCCTCCTCGGAGTCGGCAGCTGAACACGCTCCTCATAGACTCATCTTCCATAACGTTAATTCTCGTCTCATTACCGACACTGGAATTGGCATTAGCAATACTGCAGGAGAGATTCATTACACGCGACATGAGAAATAACTCCTTCATGATGAGGACGACATCTTCATCTTCTACTGCGGCTCTAGAGACAGATTTGGCCAGAGTCGGTCACTGCCTCCATCCCCACCGGCCGTCTATATGAAGGTTTCCCGGCTTCCCCGCACTGGAATCTTCTCTCACGTTAGATCTCAGCTCTGAGTCACACACAGAAGTTTGAGGCTTTTCTGGAAGAACAGGACAGGAGAGATCTGAGGCCGATGTCTCCATGTACAGGGTTTCCCCTCGGGATAAGAGGCTTTTCTATCCCTTTCCCCCAATTAGAGGGGACACCTGTGGATATCGGGGTCTTTACCGGCTGCAGTCCTGGGGGGATTTACTCGGTAACGTGGACGTTGGACAAACGTCACCATCAATTCCCATCAGAGTGAAGGAACATCGCTCCTCTATTCAGCTCTATGGATCCAGGATGAAATCCACTGCGGCCCCTGCAAGAAAAGAGCGAAGTCTGGTGAGACCCCCCCAGGCCGGAGAGTTCTACAGCTGCTCTGTGCACACAGGACCTGTGATGAGGTCACAGGAGGGGAGGAGTCAGGGGTCACATGATCAGGGGCCTCAGTGTGTGCAGGACTCTGCTGTGCTGGTTGTCATGGTGCTGGATGAGGGGAAGTTTCTGTGTGGGGTCAGGAGGGGTTTACAGGGTGGATGTAGCAGAACTGTGTGTGTACGAGGTGTACGGAGCGGAGCCGTGTGTGTACGAGGTGTACGGAGCGGAGCCGTGTGTGTACGAGGTGTACGGAGCGGAGCCGTGTGTGTACGAGGTGTACGGAGCGGAGCCGTGTGTGTACGAGGTGTACGGAGCGGAGCCGTGTGTGTACGAGGTGTACGGAGTGGAGCCGTGTGTGTACGAGGTGTACGGAGCGGAGCCGTGTGTGTACGAGGTGTACGGAGCGGAGCCGTGTGTGTACGAGGTGTACGGAGCGGACCCGTGTGTGTACGAGGTGTACGGAGCGGAGCCGCGTGTGTACGAGGTGTACGGAGCGGAGCCGCGTGTGTACGAGGTGTACGGAGCGGAGCCGCGTGTGTACGAGGTGTACGGAGCGGACCCGTGTGTGTACGAGGTGTACGGACCGGAGCCGCGTCTGTACGAGGTGTACGGAGTGGAGCCGTGTGTGTACGAGGTGTACGGAGCGGAGCCGCGTGTGTACAAGGTGTACGGAACGGAGCCGCGTGTGTACGAGGTGTACGGAGTGCAGCCGTGTGTGTACGATGTGTACGGAGCGGAGCCGCGTGTGTACAAGGTGTACGGAACGGAGCCGCGTGTGTACGAGGTGTACGGAGCGGAGCCGCGTGTGTACGAGGTGTGCGGAGCAGAGCCGTGTGTGTACGAGGTGTACAGAGCGGAGCCGTGTGTGTATGAGGTGTACGGAGCGGAGCCGCATGTGTACGAGGTGTACGGAGCAGAGCCGTGTGTGTACGAGGTGTACGGAGAGGAGCCGCGTGTGTATGAGGTGTACGGAGGGGAGCCGCGTGTGTACGAGGTGTACGGAGCGGAGCCGTGTGTGTACGAGGTGTACGGAGCGGAGCCGAGTTTGTACGAGGTGTACGGAGCGGAGCCGTGTGTGTACGAGGTGTACGGAGCGGAGCCGTGTGTGTACGAAGTGTACGGAGCGGAGCCGTGTGTGTACGAGGTGTACTGAGCGGAGCCGTGTGTGTACGAGGTGTACGGAGCAGAGTCGCATGTGTACGAGGTGTACAGAGCGGAGCCGTGTGGGTACGAGCTGTACTGAGCGGAGACGTGTGTGTACGAGGTGTATGGAGCAGAGCCGCGTTTGTATGGACCCCTCTGTGTACGCTGTATACAGCCGTATACCCCCAGCTTCAGTCTCAAAACCCTGTGTGGATGCTGTATACACCCGTGTACCCCCAGCTTTGGTCGCAGACCCCTGTGTACGCTCTATACACCCGTATACCCCCAGCTTTGGTCACAGACCCCTCTGTGTATGCTGTATACACCCGTATACCCCCAGCTTCGGTCACAGACCCCTCTGTGTACACTGTATACACCCGTATACCCCCAGCTTCGGTCACAGACCCCTCTGTGTATGCTGTATACACCCGTATACCCCCAGCTTCAGTCACAGACCACCCATCTCTCACACTGTAGAACTGACGCCGGACACACACGGTAATACTGCGGTCGTTGGTCTCTCATCTCTCGCACTTATACTGATAACATAAGATGGAGTCAGACGAACCCTCCTACAAAACGTGAGAACAAAGTCATCACTACAGGACTGTGTGAGAAAGGGATTTATTCTACAAGAAACGCTGGGGCCACAAATGAGAATAACATAATGTCGTTCATCTTCTCTTTCACCATAGATATTGACAGTGAGGGCGACTTCCACTTTGCCACAATGTGGATATAAGTGGCCATACATAAGTAGTTTACTAGCTTCTGAAAGCTTTCTGGAGCTGGGAAGGCCTGGTTCCCAGTAAAAGGGTAAAAGGTTCCAGATCAACCGGTCCACCATACATCTGTGCTATCAGACGCTTCACCTTCTCCCAAAGCCCAGAAACCACCATACAAGACCACCAAATATGTCTCATGTCACCAGAAAATCCACAACCCCTAAAACAGTCTCCCGAGATTTTAGGAAAAATGCTGTGAACTTTTTCTGGTACATAATAGACTCTGTGCAATAGTTTTAAGGAGGTCTCCACAAGAGAAGTCTGGTGACTACCTTCTGATAGGGTGTCACAGCTACGATACCATTCATCAATTGACTGTTCAAACCCCAGATCCTCCTCCCATTGTAACATATACTTCAATTTTTTATCATTTTATGGAGAATTTATGGCATATGTGATAAAACACTCCGGGATCGCCTTTGCTGGGGTCAAAGGTCACGTGCATTCAGCATGAAACTCAGGCGCAGAGCTGGGATTCGTGTATAACTGACCCTGGGTCAGGTTTATTAACGGTGAAAGCAATGCAAAAGGAAATAAAACATAAAACAAATCCTTGCCTGTCCGGCACTATCTAAACAATGGACAAGCTAACTACCAACTGGCGGGCTTCTCCCGTCCAGCCAAACCACAGTTGCAGTGGGCACTGCTTCCACTCACGTGTGTCTCTCACACAGACAGGCTCTCTGTGTTCCCAGGCTGAGACACTCACACAACCACCTTGCATCCTTTTATATCCACCTCCCATTATTCATTAGCAAGCAGGTGCGATACTGACCAGACTAGGCCACATAGGAAAGGAATCTGGGCGAGATATACCTGCCCTCATCCACTATTCCCACATGATTCTCACATATCCCCCCCCTCTGCTCAGACCACTCTGGTCGAGCAATGACACCCGCCAAACAGTGCACTCGGGACAGGGCATCTGCATTCCCCATCTGTACCCCTGGGCGGTGCTCCACCGTAAAAGTGTAGGCCTGCAGGGCAAGGAACCACCGGGTCACCCGGCTATTCCGTTCCTTGTTCAAGTGCATCCACTTGAGAGGGGCATGGTCAGTGATCAGCCTGAACTTTCGGCCCACCAGGTAATATTTGAGGGCCTCTAGAGCCCACTTAATGGCGAGGCACTCTTTTTCTACGACTGCATACCTTTGCTCGTGTTTATTCAGCTTCCTGCTGAGATAGAGGACTGGGTGTTCCACTCCGTCCCTCACTTGTGAGAGTACGGCCCCGATACCGGTATCAGAGGCATCCGTTTGTACCACAAACTCGCTGCGGAAGTCCGGAGTCACCAGTACGGGCTGAGAGCAAAGTGCCCGTTTTAGGCTATGGAAGGCTTCTTCAGCCGCTAAACTCCATTTAATCATGATGGAGTCTTTCCCTTTTGTAAGATCCGTCAGGGGGGTAGCGATGGCTGCAAAATTGGGTATGAACCGGCGATAATAGCCGGCGATCCCCAGGAAGGCTTGCACCTGCTTCTTGTTGACAGGTTGTGGCCAGTCCTGAACCGCCTGAATCTTATCAACCTGGGGTTTAACAACACCCCTCCCAATTACATACCCCAAGTACCGGGCTTCTTCTAGCCCGATGTGACATTTCTTGGGGTTCGCGGTTAGACCTGCCTCCCACAGGTCGTCAATCACAGCTTGTACTTTCTGGAGATGAGTCTCCCAGTCCAAGCTGTAAATGACAATGTCATCCAAATAGGCTGAAGCGTACCGCCTATGTGGCCTCAAGACTCGATCCATCAGTCTCTGGAAGGTCGCCGGTGCCCGGTGCAGTCCAAACGGCATATACACATACTGAAATAAACCTTCCGGCGTAGCAAATGCCATCTTTTCTCTGGCAGCCTCAGCCAGAAGGATCTGCCAATACCCCTTTGTTAGATCTAGGGTCGTAGTATACCGGGCTTTTCCTAACCGATCTATTAACTCGTCGACCCGGGGCATAGGATAGGCATCAAATTTTGAGACCGCATTCAGTTTCCTGAAGTCATTGCAGAACCGGATGGTGCCGTCCGGTTTAGGAATTAGCACAATCGGGCTGGACCCCACACTGTGCGATTCCTCAATGACTCCTAACTCTAACATTGCCTTCACTTCTTGGGAAACGGCTTCACGGCGCGCTTCCGGGATTCGGTAGGGCTTTACGTGAACTGTGACACCAGGTTCCGTTACGATGTCATGTTTCATTAGCATAGTCTGCCCGGGTTTTTCTGAGAAAAACTTTTGGTTGTGAAGTAGAAACTGCCTGACCTCAGTCTTTTGCCGCTCTGAGAGAGTCTCTGCAACCCGTACCTCCGGTACGGTATGCGAGCAGACAGGACGGGCCAGCTCCGCTGACAAGGCAGACCGATCCTTCCAGGGCTTTATCAGATTTACATGATAAATCTGTTCAGGTTTCCGTTTACCTGCCTGGTATACTTTGTAGTTTACTTCACCAACTCTTTCCTTGATCTCAAAGGGGCCCTGCCACTTTGCCAGGAACTTACTGTCCACCGTGGGGACCAGGATCAACACCCTATCTCCGGGTGCAAACGTACGGATCTTGGCGCCCCTATCGTAGATTCTTTTTTGGGCTCCTTGAGCCTGTATCATGTGTTCTTTGACGATAGGCATAACAGCCGCAATACGGTCCTGCATTTGTGTGACGTGATCTATCACTGTTTTAAATGGAGTGACCTGACCCTCCCAGGTTTCTTTTGCAACGTCTAACAGTCCGCGAGGACGTCGGGCGTACAATAACTCGAAAGGCGAGAATCCCGTGGAAGACTGGGGTACTTCCCTGATGGCAAAAAGCAAATACGGAAGTAAATAGTCCCAGTTCTTCCCATCCTTGTCTATCACCTTTCTCAGCATTTGCTTCAGAGTTTTATTGAACCGTTCAACCAACCCGTCTGTTTGAGGGTGATACACGGATGTGCGTAACGGTTCGATTTGTAACAATCGGCAGAGCTCCTTCATTATCCTGGACATAAAGGGGGTCCCCTGGTCGGTGAGTATCTGTTTTGGTATACCGACCCGACTAAACACATGCACCAGCTCCTTGGCAATCGTCTTGGTGGCCGTGTTACGCAAAGGGATGGCCTCCGGGTAACGAGTGGCATAATCCAAGATGACCAGGATATGTTGGTGTCCACGTGCAGACCGTGGAAGGGGCCCAACTAAATCCATCCCAATCCTCTCAAACGGGACTTCAATAATAGGTAGGGGTACCAAAGGGCTACAGAACCGGGGCTTAGGTGCAGAGGCTTGGCAGTCAGGACAAGACTCGCAATATACACGAATATCGTGATGCATGCCTGGCCAAACAAAACAGTGTAATATCCTTTCGGTGGTTTTCTGGACTCCCAGGTGACCTCCCATCACATGTCCGTGGGCCAGGTCCAGCACCTGTCGCCGGTAGGGTTTTGGCACGACTAATAGTTGCACCGTATCTTCCCCCTTTTTCTCTATCTGATAGAGTAAATCATTCTCCAGAACCATGTAAGGATATGCCAGCCTAGAGCCAGGTTCTACGGTTACCCCATTTATCACTTTCACATTTGTCCTAGCCTGAGAAAGGGTAGGATCCTTTATTTGCTCGCTTTGGAAGTCATCTTTCTGAACTTCTAAATCCGGCAAACGGGGAGGTGGACGGCTGTCAGCCTCCTCCTCTTCCCCGGTCTCCTCATTATCACCCGCCATGACTGAAAACGGGAACTGCAGGTCATTTCCCGCAGACTCTTCCCCCGAGTCTTCCGGGGAGACCTCTTCCAGGGGTTCGGGACCCACACGCTCCCTGGGAGAAGAATAATGCACACTATTACCCGAGGGCATCAACTGATTCTCCCACAATTGCCAGAAGTGGGGAAAATCCCGGCCCAGGATAACATCATGCAATAACGCCGGGACGAGTCCCACTTTATGTTGCACAGACCCATAGGAAGTAGTAATGCATATGACCGTGGTGAGGTACGAACAGGTGTCTCCATGCACACACGTTACAGAAAATTTGTCTGATGGTCCAGTCGGGGCTGACACCAGACTGGCCTTCACCAGAGTCACCACACTTCCCGAGTCTAACAATGCCACCACATTTTTGCCATCAACAGTTAAATCACACAAGTGTTTTTCCACATCCTTTTGACCGGCATTCACACTCACTACCCGTGCAACCATAGACATGCGGTTTTTAGAGTCTGTGACGTCGCACTGCATGGGTTCAGTAGTGACCGGACAGTTCGCAGCAATATGTCCCATCTCTTGGCAGCGGAAACACCTAACGGGCCCCTTGCTTAGACCATAGTTCGTTACTCTCGGCCTCGCAGTGCGGGCAGTCCCGTTTTCCTCCCCCACTGTCTTAGGGCTTTTTCCATCTCCCCTACTCCCTGGAACAGTCTTACCGGTTCCACGTGGAGATGATGAAGAACGAGGTGGGGTAGCGTCGTCTCGGAGTCCTTCCGCCACGGAGTAACATTCAACCAGACCCACCAGTTGATCTGCCGTCGTAGGATTTCCATGGCTTACCCACTTCCTCAGGGCTGGCGGTAGAGCTCTCAGGTACTTGTCCATGACGACTCTCTGGATTATCTCTGGCGCTGTCAACACCTCGGGTTGTAGCCACTTCTTCGTCACGTGGATCAGGTCGAACATCTGGGACCGCGGTGGTTTATCCGGCTGATAAGTCCATTGATGCACTCTCTGTGCACGGACAGCGGTCGTCACTCCCAGCCGGGCCAAGATCTCGGCTTTCAGTTTGTCAAAGTCCTGCGCGGCTTCAGGCTCTAAGTCATAATAAGCCTTTTGGGCCTCACCGGAAAGAAACGGGGCAATCAGGCCGGCCCATCGTGCCTTTGGCCATCTTTCTCTCACCGCCGTCCGTTCAAACGTGGTCAGGTATGCCTCGACGTCATCTTCGGTTGTCATTTTCTGCCAGTACCGACTCACGTGAATCACTCTCGACTCGGCTTCCAGGTTAAGCTCAGGTAAGCTTGCCAAGCGCTGCGCCACCTGCTGGAGAAGCGAACGATCGGTAACTGTCATGTCCACCAACTCCTTCAGCTGGGCCATCATCACCCGATTAGCTTCTTGCTGGACGGCGGTGGATTGTACCAGCGCTTTCACCACGTCCTCCATGCTCATGCTTGCAACGTGATGCCCGCGTTCTCCACCACAATGTGATAAAACACTCCGGGATCGCCTTTGCTGGGGTCAAAGGTCACGTGCATTCAGCATGAAACTCAGGCGCAGAGCTGGGATTCGTGTATAACTGACCCTGGGTCAGGTTTATTAACGGTGAAAGCAATGCAAAAGGAAATAAAACATAAAACAAATCCTTGCCTGTCCAGCACTAACTAAACAATGGACAACCTAACTACCAACTGGCGGGCTTCTCCCATCCAGCCAAACCACAGTTGCAGTGGGCACTGCTTCCACTCACGTGTGTCTCTCATACAGACAGGCTCTCTGTGTTCCCAGGCTGAGACACTCACACAACCACCTTGCATCCTTTTATATCCACCTCCCATTATTCATTAGCAAGCAGGTGCGATACTGACCAGACTAGGCCACATAGGAAAGGAATCTGGGCGAGATATACCTGCCCTCATCCACTATTCCCACATGATTCTCACACATAGTAGATCAATGAGATCGTTCCCCTTCCCAAAGGGTCATTTAGACATTTATTTTCAAAACTCGTTGCCCTGAGAGTAGTACCGCTCGGGAGGATCTGCTTTGCAAAGTGGAAGAATTTGTTCAGTCGCATTACCTCCCTAACTGGAGGGTCAAATGTTTGAACAAATTCCTGTCTGTCAAGTAAGATATTAAATGGGGAACACAAATGTTTAAGGATATGAATACCTTTCATTATCCACCAAGAAAAAATTTGTGGCCCACGGCCTGGCGGGAACATGGGGTTTTGTAATATAGCTGTCAGGGGAGAAGGGCTTTATTGTAAGTTATATTTAAACCAGACTTTCCTCCAAAGAAGCAACGAGTGGACAGTAAAAGGAGCCACATTCATTAACCCCCATGGAAGTTGGTCTGTGGTCCACATTAGGCCTGATAAAGAGAATGGTTTGGAGAGAAATGATTCCAGAATAACCCATCTCGGACTATTGGGATATGAACACGCACTTATTAATGGAGCAATCTGTGCCGACTTGTAATAAAGTGTAAAATTAGGGAGGGATAAACCCCCTTCTTTTCTGTGACGGAACATAAGTTTTTGCACAATTGTGGGTTGTTTTCCGAGCCAAAGAAACTTAGACCTCATAGAGTGTAAATGAGTGATCGTTCTGGCTGGTACCATAATTGGGAGGGACCTAAATAGATATAAGAAGCGAGGCAGTGACACCATTTTTAATGCATGTGTTCTGCCGAGCCAGGATAACTTTGAGGAAGCCCATCTATCCAAGTCCCTCTGGAAGTTTTGGATCAGTGGAGTGTAATTCCACCTAAACAGAGGTGACCTGTTGGCTGTTAAGTTGATACCCAGATATGTTAGATAATGTTCTTTGTGTAAAAACCCAAAATGGGAGGCTATATTAGTTTGCTCTTAGGAAAATTTACAAATAATGCTTCGGGTTTATCAATGTTAATTTTTAACTCTGAGACCTTCTCAAATTCGTGAAGGAGGGAAAACAAGTGAGGGAGTGTAGTGTGGGGACTTATTAATGTTAGCAGGAGATCATCCGCAAAGAGGCTGACTTTATATTGGTCTCCCATATTCTCAGGGCCCAGGATATTCTGATCTCTCCTTATTGCTTCCACAATGGGTTCCATTACAAGTGCAAAAAGATCCGGAGATAGAGGACAGCCCTGCCTGGTACCCTCTGAATATTAATTGGAGGGGGATGTGGTGACGGGAGTTTTACATAAGCAATAGGGCTATCATATAACAATTGGAGGCACTTTATAAGTTTAGGGGAGAATCCGACTTCCGATAGAACCGTAAAGAGATATGTCCAGGACGCCGAATCGGAAGCCCTCTCAGTATCTAATGCAAGCAGGAGAAGTCGCTTTCGCTGTAGGTTAGTTGTATGAATAATATTTAACGCTCTCCTAATATTATCTGGGGCCTGTCGCGCTGGTATAAAACCAACCTGATCCCGATGGATGAGGTGAGGGAGGATTTTATTGATCCTGTCACAATGGATGTAAAGATTTTGAAGTCAATGTATAAGAGGGATATAGGTCTATAATTTGTTGTGAGATGATCTTTCTTAGGATTAGGGATTACGGTTACATGCGCCACGTAGAGCTCAGGGGGCAGCTGTGAGCCATTTAGTAATGAATTACAGAGGTTTTTATATGTGGTGTCAGCACATCGCTGCATTTTTTATAATATATTGCTGTAAGACCATCCGGCCCCGGGGCCTTTCATCTTTTTAGTTTTTTGGTTGTTGAAACTATTTCCTCCTCAGAGATGTGTAAATGGAGTTGTTGTGCCGCGGACTCAGTCAGGTTAGGTAGATGTAGTGTGTGAAGGAATGACTCCAGTAGTGAGGGGGGTGATTGTGGGGGCGAATACAAACTCTGGGGGTATTCATTATAAATGCTATACATGACATCGGGGTGGGCTGAGATCTGACCCTTACGGTCTTTTATAGAGGAGATTATATGCAGTGACTCTCTCATTCTGAGCCTACGAGCGGCATCTTATTAGGCTTATTGGCATGGTGATAAAACGCGGCTTTACTCCAAGTTAGCGCCTCTCCGTTCTGGTGGTGAGAATGGCGTCTAATTGTCATTTCATATCTTGTATTTGTGTAGATAAGTATAGGGGTGAAGAGCGCTGATTGGCCAATTCTAACTCCTGCAGTTTCTCCTCCAGTCTGGGCTGTAATTCAGACCTTTCTTCTTCCTGTCGGCCGATAACTTAATCACAGAACCGGGAATAGATTTTCTGTGCGCGAGTCACATGGCTCCAAGTGAGGCCTCCTCCGCTGTGTGAGTTTAGGGGAAATTTGTTATATCTTCTCTTATAGCGGTTACATTAGAGATTTGGGCATTTTAGCTCCTGGTGTGGAGTCGATAGCACAATCATATGCCGCCATATAGTAGACGGCCTGTAACCGGTGAGAATTCCCTCATGTGTGGGGTCTATTTCCCTCCAGAGAAATCACACGTTACATTCCACACATAACACTGTGTAGAGAAGGCGGCGCGGGGTAATTGTGCCAGTAGTGAGGGGCGAATAATGGCGGGAATGTCACTGACTGAGGAGAAGTCTCCATGGAGGTCTGCACTCCGGAGATCATGTGACCCCTGACTCCTCCCCTCCTGTGACCTCATCACAGGTCCTGTGCACAGAGCAGCCATATATGTGGAGTGCGGCTCTGCAGGTTAGTGATGGGCAGTCCGGCTCTTCTGGCTCCTTTCCCCACTTTTCTCCCTCCTGTCCCTTCACTATAAAGCCTGGGCCTCATTATACAGCTGTACAGGGGTCTAGTGAAGGCTTTTTAGCCCTTTCCTCAGTCTGTAGCTCCTGGGCACAGGCCCTCACTCCTGTCTTCACTATAAAGCCTGGGCCTCATTATATAGCTGTACAGGGGTCTAGTGAAGGCTTTTTAGCCCTTTCCTCAGACTGTAGCACCTGGGCACAGGCCCTCACTCCTGTCCCTTCACTATAAAGCCTGGGCCTCATTATACAGCTGTACAGGGGTCTAGTGAAGGCTTTTTAGCCCTTTCCTCAGTCTGTAGCTCCTGGCACAGGCCCTCACTCCTGTCCCTTCACTATAAAGCATGGGCCTCATTATACAGCTGTACAGGGGTCTAGTGAAGGCTTTTTAGCCCTTTCCTCAGACTGTAGCTTCTGGGCACAGGCCCTCACTCCTGTCCCTTCACTATAAAGCCTGGGCCTCATTATACAGCTGTACAGGGGTCTAGTGAAGGCTTTTTAGCCCTTTCCTCAGTCTGTAGCTCCTGGCACAGGCCCTCACTCCTGTCCCTTCACTATAAAGCATGGGCCTCATTATACAGCTGTACAGGGGTCTAGTGAAGGCTTTTTAGCCCTTTCCTCAGACTGTAGCTCCTGGGCACAGGCCCTCACTCCTGTCCCTTCACTATAAAGCCTGGGCCCCATTATACAGCTGTACAGGGGTCTAGTGAAGGCTTTTTAGCCCTTTCCTCAGACTGTAGCTTCTGGGCACAGGCCCTCACTCCTGTCCCTTCACTATAAAGCCTGGGCCTCATTATACAGCTGTACAGGGGTCTAGTGAAGGCTTTTTAGCCCTTTCCTCAGTCTGTAGCTCCTGGCACAGGCCCTCACTCCTGTCCCTTCACTATAAAGCCTGGGCCTCATTATACAGCTGTACAGGGGTCTAGTGAAGGCTTTTTAGCCCTTTCCTCAGACTGTAGCTCCTGGTCACCATGTGATCTCACCATAACCCTAACAAGCTAATTAAGGTGTGAAATCTTGATCAAAATTATCTCAGTACACAAATCTCCAAGGGTGCCCAAAGTTTTGCATCACCCTTTTTCCTTTTTGCAATTCTGAAATTGTAAAAAAGTCTATATATATATGTTTTTAATATTATTTTTGTCTAAAATACAAAGGCCATGTGTGATCTTAGAGGTTCGGCCTTTTAGAGATCATTTCATCTTCATCTTACTACTGCTCACAATAACAGTCATTTTGACCCGGGGCGCCCACACTTTTACATGCCGCTGTCAGTGCTTCATCCCGCTGGTGCTCAATATTTAATAGGGTCTTACTATTAAACTTAATGAAAAGTTTGGTGAATTTCTTTGAGCTGTTATTACTAGAGATGAGCGAATATCGTCGGAGAAGTTGTTATTGGCTAATATCGCTTACCGAATAGCTGCATCGGGACCCCGGATCCCTGGAGCGCTCCCGATAATCAGCTGCATGTGTCGCCCTCGATGCAGGTGCTGTGACTATCACACAGCGCGACACACGCAGCTGATTATCGGGAGCGCTCCAGCACACTGAGTCCTGCACACACTGAGGCCCCTGATCATGTGACCCCTGACTCCTCCCCTCCTGTGACCTCATCACAGGTCCTGTGTGCACAGAGCAGTCATATATGTGGCAGACACTCCTGGATCTTCTGCTTTCTGGGCCGGTTCATCCTGTGAGTCCTATTAACCCTTTTGCTCCCTGTATTCTCCTTTCTGACAGGACAATATCTGAATTCGGACAGTGTGACAGGAATTTAAGCAATGTGGAAGGAAAAAATGACAATTTTACTTTATTTCCTCACAAAAATGTTACTTTACCCCAAAATTGGCAGCGTAACAAATCCTTATTTCCCACTGTAGTTTGTAGACTCCATATACAGATCCCTTAAGTGCGAAAAGAGCTGAATTCCCCACTTAAGTTATTGCATTTTGGAAATTGCCCCCCACTGGGAATTTATCTCCAGGTAAAGGCACAATTGTGTCTCCATGGGGGTTGTGCTCACAGCCCAACATCGTGCGGCCTCCAAAGAAATGCCACCCCGCACCATTACTGACCACTGCCAAACCGGTCATGCTGAAGGATGTTGCAGGCAGCAGATCGCTCTCCACGGCGTCTCCAGACTCTGTCACGTCTGTCACATGTGCTCAGTGTGAACCTGCTTCCATCTGTGAAGAGCACAGGGCGCCAGTGGCAAATTTGCCAACCCTGGTGTTCTGTGGCAAATGCCAAGCATCCTGTACGGTGTTGGGCTATCAGTACAACCCCCATCTGTGGACGTCGTGACCTCAGACCATCCTAATGGAGTCAGTTTCTAACCGTTTGTGCAGACACATGAACATTTGTGGCCTGCTGAAGATCATTTTGCAGGTCTCTGGCAGTGCTCCTCCTGTTCCTCCTTGCATAAAGGTGGAGGTAGCGGTCCTGCTGCTGGGTTGATGCCCTCATACGGCCCCCTCCACATCTCCTAGTGTACTGGCCTGTCTCCTGGTAGCGCCTCCAGCCTCTGGACGCTACGCTGACAGACACAGCAAACTTTCTTGCCACAGCTCGCATTGATGTGCCATCCTGGATGAGCTGCACTACCTGAGCCACTTGTATGTGTTGTAGAGTCTGTCTCATTCTACCACAAGTGTGAAAGCACAACCAACATTCGAAAGTGACCAAAACGTCAG
The DNA here is from genome assembly GCF_039654945.1 of Dendrobates tinctorius. Taxonomy (NCBI): domain Eukaryota; kingdom Metazoa; phylum Chordata; class Amphibia; order Anura; family Dendrobatidae; genus Dendrobates; species Dendrobates tinctorius. The sequence goes on along the minus strand of NW_027362038.1, from coordinate 409,452 downwards.
CCAGAAGCATTGGTACTGAGATGTGGTCTGTGGTCCCCACCTGCAGAACCACTCCTTTTATTGAGGGTGTCTTGATAATTGCTAATAATTTCCACCTGATGTCTATTCCATTTACACAACAGCATGTGAAATTGATTGTCAATCAGTATTGCTTCCTAAGTGGACAGTTTGGTTTCACAGAAGTTTGATTTACTTGGAGTTATATTCATAGAATCATAGAATCGTAGAGTTGGAAGGGACCTCCTGGGCCATCTGGTCCAACCCCCTGCTCAAAGCAGGATTCGCTAAATCATCCCAGTCAGATGTCTGTCCAGCCTCTGTTTGAAGACTTCCATTGAAGGAGAACTCACCACTTCTCGTGGCAGCCTGTTCCACTCATTGATCACTCTAACTGTCAAAAAGTTTTTTCTAATATCTAATCTGTGTCTCCTCCCATTCAGTTTCATCCCATTGCTTCTAGTCTTTCCTTGTGCAAATGAGAATAAAGTTGATCCTTCTACAATGTGACAGCCCTTTAGATATTTGTAGACAGCAATTAAGTCTCCTCTCAGTCTTCTCTTTTGCAAACTAAACATTCCCAAATCCTGCAACCTTTCCTCATAAGACAGGGTTTGCAAACCGGTCACCATTCTGGTCGCTCTTTTCTGAACTTGCTCCAGTTTGTTGATGTCTTTTTTAAAATGTGGTGCCCAAAACTGGACACAATATTCCAGGTGAGGTCTGACCAAAGAGGAGTAGAGGGAAATAATGACTTCACGTGATCTAGACTGTATGCTTCTGTTAATACATCCTAGAACTGCATTTGCCTTTTTTGCTGCTGCATCACACTGTTGACTCATATTCAGTCTGTGATCTATTAGTATACCCAAGTCTTTTTCACATGTGCTGTCACTTAGCCCTATTCCTCCCATTCTATATATGCTTTTTTCATTTTTATTGCCCAGATGTAGTACTTTGCATTTCTCCCTGTTAAAAACCATTCTGTTAGTTACTGCCCACTTCTCCAGTTTATTTAAATCTTTTTGAATCCTCTCTCTCTCTTCTCTAGTATTAGCTATCCCTCCTAGCTTTGTGTCATCAGCAAATTTAATCAGTTTACCCTCAATTCCTTCATCTAAATCGTTGATAAAGATGTTGAACAATACAGGGCCCAGGACAGAGCCCTGTGGTACCCCACTTGAGACATTCTTCCAACTGGATGTGCAGCCATTTACGACCACTCTTTGGGTCCGATCACTAAGCCAGCTATGAATCCACCTAACAGTTGCCTTGTCCATTCCATACTTAGTCATTCCATACTTAGTCATTCTGTTGTTTAAGTGTTCCCTTTATTTTTTTGAACAGTGTATATAGATAGATTTTTTTTCTTTACGTTGGAGGGTCCAATTCCAGCTATTGCTGTGGGATCTGTGATTTCTATCTACTCCACTGTGTACAGGATAATAGAGTATAATAAAGTAGTTATGGACGTGACGTAACTAACATTGTGCAGTGACTCTGCTTTCCATATAGTGATGGATATTTCTTGTTGCTGAAACTGTGATTTTTTTCCCCCTTTAAACCTTTTTTAAACCCCTCTGATCAGTGCGATCACACAACATACAAGCCTCTGATGGCTCCGGTGATGCCCTGTACTACTGTAGTGCCGTGTATCATCACCGCCTGTCAGTGTAATACTAACGGCCCCATACACATGAGATCAGAGTTGGCTGAACGGTCATTTGGCAGACGGCGATCTCTCCTGACTCCCCCATACACACAAATATTCCAGCTTTCCTGTGGTCTGTATGAGAGAGTCGCCTCCAGACTCCTCTAGAGGAGGATTATCTACAGGAAGAACAGACGGATTATCCTCTGAAATTCAGGATGTCAGATCCTTCTCTGCCCTGACATCATCTGTCGGGAGGCCCCCAAATACATTATATGGTCGGCCAAACCCCCCGAAATCAGTGCTTTCATGGGACTTTAGTCTAATGTGTATGGGGACGTTATAAGGTAACTTATTGGACGCTGCCTCTGGCCCGACCTAATAGACCTTCATACATTGCAGCCCAGACCCCATTATTAGGCATGTAAGTATCGGAGTAACTAGGCCGCCCCATGCTATCGAGTACTTGGGGGCGGGGGGCATTCAGCCAAACTCTGTCACACCTTCTTAGATGTCATGTTTGCTTTTCATAGCAGCAAGTGGTTTTGTTGAAGCCTCATCTGTGCCGTCCCTGCGGTGTACATCTATGTTCTGGGGCCCAAACAGATTAATTTCTTTTTAATAAATGTTCAACATGTTAAAAATTATAAATTGTGTCTTCTGCTTTATGCATATTTTTTTCTTTTTACAAGAATTGTTGGAGCCAATTTTCTTTAGAAACATTTTAATATCGGCTTTTTCTGGAGTTTTTCTTGTAATATAGGAAAGCCTAAGGCCAGAAATAATCCCCATAAATCACTGTACATGGAGACTTTGGGATCAGATCATTTCTGTCCGTTGTGTTTGTGGAAACAAAAAATCTTTTCTAAAAGCCTCAAACTTCTGTGTGTGACTCAGAGCTGAGATCTAACGTGATAGAAGATTCCAGTGCGGGGAAGACGGGAAACCTTCATATAGACGGCCGGTGGGAATGGAGGCAGTGACCGACTCTGGCCAAATCTGTCTCTAGAGCCGCAGTAGGAGATGAAGATGTCGTCCTCATCATGAAGGAGTTATTTCTCATGTCGCGTGTAATGAATATCTCCTGCAGTATTGCTAATGCCGATTCCAGTGTCGGTAATGAGACGAGAATTAGCGTTATGGAAGATGAGTCTATGAGGAACGTGTTCAGCTGCCGACTCCGAGGAGGAAACTGCTTGTTGTCTGTGGCCTAAATATATACAGTCATATGTAAAAGTTTGGGCACCCCTATTAATGTTAACCTTTTTTCTTTATAACAATTTTGGTTTTTGCAACAGCTCTTTCAGTTTCATATATCTAATAACTGATGGACTCAGTAATATTTCTGGATTCAAATGAGGTTTATTGAACTAACAGAAAATGTGCAATCTGCATTTAAACAAAATTTGACAGGTGCAAAAATATGGGCACCTCAACATAAAAGTGACATTAATATTTCACAGATCCTCCTTTTGCAAAAATAACAGCCTCTAGTCGCTTCCTGTAGCTATTAATGAGTTCCTGGATCCTGGATGAAGGTATTTGTGACCATTCCTGTTTACAAAACAATTCCAGTTCAGTTAAGTTTGATGGTCGCCGAGCATGGACAGCCCTCTTCAAATCACCCCACAGATGTTCAATGATATTCAGGTCTGGGGACTGGGATGGCCATTCCAGAAGATTGTAATTGTTCCTCTGCATGAATGCCTGAGTAGATTTGGAGCGGTGTTTTGGATCATTGTCTTGCTGAAATATCCATCCCCTGCGTAACTTCAACTTCGTCACATTCTTGCACATTATTGTCTAGAATCTGCTGATACTGAGTTGAATCCATGCGACCCTCAACTTTAACAAGATTCCCGATGCTGGCATTGGCCACACAGCCCCAAAGCATGATGGAACCTCCACCAAATTTTACTGTGGGTAGCAAGTGTTTTTCTTGGAATGCTGTTTTTTAGCCTCCATGCATAACGCCTTTTTGTATGACCAAACAACTCAATCTTTGTTTCATTAGTCCACAGGACCTTCTTCCAAAAATGTAACTGGCTTGTCCAATTGTGCTTTTGCATACCTCAGGCGACTCTGTTTGTGGCGTGCTTGCAGAAACGGCTTCTTTCGCATCACTCTCCCATACAGCTTCTCCTTGTGCAAAGTGCGCTGTATTGTTGACCGATGCAAAGTGACACCATCTGCAGCAAGATGATGCTGCAGGTCTTTGGAGGTGGTCTGTGGATTGTCCTTGACTGTTCTCACCATTCTTCTTCTCTGCCTTTCTGATACTTTTCTTGGCCTGCCACTTCTGGGCTTAACAAGAACTGTACCTGTGTTCTTCCATTTCCTTACTATGTTCCTCACAGTGGAAACTGACAGGTTAAATCTCTGAGACAACTTTTTGTATCCTTCCCCTGAAAAGTTATCTTTGTTTTCAGATCATTTGAGAGTTGTTTTGAGGAGCCCATGATGCCACTCTTCATAGGAGAATCAAATAGGAGAACTACTTGCAAGTGGCCACCTTAAATACCTTTTCTCATGATTTGATACACCTGGCTATGAAGTTCAAAGCTCAATGAGGTTACAAAACCAATTTAGTGCTTCAGGAAGTCAGTAAAAAGGAATTAGGAGTGTTGAAATCAAGAAAATGATAAGGGTGCCCATACTTTTGCACCAGTCAAATTTTGTTTAAATGCAGATTGCACATTTTCTGTTAGTACAATAAGCCTCATTTGAATCCAGAAATATAACTGAGTCCATCAGTTATTAGATATATGAAACTGAAATAGCTGTTGCAAAAACCAAAATTGTTATAAAGAAAAAAGGTTAACATTAATAGGGGTGCCCAAACTTTAACATATGACTGTAGGTTTTATTAGTAGATGTCAGGGAAGAAAACTAAACCCTGTAAAATAATAAATCTCCTCATATGTTTCCCTTATTATCTCCAGTAATTGTATTATTACACAGGATTCTTATGATGTTACATCGGATCATCTTCTTCTCATTCAGGTCTCTACAATATCGGATCCTCTCAGTGAAGATCTTCTACAAAAGAGAATTTTCCTGATTTACCCATCAAGGATGGATATGGACAGAAACAAGATGGCGGAGAGGATGTTACACCTCACCCTAGAGATCCTCTTCCGTCTCACTGGAGAGGTGAGAGATTCTGATGACGTCACATTACATCATTCTTATCTATGGGAATAACAGATGGACAGAACTGGAGAGGTGAGGACTCTGGAAATGTCTGTAGTGAGATTTATTAATGTGTCTCTCCATAACCAGGATTACACAGTGGTGAAGAAGACCTCTAGTGATCGCTGTCAGGACCCTGTGTCTGAGGGATGGGGAAGACCCCTGAGCCCAATCACGGGGCCTGCACCTCACCCCCTGATCCATGAGGACATCAATCACCAGAAGATCCTAGAACTCATCTACAAGATGATTGAGCTGCTGACTGGAGAGGTGACACTGCTGGGAATGCTGGGACATTATACAGTAACACTATGAAGGGATCGGGGGATGACGGTATCATTGTATGTGTCAGGTTCCTATAAGGTGTCAGGATGTCGCTGTCTATTTCTCCATGGAGGAGTGGGAGTATTTAGAAGAACACAGAGATCTGTACAAGAACGTCATAATGGAGGTTCCCCAGCCCCTCACATCACCAGGTAATAGACAGGACTAAATACACACGGCCTATAATTATCTGTATGTAAAGAATGAATTCAGTCCCTGTATGTGTTTCCTCCAGATCTATCCAGTAAGAGGACAACACCAGAGAGATGTCCCCGTCCTCTTCTTCCACAGGACTGTAACCAAGAAGATCCCAGTGCTCCCCAGGATCATCAGGTAGATAGAGAGAAGGTGTCAGGAGATCTCCCCTATGATGTGTAGATGGCTGTGAAGGTCTTGTGCTCAATCTTGTTTTATCCTCCAGTATTGTATGTTTTATACTTGTGTAATGAGAACGGTGGAGATGGCAGGATTAGAGCTGATCATAGATGGGACTTCTTACAATATTTGTTTCAGGGTGAAGATCTGACCCATATTAATACTACAGACACAGATGTGAGAGATGATGAGTGGTGTAACGAGGAGATTCCCTCATATGACTACCCAGGTGAGTAGTAACCACTGAATGCAGAGAAGTCACAGATTCCTCTCAGTCAACGGCTGTGGCTGCTTTATCGGTGGTGTAGTCCGGCCGTATTACCATGATCACCATTTTGCCTCTAGACCACAACATTCTCCTCCACCCAAAACTGTTCAAATGACTTTGGGTATTGATAGCCCTTTTCTATAGAACTTACAACCTGGAGGATCTACCTACCCCCTGGGATTAGTGTGAGGGTGATCCTTAAAGCAAGATCTATATGATTGCTTGTACCTGACCCAATATAGGCCGAGTGCACACTTAAAGAGTCACACCGAGCACAGAGTTAGATGTCTACTCCTTTCTCAGCAAAGGCTTGCACACAGCTGAAGTTTATTCTCAAGACAAAGAGACAGGAAATGGGTGTCACACAATCTTCTGAGTAGCCAGTGTCAGTCTATGATAGGTCCATTTCAGCTTCACTTCCATATTTGGTATCCAGTATCTCAGCTTCTGCATTCCAAGGATTCCTTCCAGGGTGTTGTCTGAAGACACAGACGCCATCTTGGTACACCATATCTGAACTGACTTATATAAGGTTTAATAATTGATTTCATTAGCCATTCTCTCCTTCACATTAGGAGATGCTGACCGTTACCTGCCCAGATCTGTAACTATAAAGCCAAATGACAGCGTACGTAGAATGTGCTGACAAGATAGAAAATCACTTGAAGAAAAATATGCGCTTTAGGTGGTGCTCTGATTATATATTCATCTGTATTACATCCGGCGCCTGCGCAGTAGCATCTATAAGTAAGAGACAGAGGTTACTGCGCTGGCGCCGCTGGTGACATTTTGCTGGATGTAATTTTTTTCTAAGCCTCACAATAGTCACAATATTATAGGCATTATCACCAATAACATCAATGCTATTATATGCATTATGTAATAATGGGGGCAGGTCAGTGAGGGATCAGCGACCTGTCATAAGCCAATACAGAGGAATATGTAATCAGAGCACCACATAAAGCCCCGCCCACAGCCCCACCCACAGCCCCGCCCCGAGCACGATAATATCATTAACTGAAAATTACAAATACAGATTAAACAACAACAAGACGGATTTCATCACTAGGTATCGATGTAATCAGTATAACGGCGCTGACCTGACAGTGTCTGTAGGTTACTGAGCACAATCCTGCTGACAGGTTCTCTTTAAGACATCTCCGCTCTGCACTATTATACACAGTTCTCTATAAATGTGTAATATTTCTTCTTGAAACTCATCTGACAGAAAATATTGGACCTTACGATAGTTTAGATTGTGACGTCACCGAGCCCCATACACTAATTACCCCAGAGAGGTTTCACCACTAGCTGCTCATTTATTACTGATGGAGACTGTGGAGTTTGATCATTTCAGTAGATGTTATTGTCTATAGTCACAGTGTGTGATTACAGTAGTGTCCAAAATCCTCTGATTTAACCTCTTCCTGCAGCCAGTTTTGTGTTCCTAATCAGGCCCCATTATTAATATCTGACGTGTGTCACTTTATGTGGTGATAAATTATTCACAGAGGATAATAGAAAACAAATGGATCTTACAAATTATTTTTCAGCTCGCACTATACCCTACATACGGTTGTACACTACTGTCTGGGCACATGGCAGTGTTCAGAAGGGAAGGAGCGCCACTTAGCTATTTGAAAGCAGATCTAGCTGGAATAGTTTGCAGACACAATGTATGGGGAGCACTGTTCATGGTCACCTGGCAGCTCAAAAGATGTCCACCATGAACATGCTTGACTCTATCTTCTCTGCTTTCCATATCCCAAGGATTGCCTTGCTCATCGCCCTATAACACGATTACATGGATCTGGACTTACACAGGGACCCCTAGGCTTGGACCATGGTGTTACCTGCTATTCTGTAGTGTTAGATGGCAAGAAGAATAGTCAGGTAGCTGGGTCAGAACCAGAAGGCCAGAATACAGAATCAGAAGACACAAGAGTAGTCAGTAAACGGGCCACGGTCACAACAGGGGATAAATACACAATCCGCAAGCTGAAAGCAAAAAGCAAAAAACACAAATATCCTAAACTAAAAAGTAAAAAATGCATTATTTGCAGTTTATTTTTTACTTTTTAGTTTAGGATATTTGTGTTTTTTGCTTTTTGTTTTCTCTGGTTAATGGTCATGTGTTAATATGCACTTACATTGTGCATACACATTAACTTACTTTCTCAGTTCAGACTCCAGTTTTTTATTCATTTTATTGTGCATTCAGTGCATATAAGGGTGTGACCGCCCTCTTTTCTGAGCTGGGAAAACCATCCTGTCTGGCCTGTGCTTTTACTAGTGGTTTAGTCGCTCGATCCTTGTTCACATTTACGTCACTTGGCAAGTGAAACGCTTTTAAATACTAGAGTTAGGACTGTCCCACCGGGGTTGCCGTGACGTGGTGGGATGGCTTGTACATTATTTTGATCAAAATTATGTTTACTAAATACCCTTATTATTATTACCTTTATGCATTATTTGCAGTTTATTTTTTACTTTTTAGTTTAGGATAGTTGTGTTTTTTGCTTTTTGTTTTCTCTGGTTAATGGTCATGTGTTAATATGCACTTACATTGTGCATACACATTAACTTACTTTCTCAGTTCAGACTCCAGTTTTTTAATCCACAAGCTGAGCACAGAGGACTGAACCAGAGGAGAACAGCGCTGTATCTGGCAGATTCCGGCCATGTGCTTTGCGCTTTAGTAGGGTGTGGTACTTTCCAATTGGCTGAAGTAGGGAGCAGATTACTCCAGCTGGACAGCAGGAACAGATCCCAGATGAGATTGGACACACCATATGCAGAAGCCCTAATATAACTAAATGACAGCAAACCGGAATAGTCGAAATCCCCATAAAGTAATTCCATGTAATTAATTAATTCACTGATGGTTATAAACTATACACACGTGGTCAAAATTGTTCTTACCCCTCGTTTAATGACAAAAACCCACAATGGTCACAGAAATAACTTGAATCTGACAAAAGTAATAATAAATAAAAAATCTATGAAAATGAACAAATGAAAGTCAGACATTGCTTTTCAACCAAGCTTCAACAGAATGTGTAAATCGCGGTGTGTCCACTAATTAGCATCACATGTGTCTACAATCCTGGAATCAGTGAGTGGCCTGTATAGAGGCTACAGATACTCACTGTGCTGTGTGGTGACATGGTGTGTATCACACTCAACATGGACCAGAGGAAGCGAAGGAAAGAGTTGTCTCAGGAGATTAGAAGGAAAATTATAGAAAAACATGTTACAGGTAAAAGTTATAAGACCATCTCCAAGCAGCTTCATATTCTTGTCACTAAAGTTGCACATATTATTCAGAAATTTAATATCCATGGGACTGTACCCAACCTCCCTGGACGTGGCCGCAGGAGGAAAATTGATGACAAATCAAAGAGACAGATAATATGAATGGTAATATATCCCAGAATAACTTGTAAACTGATTAAAGGTGAACTTGAAGCTAAAGGAACATCAGTGTCAGATCACACCATCCGTCATTCTATGACCCAAAGTGGACTTCACGGAGACGACCAAGGAGGACACCATTGTTGAAAAAAAAATCATAAAAAAACAGACTGGAATTTGCCAACCCACATGTTGACATGCTACAAAGCTTCTGGGTTAATTTCCTATGGACAGATGAGACAAAAATGGAACTTTCTGGCAAGGCACATCAGCTCTATGTTCTCAGATGGAAAAATGAGGCATATCACAAAAAGAACACTATCCCTACTGTGAAACATGGAGGAGACTCTGTTACGGTCTGGGGCTGCTTTGCTGCATCTGGCACAGGGTGTCTAGAATCTGTGCAGGGTACAATGAAATCTCAAGACTATCAAGGGATTCTAGAGAGAAATGTGCTGCCCAATGTCAGAAAGCTTGGTATCAGTTGCAGGTCATGGGTCTTGCAACAGGATAATGACACACAATACACAGCTAAAACACGCAAGAATGGCTAAGAGGAAAATATTGGGCTATTCTGAAATGGCCTTCTATGAGCCCTGACCTAAATCCTAATGAGCATCTTTGGAAAGAGCTGAAAACATGCCGTCTGGAAAAGGCAACCTTCAAACACGAGACGACTGGAGCAGTTGCCCTTGAGGAGTGGGCCAAAATACCTGTCGAGAGGTGCAGAAGTCTCATTGACAGGTACATGAATCATTTTATTTCAGTAATTGTCTCTAAAGGTTGTGCAACAAAATATTTTACTTTAGGGTACCATCATTTCTGCCCAGGCCTATTTCATGAGTTTTATTTTTTTTAAGTTCTGTGGAAGCGTGGATGAAAAGCAATGTCTGACTTTAATTTGTTCACTTTCATAGATTTTTTAATTATTATTTCTTTTGTCAGATTAAAGTTATTTCTGTGACCATTGTGGGTTTCATTAAACAACTGGTACCAACAATTTTGGCCACATGTGTAGAAAGAGTGTATAATTTGACTCCACAGCAACTTTCTGGAAATTAACACGCAGTGGATGTTGGAGTGAAAATTACACATTTGCCATTTTATTACCCAGCACATAGTGTCCAGATTGTGCTCCAGGAGACACCGCAAATTAAGTGGATTCTTCTCACTATAACATTGCTAAATACAGGCATCCTAAATGTTGTTTGCGCACACTGCAAGACTCCGAAGTGAGAGCGGATTTTGCTGGATTGGTTTATAGAAACCTTGTTGCTTTTCAACAGCCTTTGAGCCACTAATAGTGCGGGAACCTCTGTTTTTCCAATGACAGATGATGGACCTGAGTGGGGACTTGTTTTTGTGAGATGAGAATTGGTATTATTTTCGCCTACATAACATTGATTGGTTTCTTTATATTTGATATTTGGGAGGCAGAATGAACAAACAGTTGAACACCACACACTACTGGCTCATCCAGCAAGGTTTTCTATTAGACTGTGAACTGTCATTGACTTGGTAAATAATTAAAGTTTTTTACATAGCTTGCCATTTTTATGGACAGTTTAAGTAGAAATGTTCAAAAATATAAAACCAAAGGATATTTTATTAATAAGTAGTAATTGTTTTTTATCTTAGCAGATGAATGTACCAGGAGATCAGAGGGACATTTGACATCTTCAATTTTTAAATCTGATGATCTTGAGATCCTACAAGATACAACTGAAGTGATTGCTATTACTCCAGATATACCATCATCCATTCACAGCAAAGATCTGTCATCTGGTCCTATGAAACAGGTCCCATCTTCTGATTCCTTACTGAGTAATAAGGGAAAGCAATGTCACAAAAGAGGCAATAAAAAACAAACTGCTACTAAAGCAAAGAAGTCATTCACATGTTCAGAATGTGGGAAATGTTTTACGTGGAAATCACGTTTTGTTACACACCAGAGAACTCACACAGGGGAGAAACCTTTTTCCTGTTCAGAATGTGGGAAATGTTTTACATGGAAATCACATTTTGTTGCACACCAGAGAACTCACACAGGGGAGAAGCATTTTTCCTGTTCAGAATGTGGGAAATGTTTTACACTGAAATCAGATTTTGTTACTCACCAGAGAACTCACACAGGGGAGAAGTCTTTTTCCTGTTCAGAATGTGGGAAATGTTTTATACAGAAATCAAATTTTGTTACTCACCAGAGAACTCACACAGGGGAGAAGCCTTTTTCCTGTTCAGAATGTGGGAAATGTTTTATACAGAAATCACATTTTGTTACTCACCAGAGAACCCACACAGGGGAGAAGCCTTTTTCCTGTACAGAATGTGGGAAATGTTTTAACCTGAAAACAAATTTGGTTAATCACCATAGAACTCACACAGGGGAGAAGCCGTTTTCCTGTTCAGAATGTGGGAAATGTTTTAACCGGAAATCAAATTTGGTTAATCACCATAGAGCTCACACAGGGGAGAAGCCTTTTTCCTGTTCAGAATGTGGGAAATGTTTTAACCGGAAATCAAATTTGGTTAATCACCATAGAGCTCACACAGGGGAGAAGCCTTTTTCCTGTTCAGAATGTGGGAAATATTTTAAACAGAAATCAGATTTGGTTAATCACCATAGAGCTCACACAGGGGAGAAGCCTTTTTCCTGTTCAGAATGTGGGAAATGTTTTAACCAGAAATCACATTTTGTTACTCATCAGAGAACTCACACAGGGGAGAAGCCTTTTTCCTGTTCAGAATGTGGGAAATGTTTTCACTGGAAATCACAATTGGTTTATCACCATAGAACTCACACAGGGGAGAAGCCTTTTTCCTGTTCAGAATGTGGGAAATATTTTAACCGGAAATCAGATTTGGTTAATCACCATAAAATTCACACAGGGGAGAAGCCTTTTTCCTGTTCAGAATGTGGGAAATGTTTTCACTGGAAATCACAATTGGTTTATCACCATAAAATTCACACAGGGGAGAAGCCTTTTTCCTGTTCAGAATGTGGGAAATGTTTTGCACATAAATCACATTTTGTTAAACACCAGAGAATTCACACAGGGGAGAAGCCTTTTTCATGTTCAGAATGTGGGAAATGTTTTTGCACTAAATCAGATTGTGTTAGGCACCAGAGAACTCACCAGGGGAGAAGCCTTTTTCATGTTCAGAATGTGGAACAATTTTTAACCAGAAAGGGAGTCTTGTTCCACACCAAATAACTCACACAGGGGAGAAACTTCCTTCATGTTTAATCGAAAATAAATCTTGATCACATCAGAGAAGCCATTTTTCCTGTTTATAATGTGGGAAATCTTTTAATAGAAATGAAATCTTACTACTAATAATAATATTTATTTTTATATAGCGCTAACCTATTCCGCAGCCCTTTACAGTTTGCACACATTATCATCACTGTCCCTAATGGGGCTGACAATGTAAATTCCCTATCAGTATGTCTTTGGAATGTGGGAGGAAACCCACGCAAACACGGGGAGAACATACAAACTCCTTGCAGATGTTGTCCTTGATGGGAGTTGAACCCAGGACTAGAGCACTACAAGGCTGTAGTGCTAACCACTGAGCCACCTCAACAGACCTTACACAGGGAAGAAGCCTTTTTCCTGTTCAGAATGTGGGAAATATTTTAACCGGAAAGCGCTTGTTAGACATCAGAGCAGTTACACAGGGGAGAAGCCTTTTTGATTTTCTTAATGTAGTCAATATTTTACTTGGAAATCAGCTGTTAATAAACATCAGAAACATCACATAGGGTAGAAGCCTTTTTTATGTTCATAATGTTGGAATAGTTTTAACCAAAATTGAATTTTCTTAAATGGGTTGTCTCTTGTCATTCCTCCTGTATGCTGAAAAAAGGCTAAAACTAAACTTTATTAATTCCAAATGTAAAACTATACCCATAATTCACCCCCTGAATGTTAGACAGAAGGTGACTAATAGAAAAAAACATATACCCCACACCTCAGTATATAGGGTGAGGTGATGTATACACACTCACTCTCCAAGCCTCACATTTCTACGGGTTTCATTGTCCTCACCAAAGGCGTCATCAGTTGACTATTTAATATTGATCTATATTCAAGCGAGACTAGACAAAAAAAAAATTAAAATCATGTTATCTGTAACAGAAAACTAGCCACATATCGGCAGATCCCAGACTTCAAATTTTATACTTCGTATAGTTTTTACATCACGAGGGACTCAGATCTATCATTCTACAGGAAACAACCTAGGGGTTTTCAGCCTCGGTTGGAAGAATACAGATCTGCTCCATTCACCATCGCTGAACCATGGATACGTTTGGAGAAGCCAGGTTGTGATCCTCGGATCAACTGGCCTTTTACCTTGTATGGACTGTATGGATTGTCATCTTCCTACACTTGTCGTTACCTCATCTCTGTGCGTGCCACAGGTGGGGTAGCGACCCTGGGAGTGAATCAGCGGAAGGGTGAGACTCTGTAATGTGCACTCTGTTGGGTATTTTGCTGTGACTGTTCTATGTGTTATCTGCCTGTTTTGTGGTTCAATAAAGCATTGCCACACTGCATTACCCTCACTGTGTGTTGTCTGAGTAGCATTATGCCCATGTTAAAGGGAGAGCCTGCGTTAGGTGGGAGGATCCCTGATCCATCTCGTTTCGGTCAGCGGACCGCGGCACCCGTTGACCACCCCATGTCTCCACAGGCATGCTTCAATAGTCTCAATGGGAGGCTAGAAGCTGCTATAACCCGATCAGTTCTGCTACATACAGGCAATGATCAGATCACCTGCATGTAGCAGAGTTGCTCACTTGCTATGAGCGCCAACCACTGGGCAGCGCTCATAGGATCCGGCAGTGACAACCATAGAGGTCTGCTGGAGACCTCTGGTTGTCATGCCAACCTATCGGTGACCCGCAATCATGTGACGGTCACTGAAGTGCGGGATTTCTGGCCCATCATGTGCAAGAAAAGATGTAGGCTCAGCGCCGGAGCCCACATCAAAAGGAGGGAGTCTGACATCAGCATACAGTTACACCCGATGTCAGAAAGGGGTTAAAGGGGATTGTTTTTACAGAGACAGAAGTGGTAATTAATCATGTATACATACAAATAATTACAAAAATACACAGCTTCTAATGGTAAATAGTATAGAGTTAAGACAAGAAAATATAATTTGTGTAAATCGTGTAGATATAAAAATTCAGGCAAATGTCAAATGTTCAAAAACACAGAAAAAAGGCAGAGATGCTGACCTGCCCAGACCTCCAAACAAACGCACTATCAGGGTGAGTGAGCCCATATAGTTAGGATGGGGGCAACACAGGTGCAAGAATACCGATGAGACAACCGCTCACAACCTACCAATGTATGGAGGGGCGGTTGCTTGGTATATTAATGCACAATGAAGACTTGTATGCTCCGCTGTTCACACAATGGTAATGCACAGCATCCAGGCTAACAGCCTATTAGTTACGCCCATACTATTAGATCAGGCGGGCTGCCTAGCGCCATCCAAATGCATCCCATGTGAACAGACACCACAGTTTACAAGACCGAATGGGCCCAACTGCACCCTGAAAAATATAGTGCAAAAAACACATATAAAAATATGAGAGGTATTAGTAAATATTTTGGCCAAAATACGTAAGCAAGTAACCCACGTCATGCGTTGGCCTAAAAAAGTGTCAAAGGACTTACAGAAATTGCTTCTTCTACTTCCACCACTGCTGCTGCTGCTAATATTTTGGCATTGAAGAATTGACGGTCCAGAGGTTGGAAGTCTACAACCACGATTCGAACTGTGTGCTTCACTGCTGTCTTAGGGAAAAGCTCTCTTAAGGTTGTGTAAAAGCGTGTTTCAATACTCCAGCATTCGCTGTTCCCTTTCTAGGGCGGGGATCGTCTGGCAAAATTTGGTTTTATAACGTGGATCTAAGAAAGTGGCAACCCAGTAGTCAGCATTATTCCGTACCATAACTATACGGGGATCATGTTGCAGATAGTGTAGCAAGAAGGCACTCATATGTCGGGCTCTACCATGAGGTCTAAGCCCAAAGCCCATGCTGTGTTGGTGGCTGGGTAACAATGAGGCTCATTTCCTCCGTCCCATCCCTCCAACCACGAATAACAGAGAGGGAAGTATTATCCTCTTCATCTTACAGTTGCTCGCCCATCACCTCTTTCTCCTCCATTTGTTCCTTGGATCTTGCACCTTCGATAACAGCGTGTCTATCACCACCCCCACTCGATCACAGTAATCCACCCTCCCTTGGCACCCACCTGTGTGGTGACAGTCTTGAACTTAGAGACAGTATTATCCCTTCTGCATCCGCCTCTGCTTCCTCCTCTTCTGGGACCACCATCTCTTCCCGCAGGCTGTTCAATGTCTTCTCCAGCATATATATGACCGGAATAGTGATGCTGATGATGGCGGCATCAGTGAGAACTATCTCAGTAGCCATTTTGAAACTGTGCAGAAGGGTTCAGAAGTCCTTAATCTGTGCGCACTCTGTAAATGTGACATGCGCCAGGTCCATACTGCGTTGGCCCAGGCTATATGACATGACATACTGCGTCAGGGCTTGTTGCTGCTGCTACAGTTGCTCCAACGTGCACAGTGGAATTCGATGAGGAGAGGGGTGTGAACAGCAGAAATGAGCACACAGCTTACGTGCCTTCTTGAGCAGTTCACCCAGGCCAGAATAGTGGTGGAGAATACGCTGTACCACCAAGTTGAGGACATGAGCCATGCAAGGCACGTGTGTGGGCTTGCCTTGCTGTAGGGCCGCCACCAAGTTTGCACCGTTATCACCTTCCCTGCATGCAGGTTCAGCGGAGACAGCCATTGATCACACTGAGCCTGGAGAACTGTCCACAACTCTTCAGCTGTATGACTGCAATCTCCAAGACATATCAATTTTAAGACTGCCTGATTGCAGAGAGCCCATGTTGTGCAGTACGGAGGTGGTGGGGGTCTGCTCCGCACTTGGAACGTGTGTCTCATTAAGGCAGAGGTTGAGGGCACAGGTGGAGGCCCTAGAGGTGATAGAGGAGGCAAAAGCAGTGGAGGAAGTGTTAAATGTAGAGGTTTGTCCTGCAAACCTTGGGGATTCCAAGACTTGTGGAGCAGCACCTGTTCCCACAGCCAGTAGAGTCACCCAGTGCTCAGTCAGCGAGATGTAACCCCCTTGGCCATACTTACTCGTCCAAGTGTCTGTGATGAAATGCACTCTAGCAGACAGCGATTTTGTCATGGAATGGGTGATGTCTGCGACATGCTGGTGTAGCACAGGCACAGCTTTCTTAGAAAAGTAATGACTACTGGGTAATTGGTACTGGGGGACTGCGACGGCTATGAGATTTCGTAAACTGTCTGTATCAGGCAGAAAGGCAGCATTTCTGTGGCCAACAAATTGGAGATGGTGGAGTTCAACCTCTTTATTTCCTCCTACGCATGACAAAGCTATCTTTTATGTGACCACAACTGCGGAACCATGGGCTAGCTGCAGTGCTGAGAGAGGGCGGAGAACGGTGAACCAGACAAACTGCTGGACCGTGAGAGAGTTGCAAGCGGAGATGTTACTGTGGTTTGAGAAACTTGTGGTGTGATCGTTCTCTTTGATCAGTCAAAATCTAGGCTTGTCCGGTTCCGTTACATCTGAAGGCGGCATCTCAGTCAGCGTGACTGGAGCAAGTACAGAACTTGAGGTTTTGTGGTTGAAGACCTGTGTCTCAATAGTTGATACAGTAACCGAGGAGGAGGAAGCAGCAGATGTGATTGATGGGGCGGCTGATGGTTGTTGATGTCCGCTGGTCCGCATTTTTGTGCAATTGAATTCCCACAATAAAGCATGCTAACATAGTTAAAAAGAAGATTTTTGTCCATCCAGTTCAGCCTATATTCCATCAGAATAAATCCCCAGATCTACGTCCTTCTAAAGAACCTAATAACTGTAAGATACAATATTGTTGCGCTCCAGGAAGACATCCAGGCCTCTCTTGAACCGCTTGACTGAGTTCGCCTTTACCACCTCCTCAGGCAAGGAATTCCAGATTCTCCCTGCCCTAACAGTAAATAATCCTTTTCTATGTTGGTGGAAAAACCTTTTCTCCTCCAGACGCAGAGAATACCCCCTTGTGACCGTCACCTTCCTTAGTATAAACAGATCCTCGGAGTGATTGTATTGTCCCCTTAAATACTTATACATGGTTATTAGATCGCCCCTCAGTTGTTTTTTTTCTAGACTAAATAATCCTAATTTTGCTAATCTCTCTGGGTATTGTAGTTCCCACATCCCCTTTATTAATTTTGTTGCCCTCCTTTGTACTCGCTCTAGTTCCATTATATTCTTCCTGAGCACCGGTGTCCAAAACTGTACCAGTACTCCATGTGCGGTCTAACCAGAGATTTGCACAGAGGCAGTATAATGCTCTCATCATGTGTATCCAGATCTCTTTTAATGCACCCCATGATCCTGTTTGCCTTGGAAGTCGCTGCCTGGCACTGGCTACTCCAGGTAAGTTTATCATTAACTAGGATCCCCAAGTCCTTCTCCATGTCAGATTTACCCAGTGGTTTCCCGTTCAGTGTGTAATAGTGATATGGACTCCTTCCCATGTGTATAACCTTACATGTATCATTGCTAAACTGCATCTGCCACCTTTCGGCCCAGCTTTCCAACCTATCCAGATCCATCTGTAGCAGAATACTATCTTCTCTTGTATTGACTGCTTTACATAGTTTTGCATCATCTGCAAATATCGATATTTTACTGTGTAAACCTTCTACCAGATTGTTACTAAATATGTTGATTAGAATAGGTCCCACACCAACCCCTGTGGTACCCCACTGGTCACAGCGACCCAGTTAGAAAATATACCGTTTATAACTACCCTCTGCTTTCTATCACTAAGCCTGTTACCCATTCACACACATTTTCCCCCTGACCCAGCATTCTCATTTTGTGTGCCAACCTCTTGTGTGGCACGGTATCAAACGCTTTGGAAAAATCAAGATATACCACATCCAATGACTCACCTTGTTCCAGCCTATAGCTTACCTCTTCATAAAACTGATTAGATTGGTTTGACATGAGCGATTCCTCAAAACCCCATGCTGATATGGCGTTACACAGTTATTCTCATTGAGATAATCCAGAATAACATCCCTCAGAAACCCTTCAAATATTTTGCCAACAATAGAGGTTAGACTTACTGGCCTATAATTTACAGGTTCACTTTTAAAGCCCTTGTGTTGATTGCGCATGTGAAATTTCATACAAGTAGTCAAATTATTGCACTTTTTACCTTGGCTCAGTTTTTTTTTTTTTGCAAAGTTGGCAGATTACATGAGTTGGCTCATAATTTGCAGTGTCAAAAAAGGCCCAGAATAGGCAACCCTTGCCACCTCTGCAAACTGCAGACCCATGGACGCTGCTGGTCAGAGGCACAGTTGTGGCTGAGGATGCATCGCTCGTCGTGGCTGCCTCACTGCGTGTTTGCGATGTACAGCGCAACCTAACCTCATCTTCCTCAGATGACCTACTCAGCTGTGTGTCTCTATGTTCACACCAACTGGGATCTATCACCTCATCATCATCATCCTCTGTGTTATCACATTCCTCGCCATTGGAGTCACCCTCCTCCTCTTCTTGCCCTGACAGCACAGTACAATCCATATGAGCCTCAGATATCTGAGTCTCATCAGGACCATCTCCCCCAGGGGTAAGCGTCTGCTGATGAGGGTCAGGATGCTGTTCAGACCATACTTCGTTCTGCCCCGGATCCAGCTAAATAAATGGGCATCGGTGCAGATTTCCTCCTCTTGACTCTGTGAAGCTTTTGAGTACACTTTTGATGAATTCATGATAGAATGTGTGAACAGCTCTTCAGACTCACCCATCTGTGGTTCCGTACAGTCAATTGTGTCAAAGAAATGGTTAATCCTAGTTCTCTAAATTCTAGAAAAATAACTGAAAAACAACTTGTAACCCATGACACCATTTTAATTTTTATCATCTGTCTACGTGGTTAGATAATTCTGCCAGTGGTCAGTTCCAAATCTCTCTCATAATAAATGTCTAGATATGTTGAGGCCAAATCCATTTCCTGGCCAACAGGATATGGTTCCATGAACTATTAAATTAATAAAAGGGAAATGCCAAAAACTCCCATTACCTCCAATTAAATATATCTTATGATACATGATACAGTTGACATCTTGTTATATAACTATCATTCTTGCCAGTTATTGTGTAAGCTCTCCGCCATTTTTGTTAATTGTTACACAATATTACGGAATTGTCCATATTTGTTCATTTCCTCTTCTGATGAGCTATAAAAGATCTACCCTGACCCTCCCAATAAAGGAGATTAACTTGAAAGACAAGCAACCTGTGTCTCTCTTTTTATTTCTCCACTCCTAGGATCCTAGGTAAGAGAAGCTCTAAGTGAGCTTTACCTGAGGTTGGTGACTAGAAAAGAAATCCTGACACTGACAACTTGGAGGCCCACAGCGGGATTGCATTCCCTTTTAACTATCGATTTGGACTGAAAAAGATTGCCTTGCTTTTGTCAGGGAGAGCATTTTTGCTCGCATCCTTTCTTGTCTCCCTCAGGCAAGGTAGGTAGGTCAGTCTGTCTGGATCTTTGAATGGGAATCCCCTCGGGTAACAAAATTTAAAAGATTTAGGTTTATTTTATTTTTGTCTCTTTGCTTTAATCTATTTTGTTTTTGTGTCTTTGTCTGTTGTTGCATATTTGCACTTGTTCATCTGTCTAAAAATACTAACCATCTTAACATTCTAATATTATGTGCTTAATGTTGTTGCAAAGTAAAGACCGGGCAATAGACCAAAAGTGCTGTTAACAATTGTTTTGTTTCAGGATGAAGTGCGATGATTTTTCATTTGTTTTGTCTGTATCTATAACAAAGGTTCCTGTCTTTCTGTTTGTAATGATATCAGTGTTTGTTAATATTGAAAATATTGCAATCAAATTGTCTTGATCCTGCTTTGCTGCTTTGCTATACTTGGTTTATATTTGTTCTAACTTTTATTCTTCTTTTGTTTGTTGATGCCTTGTCAAATGTTAATTGATAAGTAGTACTGATAATGCTGTCCTGATATGTTGCTATGTCTGTGTTGTGGAGCACTAAGCTGCGCTGTTGAGATTGAGAGATGGAAGCGATTTAGCAGAGAACATGATAAATGGATTAAGAAATATGGTTATGAGGAGCAAGTGGCCGCATGGATGAGAACAGCTGAGCAGCATGATCCATATTTTAATACTGATAAGAATGATGACTAGAGGGAGTTCGCCCAAAGTAGGAGAGGGAGAAATCAAATAGCGCAGGGACGAGCAGCAGCCCCTCCTTTACAGCGACAGTCTGTGTCCGCAGCTCCCTGCGCCCCTTTGAGTGAGAGTAGGGAAATCTCTCTTAGTGACTCAAATGTTACCAGTAGTTGCAGTCCTACAAGGGACAGAATCCAGTTGGTAAGTAGTAAAATGATAAGAATTGGTTGATTGTTTGGTGTGAATCTGCAAAAATAAAATTAAAGGATTATCAAAGGAAATTTGATAAATGATGGGTGCTCAGTGTATAAAATAGTTTTCTTACTCAAAGCAGTGAGTAAGATAAAACTCTCTAGTTAGTTGCTACTTGAAAAATTTACAGGAAGGTCCTGGGTGGGAGTTTGTAGTGAAGAGGGAAAATCACGTGAAGACAATCTATGGGAATGTAAATGTTTTTTGTATGTAACCCGGTACTCAGATAGGACGCTAATTAGAGGATATAGTGAACCAAGCAAGAGTTTCTACAAATAGATGCGATTCATGTTTTTGTCCATTGGCACTAGAGCATTTTTGATAAGATGCGGGGAGCGGGAGAGTACAGAAGTACTGCGTGTATAGATGTGATTGAAGTGTCAGACAGATGCTTACCATGTGTGTACCATATGCTGTGTGATAAGGGTCTGTGTTCAGTTCACCAGTATAGGCGCAGAGTATATTCTTGTCATATGCATTGTTCAAAAGCTGGGTAGATGTATTGGACTCTAGAGGGTATATGCCAAGGTGGCAAGATAATATCACGCACGAATATTATCTTATTGAACCCGGAGTGGATTCAGGAATAGACCTTCCATATTCAGAGTCTAGTAAGGGCTCAGATCCAGATGTATGAGGAGTATATAGCGCTTGTGTTTGGAGCTGTGTTGTTGACAGTAATCTGTCTGATTATTTGGGAGAGTATGTATCAGCATTAGGACAGAACAGAGAGCTGCGGTTCAGGTTATTGCTTTGATAGTGGGATTGCTGGCTATTGTAGGTAGACCAGTGGGATCCGGCTAATACATAACAGGGCTGAAGACAGGGGTCGCTACCCTTGACAGCTGTTATGGGTGCTAGGCACACCAGGTCAGGGCAGACTACGGATCCGAGATATAAGATAAAGGACCTGCAGGATTATGAAGCAGTTAACAATACCGCTGACAATTCTTGAAAAGGCAGAAGTGCCAAGGAATGGATGTTTGGATGCTGAGAGATACGATGAGTGTTTAAGTAAGGATCATGCTGTGTGGATTGGAAAATGTGATTATGGTGTGCAAGTTGCAGCGTGGATCAGAACCTCTGAATGAGATGGTCTGTTTTATTACTAAGAATGATGAAGTTATTACTAAGAAGTTATGATGAATGATGAAGTTAATACTAAGTGTGCTGAAGTTAGAATGAGAGAATGTATGTCAGGCAATCTGCAGCGTCTCCACACACAGGCTGCTCCCCTTCCCAAGATCAGTCTGTGTTTCCACAGCTCCCTCCACCCCTGTAGTAGCGGAGGGAATGAGACCGGCCCCCCTTAACCCCTTCACTACCAAGGGTGGTTTGCACGTTAACTCCCGGGCCAATTTTTACAATTCTGACCACTGTCCCTTTATGAGGTCATAACTCTGAAACGCTTCCATGGATCCCGGTGATTCTGACATTGTTTTCTCGTGACATATTGTACTTCATGTTAGTGGTAAAATTTCATTCATATAACTTGCATTTATTTATGAGAAAAAGGGAAATTTGGCGAAAATTTTGAAAATTCCGCAATTTTCCAACTTTGAATTTTTATGCCCTTAAATCACAGAGATATGGCACACAAAAAAGTTAATAAGTAACATTTCCCACATGTTTACTTTACATCAGCACAATTTTGGAACCAAAATTTTTGTTTGTTAGTAAGATATAAGGGTTAAAAGTTGACCAGCGATCTCTCATTTTTGCAACACCATTTTATTTTTACGGACCACATCACATTTGAAGCCACTTTGAGGGGTCTATATGATAGAAAATACCCAAAAGTGACAACATTCTAAAAACTGCACCCCTTAAGGTGCTTAAAACCACATTCAAGGAGTTTATTAACCCTTCAGGTGCGTCACAGGAATTTTTTGAATATTTAAAAAAAATTAACATTTAACTTTTTTTCACAAAAAAAATTATTTCAGGTTCAATTTTTTTTATTTTACCAAGTGTAACAGGAGAAATTGGACTGCAAAAATTATTGTGCAATTTGTCCTGAGCATGCTGATACCTGATATGTGGGGGGGAACCACTGTTTCGGCGCATGGCAGAGCTCAGAAGGGAAGGAGCGCCGTTTGACTTTTTCAATGCAAAATTGGCTGGAATTTTGATCGGACGCCATGTCGCATTTGGAGAGCCCCTGATGTACCTAAACAGTGGAAACCCCCCACAAGTGACCCCATTTTGGAAACTAGACCCCCTAAGGAACTTATCTAGATATGTGGTGAGAACTTTGAACCCCCAAGTGCTTCACAGAAGTTTATAACGCCCAGGCGTGAAAATAACAAAAAAATTTTTTTCCACAGAAATGATATTTTTGCCCCCAAATTTTTATTTTCCTAAGGGCAACAGGAGAAATAGGACCCCAAAAGTTGTTTTACAAATTGTCCTGAGTAGGCTGATACCCCATATGAGGGGGTAAAACACTGTTTGGGTGCATGGCAGAGCTTGGAAGGGAAGGAGCACCATTTGACTTTTTCAACACAGAATTGGCTGGAATTGAGATCAGATGCCATGTTGCGTTTGGAGAGCACCTGATGTGCGCAAATAGTGGAAACCCCCAATTCTAACCCTAACCATAGCCCTAACCCCAACCCTAGCCCTAACCCTAGCCCTAACCCTAGCCCTAACCCTAATCTGAGCCCTAACCCTAGCCCTAACCCTAATGGGAAAATGGAAATAAATACATTTTTTTAATTTTATTATTTTTCCCTAACTAAGGGGGTGATAACGGGGGGTTTGATTTACTATTTATGGCGGTTTTTATGTTTGACCACATATTGAGAGCTATAATTTTTCCATATTTTGACCCACCGAGTCATGTGAGGTCTTATTTTTTGCGGGACGAGTTGACGCTTTTATTGGTATCATGTTTGGGCATGTGACATTTTTTGATCGCTTTTTATTTCGTTTTTTGGGACGCAGAATTTACAAAAACCAGTGTTTCATGAATTTCCTTTGGGTGGTGCGTTTACGCCGTTCCGGGTGTGGTAAAATTTATAAGGCGGTTTTATTCTTCGGGTCAGTACGGTTACAGCGATACCTCATTTAGGTCGTTTTTTTATGTTTTGGCACTTTTATGCAATGAAAACAATTTTATATAAAAAATAATTATTTTTGCATCACTTTATTCTGCGAGCTATAACTTTTTTATTTTTTCGCTGATGATGCTGTATGGTGGCTCGTTTTTTGCGGGACAAGATGACGTTTTCAGCGGTACCATGGATATTTATATGCGTCTTTTTGATCGCGCGTTATTGCACTTTTTGTTCGGCGGTATGATAATAAATCATTATTTTTTGCTTCGTTTTTTGTTTTTATTTTTTAAGGGGTTCGCTTAAGGGGTTAACTATTGGGACAGTTTTATAGGGCGGGTCGTTACGGACGCGGCGATTCCAAATATGTGTACTTTTATTGTTTGTTTTTCTTTTTTATTTCCAAAAAATGAATTTATTGGGGAATATTTTTTTTTTTTTTTTAATTTATTTGGCGATTTTTTTTTAATTATTTTTACACTTTTTTTTTATTTTTTTTTAACTTTATTACAATGTCCCAGGGGGGACATCACTGTCCTGTGACAGATCGCTGATCTGTCACATCACAGATCACTGTGACAGATCAGCGATCTGTCACAGGCACTGCACAGGCTTCCTCATGCCTGCGCTTTGCAGGCACTGAGGAAGCCAGCTTCCTGCAGGCCCCCGGAGGTCCCCGTCGCCATATTGGATCCGGGGACCTGCAGGAAAGGAGTCCCCCGCAGCAGCGCTGCACATTGCGCTGCCGTGGGGGGCTCAGGGAAGCACGGAGGGAGCCCCCTCCCTGCCGATGCTTCCCTTTAACCCCGGTACACCGCGATCGTGTTTGATTGCGGTGTGCAAGGGGTTAACGTGTCGGGGGCGGTCCGTGACCGCCCCTGACACATTGTGCCGGGTGTCAGCTATGATAATTAGCTGACACTCGGCCGCGATCAGCGGCGCTCACCACGTGGGCGCCGCTGATCGCGATGACGTAATATTCCGTCCATGGTAATTAGGTCCATGGTCACATGGACGGAATATTACGTCATTTGTAGGTAAGGGGTTAAGCAGCCCAAAGAGCGAAGTTATGTGCTGACAGGAGATTTCTGTCTGCAGCCTTAACATCTGTATAATTCTATACGCCCCATCTCTGGTAGACCCTGGTGATATACCATCAGCCAGGGGTCCCATAGGTGCCAAACACGGGGGGAGGACTGATCCCCGTGTCTCCGCAGATGCAAACTAGCTGACTTGTATATGATGCTTCTCCTCTATACTTATTACCCTTGGGTCGCCACAGGGGTTCACAGACAGTCTCTGCACTCCGGTAAGGAACAGCCCCAAGCAATTCCTACGGAGGGGAGAAATGAGGAAACATTTTACATTTCACTTGCAGACAACCCTTACACCTCATAACTATGATTTGAAAAACCCCAGAGAAGCCAGATTTGTAAAAATATGTTACTGATAGGACTGAAGGAAGATCTGAGAACAGAAGTGATGAGAGTACGGCCAGAATGTATATACAATCCCTTCCCATGTTCAGGGGATAGAGGACCAGATTACCAATAGGAAAGTGAAGAAGCAGCAGAAGGCGACTCCTGTTATGGTGAATACACCTCCGGATGCATTTATTAATGCTGTGAAAACTGTGGTGCAGGCGGCAGGTATACATCACAGGGGGAGAGAAGAAAAGGAAAGAGGGGAGAACAGACCCGGAGAAGTGGAAACAAGAATAGCGGTTCCCCCACAGGATGGTCCAATCACTATCACACAATTAAATCTTCCTCCAACAAATAAAATGCCTGATTGATTGGGGGTGAGCCGTACTAGAATATATAAGAAAAAGGATATGCCACAACAATTCATGACAGGGAAGATGGTACAGGGATTAGGAGCAGGAGGAATGGTTCATCCTTTGTATGAAACAGAACCCATGAATGTGTGAATAGCTCAGACTACTGACTTATGTGCCCAATTGTTAGTTTCAGAGAAATGTCCGCTGAACTTGATAGGCGCTGATATTTTGAATGCTGTCAATGCAATCATTAAGTTTGGGAAAAAGGGAATTACTGTTTCAGGCCCTTTATCGGAAGAAGCACTATCCACGGTGATGTCCATGATGCAGTTAGAAGAACAGGAAAACCAACAGGTTGAGCAAGATGAGGAAATACTGCAGATGCTCGAGCAGATAGCAGCTGCACTATGGGTAAAAGATAAAACAGATGTGGGTTTAGGATAGTGCCAGTATTCATTAGATTGAAGCCAGGAACTGTACCGGTACGTATTAGACGATATCCCCTGAGCAGAGAGATCAAACAGGTCCTGTATGTCTAATGGAAACAGCTTCCTTGTTAATATTTTTGTACCATGAAGGATGTAAGGTGTCAAGAGGTAACTGCAATTAGCAAAGGAAAAAGTTCTTTTCTTAGGTCATTGCATAGAAAAAGCCATAAGCCAAGCAATGGAGCTCACTTCCATCTGCCACTGAGTATATTCCTGGGGCTGACCAGCTACTGTAGAGAAGCCATGCCAACTGACCCCGGAAGCAAAAGAGGGGTTCAAGAACTTGAAGTAGGCCATTCTCTCAGCCTCGGCTCTAGAAATCCCAAATTATGACCTCCACTTCCATTTGCTTTGTCATGAATTGGGGGGGGACATGCTAAGGGTATACTGTAATTTTAACATGGCTACTTGCCAATGTGCAAGAGACACCAATCCCTAATGTAGATCAAGAGTTTTATGTAGATTTGTCACAGATTTACCAAGATGAAGTACCTTATGCAGGTTATTCCGTGGTTGATCAACATAAGGTGGTACAAAGTAAAGCTTTGCCTTCTAGGATGTCTAGGATGTCTACTCAAGAAGCTGAATTGAAAGCACTCGCTGAGGCGTGTGTAATCGCTGAACATTTGACAGAAAATACTTTCACAGATAGCCGCTATGCATTTGGCATCTGCCATGATTATGGTCCCATATGGAAGAGCAGAAAGCTTGTTGGTTCCTCTGGTAAGCCCATTAAAAATGCAGATTTGGTGGCCCAGCTCCTTAGAGCATTGGAGCTGCCAAAAAAAGTTGCTATAGTGAAAGTGCAAGCTCACACTAAGGAGCGCACTAAGGAAGCCGAAGGCAACAACCGAGCTGATATTGCAGCCAAGGTTGCTTTGTTCCCTCTTCCCGCAGGAACATACACTGTACAGGTGTCAGGGGAGGTGGATCTTCAATTACTCCAGAGCCTGCAAGACCAGGCCTCTGCACCAGAAAAGGAAGAATGGCAAAGGTACGCAGGTGTGAAGGAAGAAGATGGATTGTGGAGAGCGGACGGTAGGTATTGCTTGCCCAGGGCATTGTTCCCTATAGTGTGCTCCCTCTCCCATGGATTAACACTCCAATCCAAGGATGGAATGGTAAGCCAGGTAAAAGCAAGTTGGGTCGCACCAGGGTTCCATTATGCAGCTGCAAAATTCGTACAGGGATGTGTAATCTGTGCATGCCATAATGTAGGGGAAAACGGTGAAGGTGCCACCAAAGTGCACCCCCAGGCCATTGTACCCTTTTCAGCGACTGCAGATTGATTTAATTCAGCTTCCAAGAATAGGCAACTATGAATATGTGCTGGTATGTGTGGATCTTTTTTCCAACTGGCCAGACGCATGGCCCTGTGCTCATGCAAATGCACGCACCGTGGTTAAAAAGCTGTTGTCAGAAGTTGTTTGCAGATTTGGAGTGCCAGAGGTAATTGAAAGTGACCAAGGTAGTTATTTCACTTCACAGGTGTGCCAAGGAATCACCCGAGCCTTAGGAATGGAGCAATCATTTCACACTCCCTATCATCCTCAGAGCAGTGGCAGGGTGGAAGGGTTAAATGGTACACTGAAATTGAAAATTCAGAAAGCAATGGCAGAAACAGGTAAACCATGGACTGAGTGTCTTCCCATTGCATTGTACACTGTTAGGGTAACTCCCAACCGAAAGACAAGTTTGAGTCCATATGAGGTATTGTTTGGGAGCCCTCCCAAGACAGGATTGTACTTTCCCCGGCAGATGCAGGCCTCTCATTCAAATATGACGGCCTATGTGGGAGCATTGCAACAGGTGTTGCAGCAAATTCGTATGACCTTAAGCCTGGTGACTGGGTGGTGACGCGAAAGCACCTGAGGAAAAGTCTAGATCCTCACTTTGAGGGACCCTATCAAGTCCAGCTGATCACGCCCACACACGTCTCGCTGCAAGAAATTTTACAGGAACTAAAAGAATGGAATTTGGGAAGTACTATCCATTCTTGTTTCTCACTGTAATATTATCTATTCAATGTAAAAAAGATAATGATGTCTTTAAACCATGGGATAATGACGTGTCAAAACTGTGGGCTAATAAATTTGTCCAGTACCATAGCTATATTGCCCAAGTCCGAAATTTATCCAACTGTTGGATCTGTTCACATGCTCCCATTGCTGCAAAAACTATGCCATATTTCGTAACTCCATTGACAGAAGAGGAGCTGTTCAGAGGAAAGTGTTGGGAAATGCGGGCCCTCAATCTGGCTGAGCAGCAGAGTCAAACTTCTGCTGCCTTGTCTATTACTGGTTGGACAACAGCCGTGGTTCCAAATAAATCTTACCAGAAAACAGGAACCTGTAAATAAGCGACCAATCAATTTGTTTGAATTTAAGGAATATGATGGAAACTGGGGAAACAAGGCTACTGATAAAAATTATATAGGAAAGGTGACAGATCAGGAGCTAAAACTTAGTTTTGCAGTAAAAACTCCTTTTTCCCTGGGAGATAAGCAAATTTGTAGTGACCAAGTGTGTTTAGAACGATTCCTACATGATACTAATTGGACAAGGAATCATTTCTTCCTTTATGGTAATACAGCACAATGTACGGCAAGAGAGGCGGTTCATGTAGATGAAGAAACTGGAGGAGGTCAGTATGGAGATGGAGCAGCTGAGATGTCCATAAGCATTAATACAGACCCAGAATGTCAGCCATTACGATATTATAGGGCAGTCACTACAGATCTGGAGAACTCCTGGTGCCTCTACACTGACACCACCCGGTTGGTTTCAATAGCAATAGCTTTTCTTAATGAATTTCAGTTTGAATTACCGAAGGGAGTTTATATAGTCTGTGGGAGTAATGTGTATAGGTGGATTCCTAAAGGAGCTGAAGGAGCATGTACACTGGCTAGGTTAGAGCCGGCCACCTGGGTATGGGATGAAAAGGACTTCCCTTATAAAAATGTCCCTGGTCACATGATAGCAAAGCGTAGTGCACCTTCTCCTAGCCACCCAAGCATTTAATGCACACTCCATGGTATCTTAAGACCGGAATGGTCCTCACTGGTCCTCTGGGAGTTATGTTCGGAACTATAAGAAATGCTCAGATGATAGAAGAATTGGGTGATATCTTTGATAATGTGACTGAGTATTTATTTGATGCCATCAATGTAGGATCTGCTTATATGAGGCAGCTAATTGTCATAACCAACCAACACTCTATGGTGCTCGACTATCTCACAGCATCTCAAGGGGGATTCTGTCAGGTAGTGGGACCCGCCTGCTGTCACTATATAGATCCGTCCGGACTGATGAGAGTCACTCATGACATAGAACAAGCTAGGCTAATAAAGGAAGGAATACGGAAGGTTAATTCCCTGGAGGACCTGCCCCTCCCTGAATGGCTCGCATGGTTAAATCCTTTGAATTTGTTTAAAGGGATAGGGGATGGATATCAGGAATAATTCATTTCCTAATTCAAGCAGTTTTTGTGATATTGGTTCTTGCAGTAATGATAAGAATATTTGTTTTACTCATAAAGAAAATTATTGGCTCAAATTGTAAATGTTTTCCAGGTAAACGTAGTGATTCAGAGATCAAGCAAACCCAAGTGCTGACGACCTTCATAACCACCGTTCAGCGTGAATGTACATTCTGCAACAAGCAAACTGCAGTAGACCTGGCTGATTGTCTGCATTGTGGAAAACCGCTGGTCTGAACAAAGCCAAAGACAAGAACTTTACAAAGAACTACAACAATGAAGATTACATTCTTTATGGATTTTAAATGACTAACACTGATGAATAAAGATATAAGAATACATATATACTAATATATCAAAATATACGTTACCATGTATTACAATAAATATGTATTCGCTATATCTTAACATATTACACACAAGACAGACATAACCCCCCTAATAAAGTCTGTATTCCTCTGAGATAGGGCAATAAGTAGAAGAGAAGTAGGGAAAGGAGGTCTGATTCTCAAGTATAATCTGAATGGATACACAGCAGGACTGGTGTCCCATGATATACATAGGACAAGCCGTGTATTTTTTGAAGTAGGGTTATCTTGCAGGCCTTGGAAAAAGGCAAGGGCAGATAGAGGTAGGTAGACAGATAAAAAAGAGGGGAGTTGTTAAAGAAATGGTTAATCTTAGTTCTCTAAAGTCTCGAAAAATATCAGAAAAACAACTTCGTAACCCATGACACCATTTTAATTGTTATCATCTGTCTACGTGGTTAGATGCTTTTGCCAGTGGTCAGCTCCAAATTCCCCCTTCTATATTTCAATAATGTCTAAATATGCCGAGGCCAAGTATCTTCTTGGCCAAAAAGCACTAACAGGATATGGTTCCACGAAATGTTAAATTGACATAAGGGAAATGCCAAAACCCCCACATGTTCCCGTCACCTCTAATTAAATTATATCTCATAACTCATGATATAGTTGACATATCATTATATAACTTATCTTTCTTGCCAATTATTGTACAATCTTATCTGTATTTTGCCAATGGTTACACAATGTTACGGAATTGTCCATATTTCTCCATTTCCTTTTCTGGTTTGCTATAAAAGATCAAGCCTGCCCCTTTAATAAAGATTTACTTGATAGACAAGCAACCTGAGTCTCTCGTTTTATTTCTCCACTCCTAGGTTCCTAGGTAAGAGAAGCTCCACCTGAGCTCTACCCGAGGTTGGGGACTAGAGAAAAAATCCCGACGCTGACAATAGAGACCCACATTAAATTGCACCTGAATGAAGGTAACCCAGTCTGATATATGCTGCAGGTAAAAGTAAATGACCTCAATGTCAGCACGATTAAATAATATCACGGCTGAGAAAGTACTAGAGGATTGCTGCATAAATCCACAAAGGTTCAACATAAAGGTAAAAAAGGGTAATACCTATGAAAACTGCAGGTCTCTGGTGAATGTGAATGACGCGACCTCCCTCACCCCAACACGTGTTTCGCACTAGCTTCTTCCAGGGAGTGTCTATGTGGTGGGCCTTCCGGGTTTAAATATACCCAGGAACCAATCAGAGAGCATCATAAGGTAATGAAGGCGTGAACTTTCTGTGACATCACGAAACACCTCTTATGGCGCATGTCTAGATCTGCCCTGATGTATGAGTCACTTCCCAATGATGTGCTCCCTTTGACTCCAAGCGGACATGCAAGAGGTGGAGCACTCATAGAAGCGAGCACCAATGCCTAAACTGTGCAGGCGCACCTAGTGTTCGAGATACAGTGATCACAAAAAGATTGTGTCTAATAAAATTACTAAAAAGAGGGGTTTATAAATTTCATATATAATGAATTATGTGCTCTTATTGACAGGCTCAATCAAACTGAGATCAATGTGAAACCTTTAAATATGGAAGAAGTCTGGAATTTCTAGATATTTTTATTCCTGCCTCTCCTGACGGTCATCTGAATACCGATATTTTTCGTAAGCAAACAACAACTAATTCCTTTTTGCTGGCACAATCTTCACATCCGAGATCTAAGATAAATGGAATACCGATTGGTCAATTCCTTCGGGCAAAAAGAATTTGCTCACATGATCAAGCATTTGAAAAACAGTCTGAAGATCTTGTCAGAAGATTTCTAGAAAGAGGCTACAGCAAGAGATCAATTAAGCGGGGATATTCGAGAGCTTCAAAAATGAGCAGGGACCAACTTCTCTATGGGCAATCCACAAATAAGAATCATCAAACATGGATACGGTACGTTTTATCTCTACTTTTAATGGCCAATGGAAAGGTCTCGCGGAGATAGTCCATAAACATTGGCACACTTTCCTAATAGATCCGATTCTGAAGCAATTACTTCCATCTACCCCGAATTTTGTGGCCAGAGGATCTAAAAGTTTGAAGGACATCTTGGTGCATAGCCACTACGTTTCAGAAACTAATAAAAAAAGAGCAAAGAAAAATACGGGTAAACCCTGTTTTTTCCCATGTGGTATTTGCAAGGGATGTCTTAATTTGGTAAAAACAAGCACTTTTCAGAATCAGGATGGGTCCAAAACTTTTGAAATAAGAAGGCATATCAATTGTTCCTCCCAGGGTGTTATCTATCATGCCCAGTGTCCGTATGGGAAGATCTAGGAGGGTCTTACCACACGTGAACGTAAGATCAGAACCCGTGAGCATGTGAGGGACATTGAAAAAGCCAAGAACATTCCAGATGACTCGCTTTTGAAAACCTTGCCTAGGCATTTTAAACGTTACCATCAATGTAATGCAAGTGGTTTGATGATTAAGGGAACAGATCAAGTTGTTTTGGATATCAGAGGGGGAGATCTATCTAAGATCCTTGCCCAAATAGAAAGCCAATGCATACATCGGCCGGGCACGAGGAGTCCGTTGGGCCTTAACGAAAATGTAGGTTTTGCCTCTTTTTTGTAGAGATCTATTGTTTGCGGCATCTCTTTATGGGGTGGGGTTTATTTTATTTGGCTTTCCTTATGCCTGTGCTTGTTCCTATCTGTTCCCTTTCTTCCATATGATCTCTTCCATTGGGATATTCCACACTTTAGAGGAGACCTTTCCTGTTATAAGAAGAATCGTTGAGGGAAGAAGAATTATACTATGTGGACTATTAATTACTCTGTGTATTGTGCATGCTCATTCCAATGTACAGGACGATATCTTGGCTATATTTGATATCCTTTTGGCCTGCTTTTCAGGGATTCCAGCTTTATTATATGTTTTGTATTATTATTCCTATTCTGCATTTGATGGAATCATTAGTCTAATTGTTACATCCTTTCATCAGGGTTTTGGTAGATGCTGTGAGAGCATGCTTAGATAAGTGTGAATTCTATTACTAGGTTTTTCTAGTCTCCTTTCTACCCAATTTTTTCCTTTCATTTTTTCTTTTTCTTCCTTTTTTTGCTGCGTGGAATATTTGTATTGGAATTTCCCTGTGATCATTCTAATTATTGATATAGGGTGTTAGTTTTTTTCTGTGACCATTCCACTCCTCCTTGTGACTATCTTTGCACCATAAACACTATTGAATATATAACATTATAGAATTATCACATTCATGGTAAAGGAATAAAGATGAATTCCAAGTCATTATACTGCGGTTCTAGTTCATTTTATAATACTTGCACTATAGGCACTTTTACACTTTAATAATTATAATATATTATTCCTTTAATAAAATCATTATCTATGAAACTTATAAACCCCTCTATTTAGTAACTTTATTACACACAATCTTTTTGTGATCACTGTGTCTCGAGCACTAGGTGCGCCTGCACAGTTTAGGCATTGGTGCTGGCTTCCATGAGTGCTCCACACTTACACCTCATGCATGTCAGCTTGGAGTCTAAGGGAGCGCATCATTGGGAAGTGATTCCTACATCAGGGCAGATCTAGGCATGCGCCATGAGAGGTGTTTCGTGATGTCACAGATAGTTCACGCCTTCATTACCTTATGATGCTCTCTGATTGGTTCCTGGGTATATTTAAACACACAAGACCCACCACATAGACACGCCCCCGGAAGACGCTAATGCGAAACACGCGTTGGGGTGAGGGAGGTCGCGTCATTCACATTCACCAGAGACCCGGCATCAGCGTTTTCATAGGTATTACCTTTTTTACCTTTATGTTGAACCTTTGTGGATTTATGCAGCAATCCTCTAGTACTTTTTCAGCCGTGATATTAGTTAATCGTGCTGACATTGAGGTCATTTACTTTTACCTGCAGCATATATCAGACTGGGTTACCATCACTCAGGCGCCATTTAATGTGGTCTCTATTACATTCAGAGTGAGCTGCCTGTAGTGTTGTCACAGATTATTTCCACAAAGTATTTTTTTTCAGTCACGATATATTCAGTTATTTTGACACTGAGGTTATTTAATTAAGTTACATATATCAGGCCTGATTTATATTCAATGTGTTTTTTAATACTGTGGTGTGAATATTCTCTACATTTATAGAGATATTACACTCCTGTTGGAAATTATATATAATTACTTATGTGCAAGGATTCACATTTGTCTGTGCGACTATAATAACTAATGGCATGAATGTTTTGAGCGCCTCCTGTTGGGCATTTTTGTAATTTTTTTAAATATTTTTAATGTTTTTTCAATAAAATTTGATATTTTATTCTCATACTGTATCTCTTCATGATTTTTGGTGCCGTCATGGTATATTGGCCCAAAAATGTTTGTTTCAAAGAAAATAAGACATATACATATTTGGTATTGTCGCATTCTGAATCACTTGATCTATCAATATAAAAAAAGAATTAACCCGATCGCTAAACGGCGTAACAAGAAAAAAGTCAAAACGCCAGAATTAGGTTTTCGATCGCTGCAACCTTGCATTAAAATGCAATAACGGGCGATCAAAAGATCGTATCTGCACCAAAATGGTATTAAAAACGTCAGCTCGGCACACAAAAAATAAGCCTTCCCCCAACCCGAGATCATGAAAAATGGAGATGTGACGGGTATCGGAAAATGGTGCAATTATTTTATACTTTACCTAATGAAGAGGAGTTATTTTTACTGATAAATGTTTGTTTTGGGTCGTTTATTTTCTGTTGGTATTTGGTTTATTCTATAAATCTCCCATATAATATTCTCACCTTGAATTTATCCTATAAAACTCCCATATTATATTCTCACCTTGAATTTATCCTATAAAACTCCCATATAATATTCTCACCTTGAATTTATCCTATAAAACTCCCATATAATATTCTCACCTTGAATTTATCCTATAAAACTCCCATATAATATTCTCACCTTGAATTTATCCTATAAAACGCCCATATAATATTCTCACCTTGAATTTATCCTATAAAACTCCCATATAATATTCTCACCTTGAATTTATCCTATAAAACTCCCATATAATATTCTCACCTTGAATTTATCCTATAAAACTCCCATATAATATTCTCACCTTGAATTTATCCTATAAATCTCCCATATAATATTCTCACCTTGAATTTATCCTATAAAACTCCCATATAATAGTCTCACCTTGAATTTATTCTATAAAACTCCCATATAATATTCTCACCTTGAATTTATCCTATAAAACTCCCATATAATATTCTCACCTTGAATTTATTCTATAAAACTCCCATATAATATTCTCACCTTGAATTTATTCTATAAAACTCCCATATAATATTCTCACCTTGAATTTATCCTATAAAACTCCCATATAATATTCTCACCATGAGTTTATCCTATAAAACTCCCATATAATATTCTCACCTTGAATTTATACTATAAAACTCCCATATAATATTCTCACCTTGAATTTATTCTATAAAACTCCCATATAATATTCTCACCTTGAATTTATTCTATAAAACTCCCATATAATATTCTCACCTTGAATTTATTCTATAAAACTCCCATATAATATTCTCACCTTGAATTTATCCTATAAAACTCCCATATAATATTCTCACCTTGAATTTATCCTATAAAACTCCCATATAATAGTCTCACCTTGAATTTATTCTATAAAACTCCCATATAATATTCTCACCTTGAATTTATTCTATAAAACTCCCATATAATATTCTCACCTTGAATTTATCCTATAAAACTCCCATATAATATTCTCACCTTGAATTTATCCTATAAAACTCCCATATAATATTCTCACCTTGAATTTATCCTATAAAACTCCCATATAATAGTCTCACCTTGAATTTATTCTATAAAACTCCCATATAATATTCTCACCTTGAATTTATTCTATAAAACTCCCATATAATATTCTCACCTTGAATTTATCCTATAAAACTCCCATATAATATTCTCACCTTGAATTTATCCTATAAAACTCCCGTATAATATTCTCACCTTGAATTTATCCTATAAAACTCCCATATAATATTCTCACCTTGAATTTATCCTATAAAACTCCCATATAATATTCTCACCTTGAATTTATCCTATAAAACTCCCATATAATATTCTCACCTTGAATTTATTCTATAAAACTCCCATATAATATTCTCACCTTGAATTTATTCTATAAAACTCCCATATAATATTCTCACCTTGAATTTATTCTATAAAACTCCCATATAATATTCTCACCTTGAATTTATCCTATAAAACTCCCATATAATATTCTCACCTTGAATTTATCCTATAAAACTCCCATATAATATTCTCACCTTGAATTTATCCTATAAAACTCCCATATAACATTCTCACCTAGAATTTATTCTATAAAACTCCCATATAATATTCTCACCTTGAATTTATCCTATAAAACTCCCATATAATATTCTCACCTTGAATTTATCCTATAAAACTCCCATATAATATTCTCACCATGAATTTATTCTATAAAACTCCCATATAATATTCTCACCTTGAATTTATCCTATAAAACTCCCATATAATATTCTCACCTTGAATTTATCCTATAAAACTCCCATATAATATTCTCACCTTGAATTTATTCTATAAAACTCCCATATAATATTCTCACCTTGAATTTATTCTATAAATCTCCCATATAATATTCTCACCTTGAATTTATCCTATAAATCTCCCATATAATATTCTCACCTTGAATTTATCCTATAAATCTCCCATATAATATTCTCACCTAGAATTTATCCTATAAAACTCCCATATAATATTCTCACCTTGAATTTATCCTATAAAACTCCCATATAACATTCTCACCTAGAATTTATCCTATAAAACTCCCATATAATATTCTCACCTTGAATTTATCCTATAAATCTCCCATATAATATTCTCACCTTGAATTTATTCTATAAAACTCCCATATAATATTCTCACCTTGAATTTATCCTATAAAACTCCCATATAATATTCTAACCTTGAATTTATCCTATAAAACTCCCATATAATATTCTCACCTTGAATTTATCCTATAAAACTCCCATATAATATTCTCACCTTGAATTTATCCTATAAAACTCCCATATAATATTCTCACCTTGAATTTATCCTATAAAACTCCCATATAATATTCTCACCCTGAATTTATCCTATAAAACTCCCATATAATATTCTCACCTTGAATTTATCCTATAAAACTCCCATATAATATTCCATCCTTGAACGCACGCCGCGTGCATCATGTTTTTGTACAATTTGTGAATAATATATATAGGTTCTCCCCGTCTGAGTTATTTTTGAAGGTCAACAAAATACGATTTTCCTGTAATTCATTTCTCACACTCTCGGTATAATAATGACTTTTCCCTGTGTGGGATTTTTGATAAAAAGGTTGACAACTAGTTGGACATCCCCTTCTCATTCCTCATGTTTGGTCCTGTTACAATAAAAACATATACACAAACCTCCCATGCTGGCACCGTCTCAGCGGTGTCGGCACTTGCGTTCTTGGGTCTCTTTTGAGGTTTTTACGTCATGTGAGCCCTGTGCCCAATCAGCGCTGACGTCACTGTCCCCACCTTCAGACAAATCAAGCATCATGAGGCCGTTAGAGAGCAGCCGCAGCCCTGGCTTCATGTTGATGTTCAATACATCCGAAGAAAGGAACAGTGAAGCTGCCGCTGATTGGGCGCAGGGCTCGTGTGATGTGAGAACCTCACATAAGCCCCGGGACAGTGAGTCTCGACACCGCTGAAGTGGAGCCGGCACGCCAGCTGAGTATGAGTTTTTTTATTTTTTGTTTTTTTCACAAATAAACGCAAGTTATATGAATGAAATTTTACCACTAACATGAAGTACAATATGTCATGAGAAAACAATGTCAAAATCACCAGAATCCATGGAAGCGTTCACCAGTTATTACCTCAGAAAGGGACAGTGGTCAGAATTGTAAAAATTGGCCCGGGCATTAACATGCAAACCACCCTTGGGAGTAAAGGGGTTATTGCAAAAAATGTGGTCAAATATGTGCTTAGTATCCCCCATCCTGGTATATATGGTCGCCTCACCCCCATCCTGATACACAAGGCCCCCTCATCCCTATCCTGGTATGCATGGATCCCTCATCCTTATCCTGGCAGGAATGATCGCCCTCATCCCTATATTAATATGCAGGGCCCCCATCTCATCCTGGTACGCATAGCCCCATCCCATTTTCCCCCACCCCCATCCTAGTATGCATGGCACCATCAGAAAACTTTAAAAAATAAAATTACACTTACCTACCCGGCGCTCCCTCGCTGCATCCTGCTCCGGTGTCAGTAACTGCTTTATGCTTGTAAGCAGCACATGGCAGGGACGTCATGCGTTGCTCACAAGCAGAGCACAGCTGCCGGAGTACTTACCGGGACTGTTCATTGGAGATCGGGGTGACTATTCATTGCTCTTCAGTAGCGCGCAGTGTCAGCCCCCGGCTTCCTGCTGCTGCCGGCGGTCACGTGTGCCGCTACTTAAGAGAAATAAATATTCATTGGATTCATCAATCATTCATCAGGAGACTATTTAATACTGAACTATATTCAAGCGGGACTAGACGAAGAAAACCCTAAAATCATGTATCATGTTATCCGAAACAGTCAGAAAACTAGCCCCATATTGGGCGACCCCAGACCTCAGACTATATACTGTGTAAGTTTATAAGCCACTCCAGTGTCAGGAATAGATAGTATGTGACAATACCGTATATACCACTCAGGGAACACTTACCTTTCAGAGATAATTTCCATATTCATACTAAATAATGGCACAGATCTCCCAGACATTATGACTGCACATATCCCTAGTCTTTATACCGATATTGCACTCGTTCCCTGACAGACCGCAGCATGGCCATTAGTTAGAAGCTGCTAATGATCTTTGGAGCAGGTAAGTTTTCCCTGAGTGGTACATATTGGGCCGTCTGAAGACTGAGTTTAGTCTAGGACAAT
Organism: Dendrobates tinctorius; assembly: GCF_039654945.1. Taxonomy (NCBI): domain Eukaryota; kingdom Metazoa; phylum Chordata; class Amphibia; order Anura; family Dendrobatidae; genus Dendrobates; species Dendrobates tinctorius. The sequence goes on along the minus strand of NW_027362038.1, from coordinate 370,494 downwards.
TTGTCTGCACTACTAATTATCAGCAGTTACATTACCAAACTAGGGCAGTCCCTATAGGAGAAAAACACAAGAATTATAATGTATTTTCACATACTATCTATTCCTGACACTGGAGGGTCTTATAAACTTACACAGTATATAGTTTGAGGTCTGGGATCTGCCAATATGGGGCTAGTTTTCTGACTGTTTCGGATAACATGATACAGGATTTTAGTTTTTTTTGTCTAGTCTCACTTGAATATAGATCAATATTAAATAGTCTCCTGATGAGTCGCCTTTGGTGAGGACGATGAAACCCATAGAAATGAGAGGCTTGGAGAGTGAGTGTGTATACGTCACCTCTACCTATATACTGAGATGTGGGGTACATGTTTTTTCTATTAGTCACCTATTAACTAATCTTCAGGGGGTGAATTATGGGTACAGTTTTACATTTGGAATTAATAAAGCTTAGTTTTATCCTTTTGTCAGCAAACATGAGGAATGACAAGAGACAACCCATTTAAGAAGATTCAATTTTGGTTAAAACTATTCCAACACTATGAACATAAAAAAGTCTTCTCCCCTATGTGATGTCTCTGATGTTTATTCACAGTTGATTTCCAAGTAAAATATTTCCCACATGAAGAAAATGAAAATGGCTTCTCCTCTGTGTGAGGTATCTGATGACTAACAAGAAGCGCTTTCCGGTTAAAACATTTCTCACATTCTGAACAGGAAAAAGGCTTCTCCCCTGTGTGCGTTCTTTGATGGCGATCAAGATCTATTTTCCATTTAAAACATTTCCCACATTCTGAACATCAAACAGGCTTCTCTCCTGTGTGAGTTCTTTGGTGTTCATCAAGATTCCCTTTCTGGTTAAAACATTTCCCACATTCTGAACATGAAAAAGGTTTCTCCCCTGTGTGAGTTCTTTGGTGATTAACCAATTGTGAATTCCAGTTAAAACATTTCCCACATTCTGAACAGGAAAAAGGCTTCTCCCCTGTGTGAGTTCTCTGGTGACTAATAAGATGACATTTCTGGTTAAAAGTTTTCCCACATTCTGAACATGAAAAAGGTTTCTCCCCTGTATGAGTTCTTTGGTGATTAACCAATTGTGATTTCAGGTTAAAACATTTCCCACATTCTGAACAGGAAAAAGGCTTCTCCCCCGTGTGAGTTCTATGGTGATTAACCAAATCTGATTTCCGATTAAAACATTTCCCACATTCTGAACAGGAAAAAAGCTTCTCCCCCATGTGAATGCTCTGATGTCTAACAAGAATCGCTTTCTGGCTAAAACATTTCCCACATTCAGAACATGAAAAAGGTTTCTCCCCTGTGTGTGTTCTCTGGTGATTAACAAAATGTGATTTATGTGCAAAACATTTCCCACATTCTGAACAGGAAAAAGGCTTCTCCCCTGTGTGAGTTCTATGGTGATAAACCAAATCTGATTTCTGGTTAAAACATTTCCCACATTCTGAACAGGAAAAAGGCTTCTCCCCTGTGTGAGTTCTATGGTGATAAACCAATTGTGATTTCCAGTGAAAACATTTCCCACATTCAGAACATGAAAAAGGTTTCTCCCCTGTGTGAGTTCTCTGGTGAGTAACAAAATGAGATTTCTTGTTAAAACATTTCCCACATTCTGAACATGAGAATGACTTCTTTGCTTTAGGTGCAGTTTGTTTTTTATTGCCTCTTTTGTGACTTTGATTTTCCTTAGTAGTCAGTAATGAATCAGAAGATGGGACCTGTTTCATAGGATCAGATGACAGATCTTTGCTGTGAATGGATGATGGTATATCTGGAGTACTGGCAATCACTTCAGTTGTATCTTGTAGGATTTCAAGATCATCAGATTTAAAACTTGAAGATGTCGGCTGTCCCTCTGATCTCCTGGTACAGTCATCTGCTAAGATAAAAAACAGTTATTATTTTTTAATAAAATATCCTTGAGTTTTATATTTTTGAACATTTCTACTTAAACTGTCCATAAAAATAGCAAGCTATGTAAAAAAACTTTAATTATTTACCAAGACAATGACAGTTCACAGTCTAATAGAAAACCTTGTTGGATGAACCAGTAGTGTGTGGTGTTCAACTGTTTGTTCATTCTGCCTCCCAAATATCAAATAAAAAGAAACCAATCAGTGTTATGTAGGCAAAAATAATACCAATTCTCATCTCAGAAAAAACAAGTCCCCACTCAGGTCCATCATCTGTCAATAGAAAAACAGATAAGGCAGATTACACTTAATGCTATAATTAGGGTTACTGTTAGGCTAAAGTTAGGATTAAGATAAAGAATTAGGCTTTTCTCAATTGTCTCCCCAATAATTGGGTCATGTCACATCAGTCATGTCAGAGTTTTCTTTTTCCGGAAAAAAATAAATAAATAAAAACGAATAAAATGTCCCGTCAGTATTATAGTGCAGAGGAGGCTTATGCACTTTTATGTTCTGACAGTGAAGAAAGTGCAGTGTCAGATGGCGATGTGGATTTCGAGGGCTTTAGTAGCAGCGACAGTGATAGCTCAGAAATGAGCAGTGATTCTGGTCCATCCTCACACACAAGGACCAGTACAACAAGAAGGACAAATAGCGCTTCTGGTGAAATGTCTCCAACTCAGGGAACAATGCCCAGTACTAGCGCTGTCCCTAGTGCTCGTGAATTGGCGCACACCAATGTCCAAGGGGCTTTGCCTCTTGATGTAGCATTTCCCAGATGGGAGGCTTCGGATTCGGCTACTCCATTCATCCCTAATTTTAATGCCATTCCTGGTATAAATGTGGAGGTGGAAAATTTTGGACCAATTATTTTTTTAATTTGTTTCTGACAGATAGCTTGCTAGAGGCATATTGTCCTACAAATTTATATGTGTCCCAATTCATCAGCCAGAATCCACAATCCTATTATGCTAGGTCACATTTATGGACACCAACTAATGTCCTAGAAATGAAAACATTTTTAGGACTTACATTCGCTATGGGGCTTGTTAAAGAAATGAGCATTCGGTCCTATTGGTCCAACTGCCCTGTTCAAGCCACGCCCTACTTATATGGAGACATCTGGAAAAATCGTTTGGGAGCTGATAACTCCATTTCTACAAAAAGGCTACAATCTGTATGTTGACAACTACTACACCAGCATACCCATATTTAAAAGTCTGGTTGAACATAACATAGGGGCTTGTGGGACCATTGACAAAAACCGTCAGGGGTTTCCACAATCATTGGTCAGCAAAAAGTTCTGAAAGGGGCAGTCAGGGGCTTTACCCAATGGAGAGCTGCTTGCCCTTAAGTATAATAAAGATATTTTTATCCTGAGCTCGATCCACACAGATGCCACAAGGGCCACTGCAGACCAACAGGGATCCACTACTCCAAAACCTGTGTCTGTCACTGACTACAACAAATATATGGGGGTGTGGACCTTGCAGATCAGGTTCTACAGCCATACCAGGTATCAAGAAAATCATACATCTGGTATAAAGAGTTAGTCATGTATTTGTTTCAGGTGGCCACATATAATTCTTTTGTGTTATACAAAAAAGTCAGAAATGCAGATACTTTCCTTGAGTATCAGGAAAAGGTCACTGAAAATCTTGTTTTTGATAATTTTGAACCCGCTAGTCCTTTAGAATGTGAAGATGTCAGAAGACTCACTGAGCGACATTTTATTGCACTCATCCCAGTAACTGAAACAAGAAAGAACCCCCAGAGAAGATGTCGTGTATGTTCCTAGAGAGGAATCAGGCATGATCCCCGCTATTATTACCCACAATGCCCATCACTGCCAGCCTTATGCCTCCATGACGGCTTTACAACCTTCCACACAGAACCGCGTTTTTGAACTGTTTTGACATTCAAGCATTTGGCTTATTTAGTGACAGACACATTTGAGTAGAGCTGACTTAACAATTTCCAGGGGTAGGTGGGGGGAGGTCTCCAGAGACACAAGCTGGGCATAATATGTTATTGTGAGGCTTAGAAAAAAACTACATCCAGCAAAATGTCACCTTCGATGGCGGCGCCTGCACAGTAGCATCTATAAGTAAGAGATAGAGGCTACTGCGCAGGCGCCGCCATCGCCGGTGTCATTTTGCTGTCTGTAATTTTTTTTCTAAGCCTCACAATAGCCACAATATTATAGGCATTATCACCAATAATATCAATGCTATTATATACATTATGTAATAATGGGGCAGGTCAGTGAGGGGTCAGCGACCTGTCATAAGCCAATACAGATGAATATGTAATCAGCACACTTCATAAAGCCCCGCCCACAGCCCCGCCCCAGAGCACGAGAATCTCATTAACTTCAAACTACAAATACAGATTAAACAACAGTAAACCAGAGTTGCCCTCATTTATGGTAGAACATTGGAGCTACTATGGATCCTGACCAGAAGATTAGAGAAAATAATATTGCTCCCCATTTCAGGAGAGATTGTGCAGTAATCTGAATTCCTTAGGATCAAAAACAATGTAATTTATGACGTGGAGTGAATCCATGACACCAGGGCTGGAGCCAACACATCTCCTGCAGGCGGGAATAAATGTATATTACAGCCATCAGCCACGCACAGCTTAGAGATCTATCACGGCACAGGTGGAATGTTTGTCCTGTAGATTATCACAATCCTCCTGGAAGTTAGTTGGTTTTAATACAAATTGAAAAGTCAGGATAAAGGGAAACTCTGCTGTTATTGGACAGAAATTCACACTTGGCCTCACTGCACATTTACTGGTGTCGCTCATAAAAGAGAAGTTTGGTCAGAAAGACTGGACCTGGTCTTGTAGGGACCATGAGACATTCGGCAGCACAGAAGGGAGAGAAGATTCATCCGATAAGATCTCAGGGATCTAGGAAGCCAACAGCATCATTACCCTCCGCTTTCTCTTACAGGCCCAGCATAAGATTTTTCTCCAAGTGATTTTCTATCTTGTCAGCACATTCTACGTACGCTGTCATTTGGCTTTATAGTTACAGATCTGGGCAGGTAGCGGTCAGCGTCTCCCAATGTGAAGGAGAGAATGGCTAATGAAATGAATTATTAAACCTTATATAAGTCAGTTCACAGTTCACAGCTCCAGTCGTCACAACCCACCTAACTGCAATCTTTAATCTCTCCCTCTCCTCGGGCATTTTCCAATCCTCCTTCAAACACGCCATCGTTACTCCATTACTAAAGAAACCCGCTCTCGACCCATCCTGCACAAACAACTACAGACCAGTCTCCAATCTCCCCTTCATCTCTAAACTCTTGGAGCACCTAGTCTACTGCCGCCTTACCCATTACCTCTCCACTCACTCCCTCCTAGACCCTTCACAGTCCGGCTTCCGCCGCCTACATTCGACTGAAACTGTACTCATCAAAGTGACCAATGACCTTCTGACAGCAAAATGTAACGGTGACCACTCTAAGCTCATTCTTCTCGACCTGTCTGCAGCTTTCGACACTGTTGACCACCATCTCCTACTCTCTATGCTCCAGTCACTAGGCATTAAGGACACTGCTCTCTCCTGGTTCTCTTCCTATCTCTCTGACCACTCCATCAGTGTTTTGTTCTCTGGCGCCACGTCATCTTCTCTTCCTCTAGAATCCACCCTTTTCTCACAATGGAAACAACAAAAACCCTCACTATAGCAGTGATCCACTCCCGCCTGGTTTACTGCAACGCTCTATTAATTGGCCTCCCCGTCACTTGACTATCCCCTCTCCAGTCCATACTTAATGCAGCAGCCAGGGTCATCTATCTGACTAATCGGCACTCAGACGCGTTCGCGCTTCGCCATTCCTTACATTGGCTGCCCATTCATTATAGTATCCAATTCAAAGTACTTGTTCTCACCCACAAAGCTCTCCACAGTGCGGCACCCCCCTACATCTCCTCCCTCATTTCTGTCCATTGGCCTAACCGATCGCTGCGCTCTGCAAACGACTTTCGACTAACCTCTGCACTAATCCTTAACCTCCCACTCCCGACTCCAAGACTTCTCCCGCGCTGCTCCTATCCTCTGGAATGCTCTACCCCAAGAAATTAGGACTATCCACAATTTGCATAGTTTCAGGCGTTTCCTCAAAACACATTTGTTCAGAGCGGCCTATCACGTTCATTAATCAAAGTCATTCTATTTGTAAGTGTGCGTGTGTAGCCCATTCACTATCTCCATCCATCTCTCACTCCCTCAAGAAGGCTGGACCATCATTGTAAATATACAATTGTAAATTCACACCTGTACTCTGTATCTTCCTCACCTCATTGTAGATTGTAAGCTCTCACCAGCAGGGTCGTCTTATTTTGCTTTAATTATTGTATTGTTAACGTAACTTATGACTTGTGTTTTGAAAGTGATAAACTGTAAAGCGCTGCGGAAAATGTTGGCGCTATATAAATAAAGATTATTATTATTATTACATATGGTGTACCAAGATGGCGTCTATGTCGTCAGACAACACCCTGGAAGGAATCCTTGGAATGCAGAAGCTGAGATACTGGATACCGTATATGGAAGTGAAGCTGAAATGGACCTATCATAGACTGACACTGGCTACTCAGAAGATTGTGTGACACCCATTTGCTGTTTCTTTGTCTTGAGAATAAACTTCAGTTGTGTGCAAGCCTTTACTGAGAAAGGAGTAGACATCTAACTCTGTGTTCGCTGTGACTGTAAATGCACACTCAGCCTATATTGGGTCAGGTACAAGCAATCATATAGATCTCGCCTTAAGGGATCACCCTCACACTAATACCAGGGGGTAGGTGGATCCTCCAGGTTGTACGTTCTATAGAAAAGGGCTTTCAATGCCCAAAGTCATTTGAACAGTTTTGGGTGGAGGAGAATGTTGTGGTCTAGAGGCAAAATGGTGATCATGGTAATACGGCCGGACTACACCACCGATAAAGCAGCCACAGCCAGTGACTGAGAGGAATCTGTGACTTCTCTGCATTCAGTGGTTACTACTCACCTGGGTAGTCATATGTGGGAATCTCCTCTTTACACCACTCATCATCTCTCACATATGTCTCTGTAGTATTAATATGGGTCAGATCTTCACCCTGAAACAAATATTGTAAGAGTCACAGACAGATAGAGAAGTCCCATCTATGATCAGCTCTAATCCTGCCATCTCCACCGTTCTCATTACACAAGTATAAAACATATAATACTGGTGGATAAAACAAGACTGAGCACAAGACCTTCACAGCCGTCTACACATCATAGGGGAGATCGCCTGACACCTTCTCTCCATCTACCTGATGATCCTGAGGAGCACTGGGATCTTCTTGGTTACAGTCCTGTGGAAGAAGAGGACGGGGACATCTCTCTGGTGTTGTCCTCTTACTGGATAGATCTGGGGGAAACACATACAGGGACTGAATTCATTCTCTACATACAGATAATTATAGGCCGTGTGTATTTAGTCCTGTCTATTACCTGGAGATGTGAGGGGCTGGGGAACCTCCATTATGACATCATTGTACAGATCTTTGTGTCCTTCTAAATACTCCCACTCCTCCATGGAGAAATAGACAGCGACATCCTGACACCTTATAGGAACCTGACACATACAATGATACCGTCATCCCCCCGATCCCTTCATAGTGTTACTGTATAATGTCCCAGCATTCCCAGCAGTGTCACCTCTCCAGTCAGCAGCTCAATCATCTTGTAGATGATTTCTAGGATCTTCTGGTCATTGATGTCCTCATGGATCAGGGGGTGACGTGGAGGCCCCGTGATTGGGCTCAGGGGTCTTCCCCATCCCTCAGACACAGGGTCCTGACAGCGATCACTAGAGGTCTTCTTCACCACTGTGTAATCCTGGTTATGGAGAGACACAGTAATAAATCTCACTACAGACATTTCCAGAGTCCCTCACCTCTCCAGTTCTGTCCATCTGTTATTCCCATAGATAAGAATGATGTAATGTGACGTCATCAGAATCTCTCACCTCTCCAGTGAGATGGAAGAGGATCTCTAGGGTGAGGTGTAACATCCTCTCCGCCATCTTGTCTCTGTCCATATCCATCCTTGATGGGTAAATCAGGAAAATTCTCTTCTGTAGAAGATCTTCACTGAGAGGATCCGATATTGTAGAGACCTGAATGAGAAGAAGATGATCCGATGTAACATCATAAGAATCCTGTGTAATAATACAATTACTGGAGATAATAAGGGAAACATATGAGGAGATTTATTATCTTACAGGGTTTAGTTTTCTTCCCTGACATCTACTAATAAAACCTATATATTTAGGCCACAGACAACAAGCAGTTTCCTCCTCGGAGTCGGCAGCTGAACACGTTCCTCATAGACTCATCTTCCATAACGCTAATTCTCGTCTCATTACCGACACGGGAATCGGCATTAGCAATACTGCAGGAGATATTCATTACACGCGACATGAGAAATAACTCCTTCATGATGAGGACGACATCTTCATCTTCTACTGCGGCTCTAGAGACAGATTTGTCCAGAGTCGGTCACTGCCTCCATCCCCACCGGCCGTCTATATGAAGGTTTCCCTTCTTCCACTGGAATCTTCTATCACGTTAGATCTCAGCTCTGAGTCACACACAGAAGTTTGAGGTTTTTAGAAAAGATTTTTTGTTTCCAAAAACACAACGGACAGAAATGATCTGATCCCAAAGTCTCCATGTACAGTGATTTATGGGGTTTATTTCTGGCCTTAGGCTTTCCTATATTACAAGAAAAACTCCAGAAAAAGCCGATATTAAAATGTTTCTAAAGAAAATTGGCTCCAACAATTCTTATATGCAAAAAGCAGAAGACACATTTTATAATTTTTAACATGTTAAACATTTATTAAAAATAAATGAATCTTTTTGGGCCCCAGAACATAGATGTTCACCGCAGGGACGGCACAGATGAGGCTGCAACAAAAACCCTGGCAGTTTAACCACTTGCTGCTGTGAAAAGCAAACATGACATCTAAGAAGGTGTGACAGAGTTTGGCTGAATGCCCCCCGCCTCCAAGTACTCGATAGTATGGGGCGGCCTAGTTACTGCGATACTTACATGCCTAATAATGGGGTCTGGGCTGCAATGTATGAAAGTCTATTAGGCCGGGCCAGAGGCAGCGTCCAATAAGTTACCTTATAACGCCCCCATACACATTAGACTAAAGCTCCATGAAAGCACTGATTTCGGGGGGTTTGGCCGACCACATAATGTATTTGGGGGCCTCCCGACAGATGATGTCAGGGCAGAGAAGGATCTGGCATCCTGAATTTCAGAGGATAATCCGTTTGTTCTTCCTGTAGATAATCCTCCTCTAGAGTCTGGAGGCGACTCTCTCATACAGACCACAGGAAAGCTGGAATATTTCTGTGTATGGGGGAGTCGGGAGAGATCGCCGTCTGCCAAATGACCGATCAGCCAACTCTGATCTCAGGTGTATGGGGCCGTTAGTATTACACTGACAGGCAGTGATGATACACGGCACTACAGTAGTACAGGGCATCACCGGAGCCATCAGAGGCTTGTATGTTGTATGATCGCACTGATCAGAGGGGTTTAAAAAAGGTTTAAAGTGAAAAAAAAATATCACAGTTTCAGCAACAAGAAATATCCATCACTATATGGAAAGCAGAGTCACTGCACAATGTTAGTTACGTCACGTCCATAACTACTTTATTATACTCTATTATCCTGTACACAGTGGAGTAGATTGAAATCACAGATCCCACAGCAATAGCTGGAATTGGACCCTCCAATGTAAAGAAAAAAAAAATCTCTCTATCTATATACACTGTTCAAAAAAATAAAGGGAACACTTAAACAACAGAATATAACTCCAAGTAAATCAAACTTCTGTGAAATCAAACTGTCCACTTAGGAAGCAACACTGATTGTCAATCAGTTTCACATGCTGTTGTGCAAATGGAATAGACAACAGATGGAAATTATTGGCAATTATCAAGACACCCTCAATAAAGGAGCGGTTCTGCAGGTGGGGACCACAGACCACATCTCAGTACCAATGCTTTCTGGCTGATGTTTTGGTCACTTTTGAATGTTGGTTGTGCTTTCATACTCGTAGTAACATGAGACGGACTCTAAAACCGACACAAGTGGCTGAGGTAGTGCAGCTCATCCAGTATGGCACATCAATGCAAGCTGTGGCAAGGTTTGCTGTGTCTGTCAGCGCAGTGTCCAGAGGCTGGAGGCGCTACCAGGAGACAGGCCAGTACACCAGGAGATGTGGAGGGGGCCGTATGAGGGCAACAACCCAGCAGCAGGACCACTACCTCCACCTTTGTGCAAGGAGGAACAGGAGGAGCACTGCCAGAGCCCTGCAAAATGATCTTCAGCAGGCCACAAATGTTCATGTGTCTGACTCTGCACAAACGGTTAGAAACTGACTCCACTTAGGATGGTGTGAGTGCCCAACATCCACAGATGGGGGTTGTGCTCACAGCCCAACACCGTACAGGGCACTTGGCATTTGCCAGAGAACACCAGGATTGGCAAATTTGCCACTGGTGCCCTGTGCTCTTCACAGATAAAAGCAGGTTCACACTGAGCACATGTGACAGACGTGACAGAGTCTGGAGACGCCGTGGAGAGCGATCTGCTGCTTGCAACATCCTTTAGCATGACCGGTTTGGCAGTGGTCAGTAATGGTGTGGGGTGGCATTTCTTTGGAGGATCACACGATGTTGGGCTTTGAGCACAACCCCCATGCAGACAAAATTGTGCCTGTTATGATTGGGTAACCAAGGAGGAAAACAAAACCAAGCTAAGTCACAGAAAACCAGAGAGGTTGGTATCTAAGCGGATTGCAGACCCCTGATCCTAACCACACAACTAGAAGTAGCCGCGGAACGTACCTACAATGATTCTAGATGCCTCGTCACAGCCGGAGGACTAATTAAGCCTAAAGCAAGACAAGGGGAAATCTAAACTGCCCCAGAGCAGACCCCAAAGGAATAGACAGCCCCCACACATGTATTGATGGTGAGACAAGATGAAAGCACAAACACAGGTAGGAAAATAGACTGAGCAAACGATGGGGCCAAAACTAACTAGACAGGACAGGAAAGGAAAGATACTGTCTGCAATCACGCCAAAAAAAACATGCAAAAATGTCCAACACTTCTGATAGCAAAAAACCTTGAAGTCATTAGACTTCTCCCACTATATCAGCATATTCTGAGAACAGAGCAAAAAAAAGGCCAATCTAATAAGGGACAAAAAGCAAACTGGCACATGCAGTGACATAGGAATGGAAATTCAGCACAGCCCCAGCCGGGGCTGGCTAACCACACAAAAACTGAATAGATCAAACCAAATCAAGTGTGAACAATAGCAGAGAACACTTAGCTTGAGAAGGCAGGAACTGAACTGGAAACTAGAACCTCAGGAGGCAGGAAAAAATCACCAGCATGGGAAGAGGGAATCGGCTGTCTTAAATCCAGTCTGAGACTCCAGATGTCCAATCCTCATCCTCATTATCAGGTGGCAGGTCTCTATTAATTAGATCAGCTTCATTACCTCCTGCCACTAGCAGAGGGAGCCCAGAAAGAGAACTCACGACTCCTCTGTCAACACAACCAGCTCCTTCACCAGAAACCAGAGGCAGACCAGAAAATAAGTTCACAACACATGTGACTGATAGACATATGACTGTAATAGACATGGGACTGTAATAGACATGGGACTGTAATGAGACATGTGACTGTAATGAGATATGTGACTGTAATGAGACATGTGACTGTAATAGACATGTGACTGTAATAGGCATGAAACTGTAATGAGACATGTGACTGTAATAGGTTGAGATACAAAAACCGTTGGCACAACTTCTCAAAAATGGTGGTGCACAAGTAGGGTCCCAAACCATATATAAGTGTATGTATAATGTATAATGAGGCCCAGGCTTTATAGTGAAGGGACAGAAGTGAGGGCCTGTTCCCAGGAGCTACAGACTGAGGAAAGGGCTAAAAAGCCTTCACTAGACCCCTGTACAGCTGTATAATGAGGCCCAGGCTTTATAGTGAAGGGACAGGAGTGAGGGCCTGTGCCCAGGAGCTACAGTCTGAGGAAAGGGCTAAAAAGCCTTCACTAGACCCCTGTACAGCTGTATAATGAGGCCCAGGCTTTATAGTGAAGGGACAGGAGTGAGGGCCTGTTCCCAGGAGCTACAGTCTGAGGAAAGGGCTAAAAAGCCTTCACTAGACCCCTGTACAGCTGTATAATGAAGCCCAGGCTTTATAGTGAAGGGACAGGAGTGAGGGCCTGTTCCCAGGAGCTACAGTCTGAGGAAAGGGCTAAAAAGCCTTCACTAGACCCCTGTACAGCTGTATAATGAGGCCCAGGCTTTATAGTGAAGGGACAGGAGTGAGGGTCTGTTCCCAGGAGCTACAGTCTGAGGAAAGGGCTAAAAAGCCTTCACTAGACCCCTGTACAGCTGTATAATGAGGCCCAGGCTTTATAGTGAAGGGACAGGAGTGAGGGCCTGTTCCCAAGAGCTACAGTATGAGGAAAGGGCTAAAAAGCCTTCACTAGACCCCTGTACAGCTGTATAATGAGGCCCAGGCTTTATAGTGAAGGGACAGGAGTGAGGGCCAGTTCCCAGGAGCTACAGACTGAGGAAAGGGCTAAAAAGCCTTCACTAGACCCCTGTACAGCTGTATAATGAGGCCCAGGCTTTATAGTGAAGGGACAGGAGTGAGGGTCTGTTCCCAGGAGCTGCAGTCTGAGGAAAGGGCTAAAAAGCCTTCACTAGACCCCTGTACAGCTGTATAATGAGGCCCAGGCTTTATAGTGAAGGGACAGGAGGGAGAAAAGTGGGGAAAGGAGCCAGAAGAGCCGGACTGCCCATCACTAACCTGCAGAGCCGCACTCCACATATATGGCTGCTCTGTGCACAGGACCTGTGATGAGGTCACAGGAGGGGAGGAGTCAGGGGTCACATGATCTCCGGAGTGAAGACGCTCCATGGAGGCTTCTCCTCAGTCAGTGACATTCCCGCCATTATTTGCCCCTCACTACTGGCACAATTACCCCGTGCCGCCTTCTCTACACAGTGTTATGTGTGGAATGTAACGTGTGATTTCTCTGGAGGGAAATAGACCCCACACATGAGGGAATTCTCACCGGTTACCGGCCGTCTACTATATGGCGGCATATGATTGTGCTATCGACTCCACACCAGGAGCTAAAATGCCCAAATCTCGGTTATTTCCCCCCTTCCAGAGTCCGGCTGAGGCCGGGGTCACACTTGGGAGAATCTCGCCCGAGTCTCGCACCTCAGGGCCCTTGTGGATTAGCCTCTGTAGGGGAAACGACATCGGCTGTCAGGGACAGGGGGCCCCAACATAAATCCAATATTCGCTGTAAGAAAACCCAACCTGATGCCGCCATTCAGGGTCACCAATGCTCCGGCAGTCTGTGACAATGTCAGTAATTATATTTTCCTCACCGATTGGTAGATTTGTGGTAATTTTCCTGGATGATATAGTGAGTTACTCCCGTCCTCTGGAGGAGCATGCTGAGCATGTCAGACAGGTTCTCCAGGTTCTACGTGACAACTATTTATTTGGTAACCTGGAGAAATGACAATTTGTGGTCCAGCAGGTCCAGCTCTCAGGACATTTGTCTTCTGCATTGGGGTCTCAGATGGACCCCGTTACGGTCCCAGCAGTCCCTTAATTGGTTTTAGCCAAGTGACCTGAAAGTGTTACAGAGATTTCTTGTAGTCGAGATACTGAGGAACAAACAAGCGAAAAATAGGGTCTTACCTGATAACCAGATATAATGAGAGTAGGGGAGCATTACACTCACCTGATGGAGTGGCGCCTTTACACCATGCTCAATGCATAAATCAGCTGCTGCAGGACCCGGGGCCAAAGACCGAGCAGAAGAGCTGATCCGGGTATAATGTGTCTGTACCTGCGCTGCTGAAGGAGACGATCGGAGATGGAGATTTTCACTAAAAACGTTTATTCAAACAGGTTTTCAAAGTCAACGCGTTTCACAGTCACGCAGGACGTCTTCCTCAGGACGAAGCCTGATAGCGGATAAACATGTCAAGCCTGGAACGTTTTATATGCAGTCTTTATAATGATAGTAATAATAATCTTTTTATTTATATAGCGCCAACATATTCCGCAGCGCTTTACAGTTTGCACACATTATCATCGCTGTCCCCGATGGGGCTCACAATCTAAATTCCCTATCAGTATGTCTTTGGAATAAAAAACGCCAACAAAGCACAAAATGTCAAAGTTCATGAGAAAGTCCGTCACACAAAGATAAATTATAGTTCATGAAAAAACAGAACACACTTACATACAATAATTATATTATAAAGTGCCTATGAATGAAGTGCGGTCACCTAAAAGAATGAATAAAGATATACTGTATCTTTCTGACTATAAGACGCACCCCAAAGTTTCAGAAGAAAAATAGGGCAAAATTTAATGTGTCAAATGGGGTTCTGTCCCACAGTCCGAATTCAGTAAACCCGGGGGGGGATCGGCAGCGCTGGTGGAGCCGGGTCACAGGAGGAGTTCGGGGATCCGGCGATGATCTGACTGATCCCAGGCTGGTGCAGCAGGAGCCTCTGTAACATCTGTAATCTCACTGAGGCCATTTGGAGTAAGGGGGTTTAGTTTATAAATCCAGAAGATTTCTTCCCGATGTAGTTGTCCAACGCGATTCTGACCCTGTGGGGGAATCTCCTCTGTGGGGAATATTTTCAGTTGTGTGGAATCTTTCTTGTGTTTGATGGTGCAGTGACGTGAAAGCCCATGTTGGAGAAAACCCTATGGAGTATTGGAGCGGTGTGAGTTCAGCCTTTTGTGGAGGGGTTGGGTCGTCCTTCCCACATATAATTTCTGGTATGAGCATATAATCACGTATGTGACATAACTGGTGGAACATGACATGGGAGTTTAGATTGGGAAAGTTTCACCCGTAGAAATAAGGGTGGATTCAGAGAGACCATGGCAGATCGAGTCACAACAGGGGCAAGTTTTCAGATCGCATGTAATGATTTTATTCGGTAGACAGGCGATTTTTAGCAAATCTTCCTTCTTCTCTTTTATGTTTGCTGGTGCTAGGACATTGTTCAATGATGGAGGTCTTCAAAATGTCAAAAAGGGATTGCTGGGTAATGTTTTTCCCACTCCAGCTGTCTGATATGCTCATGATGCTCCTGCAGAGGACGTGAGTAACTCAATATATCATCAGTAGAGTTGAGCGATACCAGCCGATACTTGAAAATATCGGATCGGAATGGATCGGCCGATCTTTAAAAAAAGTATCGGTATCGCCGATTCCGATACCGGGAACCAATGCAAGTCAAAGGGGCCAAAATATCGGAATTAAAAAAAACCCTTTCTTTCCTTGTAGGTTAATTCTACATGAAGAAAAACAACTAAGAATAATGTAGAATGTATTGTGGGAGGTGGAGGAGACATTAAAGCCATAGAGGTTTAGCCCAATCAAATGGAATAGCAGGAATTAAACTTTTTTTTTAAAGATGTTAGGAGTTACAAAGATATTGACTATGTTAGCCTCATTTATATTTTGCCAGACATGTATGTCTTCTTCTTCTACTTCCATTTTTTACATTCTTCTTCTTCTACTTCCTTTTTTTACATTCTTCTTCTTCTTCTTCTACTTCCTTTTTTTACATTCTTCTTCTTCTTCTTCTACTTCCTTTTTTTACATTCTTCTTCTTATTCCTTTTTTTACATTCTTCTTCTTCTTCTTCTACTTCCTTTTTTTACATTCTTCTTCTTCTTCTTCTTCTTCTTCTTCCTTTTCTTACATTCTTCATATTCTTCTTATTCAACAATTATTATTCTACATATTCAGCTTCTTCATCTTCTTCCTATTCTTCTTCATCATATTCTTGTTTGTGTCAGGCATTCCTGTAGTTGTTATCTAGAAAAGTTAGAAGTTTACACCTTCCGTTCTGCCTGTCACAAAAGATTTACAACAGGATTTGTCCGCGTTCAGTTTGGCCTGCAGCAGCAGGCCTTTTCCAGGGGCACCACGAGGAGGAACGGACTCACCCCCATACACTGCTTAGTCTTCTTCTGCTTATAAATAAGATAATATCATTTGCTCAGAGTATTAGTCTTATGCTTAATGTTCTTCTGCTTTGTTTTTTTTATGCTTCTTTGTCTTCTCTCTCTTGTTGTTCTGCATCTTGGTGGTTGTCTTCCTGTTCTTTGTCCTCTTGAACCAGCTGACGGTACTGGCACCCGGAGGGGCAGCAGAAGGAACAAGAGCCAATGGCACTACCGAGGACCAGCTGACGGTGCTGGAACCCGGTTACTAAGCAGGAGGTACCTGTGCTACAAAGCACTACCAAGGACCAGCAGACGTTGCCGGAACTCGGATACCGAGATGGAGGCACCTAGGCCAAAGGCTCTGACGAGAACCAGCTGACGGTGCTGGAACCCGGAGGGGTAGCATAAGCTGCAAGAGCAAATGGAAATAGCGAGGACCAGCTGACAGTGCTGGCACCCGGAGGGGCAGCAGAAGGAATAAGAGCCAATGGCACAACCGAGGACCAGCTGACGGTGCTGGAACCCGGTTACTAAGCAGGAGGTACCTGTGCTACAAAGCACTACCAAGGACCAGCAGACGTTGCCGGAACTCGGATACCGAGATGGAGGCACCTAGGCCAAAGGCTCTGACGAGAACCAGCTGACGGTGCTGGAACCCGGAGGGGTAGCATAAGCTGCAAGAGCAAATGGAAATAGCGAGGACCAGCTGACAGTGCTGGCACCCGGAGGGGCAGCAGAAGGAATAAGAGCCAATGGCACAACCGAGGACCAGCTGACGGTGCTGGAACCCGGTTACTAAGCAGGAGGTACCTGTGCTACAAAGCACTACCAAGGACCAGCAGACGTTGCCGGAACTCGGATACCGAGATGGAGGCACCTAGGCCAAAGGCTCTGACGAGAACCAGCTGACGGTGCTGGAACCCGGAGGGGTAGCATAAGCTGCAAGAGCAAATGGAAATAGCGAGGACCAGCTGACAGTGCTGGCACCCGGAGGGGCAGCAGAAGGAATAAGAGCCAATGGCACAACCGAGGACCAGCTGACGGTGCTGGAACCCGGTTACTAAGCAGGAGGTACCTGTGCTACAAAGCACTACCAAGGACCAGCAGACGTTGCCGGAACTCGGATACCGAGATGGAGGCACCTAGGCCAAAGGCTCTGATGAGAACCAGCTGACGGTGCTGGAACCCGGAGGGGTATCAGAAGTTACCCCTGAAAAGCAAAGTTGGCATGCCGCAAGCTGGCCGCAGTTACCGAATCACACAGTCCTACAGGGGGTGCTTGTCCTACTGGCACTATGGAACAAACCTTTCTTACCAGAACCCGCAGTCCACATAGGAAGCACCTAAACTGCTGGCACCCTAGCCTCGGCTAACCCAACCGCAACACGACATGGCAACTTGGGGTGGCAAACTGACATTGACACTTCCCGGAAACAGCAGGCAGGGCTGGAACCAAGCTGGGCAGGAGGGAGTACCCGTGCCAAAGTCAGTTATGAGCAGCAACTGGCGATGTTGGAGCCCAGGACAAGCACTTAGCAGGCTGAGGCCTGATGTGCTGTCAATTGGGAGGCAGCAGGACAGATTGCCATCAAAACAGCAGGGGAACAGCTGACGTTACTGAACCCCACAAACACAGGAGCTAGTGTTTTACTCTGTGAAGACGGCACTTCCGAGCAACAACTGGCTGTGTTGAAGCCCAGGGACAAGCACGGAGCAGGCTTAGGCTGCATTGAAGAAATTTTAAGATCGGTTGTAGACTACTAATTTGAACCAAGCTCCACTTAGGCCTGTGGCTTCACTGATTTTCGTATTTCCCCTGTCCTCCAACCCCGCCAGTTACAGCTCCGAAGTGGCGTCTGCACAATCCACACTTGTTCCTGTGTTACAGGTGTTCAGTCCGGTCAGTTAATCCCCTGATGTGTGTCTGTTAAATATTAATAATCCGTTAATTTCTTATAAGACCCAGTTCTGTAGAATGCTTTAGCTTACATGACATAGGCTATTTTTAAGCTTGGCTCATGGTAGAAAGACAGCTCCATATATGTAGAGACCACGTGCTTTAGGAGACGTATATAATTCATGGCTAACTGTAGAGGTCGCTCCTCTTCTTCCCTCACCATCATGAGAGACAGACGCAAGATGACATGACATAACAGCTGGTATATTACTTGACGGCGATGTGAGAAGCCGAACTGAGACACAGCAGCCATTTGCTATTCAGGATCTCGGAGAGAAGAAGAATACATGTTGCTTTTGCCATGTGGGATCTCAGAGCATGATCTAATGGACAATTTCTCTTTCACCTATTTTTATTCACCTGTTTTTCTGTAATAACCTTTCTTTGATGGAAGAAACCAAATAAACCACTATATTTTTATCTGGTAACTAGTCCTGAGTATTTTACAGGATATGCATTATTTTACATTGGAGAGCCAGCCAGATCTGAATTTTTGTACTTTTTTGCGGATTTCCCTCAACTTGCCCACACGGGGGATTGGACTTTGCTAACGTCAAATCATATGTGCAAGTTATCGGGAATTCCACTACTTACAAGAATCACATAGAACCTAGAAGTAAGAAGTACCAGATAGATTGAGAAGTACTACAAGTGCCAAAAGTACCAGACGTAAGCCAGACGTGTAAAGACAGGAACCCAGCGTTGTCCATCAAAGGGAACAAGCTGAGACATTTCAAGGTAAGAGAAATGGATGTCATTAATTGTCTTGCTAAGCAGAGTAAATTGAAATTTAAGTCTGTAGACAATTCTAATTCAGAAGTTTTATGGTTAAGTTTATATGCCGAGTGTGAACTCGAGAATCAGAGGTTAGATTCTAAGTTTTTCAATAGAGAAAGAGAGAGATTAAAAAATATTCTACAGATGGTAGATATATTTCATAGATCTGTGTCAGAGAAATCTAAAAATGATTGTGTAGAGGATAGTGATATTCCCGAGATTCACTGTAATGTGGAGAAACAGTTACAAGTAGTAGCAGCTATTGAAGGTGACCTTGCAGACGTGGAACAAGATGGAGAAGTAGGAGGAGACTTCAGAACTGACGTAGAGGATGTACAAAGGAAAGACGTACCACTAAAAATAGAAGACTCACAGGCCCAAATCCGAAGTAGCGTGAGGAAGGATTTGATAAAGATATGCCAAATAATTCCTGCTTATGACAACAAAATAGATGTTTATAGAAACTCTGAGATCTTTGAAAGTTGTTCTGATAACTTTGATTTATCTAACGAGGAGAAGAATCAGTTGTTCAAAATGTGGATCCCTGTAAATTTTGCTAGGAGATTGTCTTTAAAGTTATCTGGTGAAACACATGAGAATTTAACTGATAAAGACAGATTAAAAATTCTCATTTTTTGTTCATCAAATGAAAATCATCCAGATATTGATATTCTTCAAAAATTAAGGATTGGTCGGAAGGAATGTATTTTTACGTTCATGTCCATATATGAACGTTTGTATAGAATGCTGAGTGAGAATGTCAAAACACCGTCCCTCATAAGGAGTTTTGTAAGCAAATTTTGGTTTCTAAATCCTGCATCTCGTGTTATTGCGTCACAAAAAGATTCTTTGTTTGAATGTGCGCAATTCCTTGAGTTTGCCAGAAAACACGAGAATCGTGAGAGGAAAGTAAATTGTGCTAATTTTGTAAAGACAGGCAGAGTAAAATCTTATCAGAAGCCTGTATTAGCAAAGCCTTCTAAAATGAGATTTCCCCAAAATCAAATCTACGAAGAAAGAAAAAGAAAATCACATGTTTGTTATAAACCATATGGAATGATGCAAAAGAACACCGAAAAGACACAAATTGAATTAAGAAAAATGATGAGTTCTGATTTTCTTTCTGTAACAAAGATGGCCGAATTTAACAGACAGAAACAGGTGGTGAGTGACATCATGGCCTGTAAACTGAATACTCTGCTCCAAGAATCTATCAGCTTTAAAATGGCAAGAACCTTTCAGGATATTTTTTGCAGAGAAATAAGTATGGGTGTAGGAATTGGCTAGGAAAAAAGTAATATATATTGTGTAACAGTGTTATACAATTAGTGAGTTATATGTAATTATTTTATAGAGTATAATCCTGTAGTTTTATGGTTTGTGGATATATACATAGTCATACAGTATATACACTCACTGGCCACTTTATTAGGTACACCTGTCCAACTGTGTGTTAAGACTTAATTTCTAATCAGCCAATCACATGGCGGCAACTCAGTGCATTTAGGCATGTAGACATGGTCAAGACAATCTCCTGCAGTTCAAACCGAGCATCAGTATGGGGAAGAAAGGTGATTTGAGTGCCTTTGAACGTGGCATGATTGTTGGTGCCAGAAGGGCTGGTCTGAGTATTTCAGAAACTGCTGATCTACTGGGATTTTCACGCACAACCATCTCTAGGGTTTACAGAGAATGGTCCGAAAAAGAAAAAAAATCCAGTGAGCGGCAGTTCTGTGGCCGGAAATGCCATGTTGATGCCAGAGGTCAGAGGAGAATGGGCAGACTGGTTCGAGCTGATAGAAAGGCAACAGTGACTCCAATTGCCACCCGTTACAACCAAGGTAGGCAGAAGAGCATCTCTGAACGCACAGTGCGTCGAACTTTGAGGCAGATGGGCTACAGCAGCAGAAGACCACACTGGGTACCACTCCTCTCAGCTAAGAACAGGAAACTGAGGCTACAATTTGCACAAGCTCATCGAAATTGGACAGTAGAAGATTGGAAAAACGTTGCCTGGTCTGATGAGTCTCGATTTCTGCTGCGACATTCGGATGGTAGGGTCAGAATTTGGCGTAAACAACATGAAAGCATGGATCCATCCAGCCTTGTATCAACGGTTCAGGCTGGTGGTGGTGGTGTCATGGTGTGGGGAATTTTTTCTGGGCACTCTTTGGGCCCCTTGGTACCAATTGAGCATCGTTGCAACGCCACAGCCTACCTGAGTATTGTTGCTGACCATGTCCATCCCTTTATGACCACAATGTACCCAACATCTGATGGCTACTTTCAGCAGGATAATGCGCCATGTCATAAAGCTCGAATCATCTCAGATTGGTTTCTTGAACATGACAATGAGTTTACTGTACTCAAATGGCCTCCTCAGTCACCAGATCTCAATCCAATAGAGCATCTTTGGGATGTGGTGGAACGGGAGATTCGCATCAGGGATGTGCAGCCGACAAATCTGCGCCAACTGTGTGATGCCATCATGTCAATATGGTCCAAAATCTCTGAGGAATGCTTCCAGCACCTTGTTGAATCTCTGCCACGAAGAATTGAGGCAGTTCTGAAGGCAAAAGGGGGTCCAACCCCTTACTAGCATGGTGTACCTAATAAAGTGGCCAGTGAGTGTATATAGAGTGTTTGTAGAAGTAGAAATAGTAGAACTGTATTTTTTAATGAAAATTAAAATCTACATCAGTAATAATATTTAGAATTATATGATATTAACCTTATTTTTTATGTTTCCTTAGAATTTTCATTTCAAAGCAGGACTTAATCGAGAAAAATTCTCTTCCAAGGATTTATGCCTTTATTTACACAGGGTGTTGCAATAATTGCATGATTTTATATATCTAACCCTTAAAAGGAAATAACCAATTGCTTTTTAAAATGTTCTGGGTGTGTGCTTTTTTACTGCATGGTTTGAATGACAACCACAGCAGGGGAATTTGAACCTTGTTCTAATAATACAAGTATACCAGTATACTATGTCCCTGTTCCTTAGGAAAAGAATTTTAAAGGGGGTCTCAACTTTTGCAAAGCAATGGAATTTTTTTTCCAGGCCTAAATGTCAAGTATAGCTATACATATATTTATGTCATGTGTATTTGGGGAATATTCAAAGAAATATTAAGAGACTAAATTGAAATAGTTTACAATGCATTGATAATTAGGATAATTTGGGTTAAAATACGTGTATTCATCACACTTTCATATGTGAGGTATAAAGTTAATATGTGACACAGTCTGAGTGACAGTGACTGAGTGTATGAGCAGCTGCTGAGCGAGTAATGTGATACGTTTGTGAGACCTCAGGATCCTGAATGCATGAGAGAAAGAAAAAAAAAAAAAAAAAAACCCCAAAGCTTTTATCTTTAGGAAATTATTAGAATATTAAGATACATAATGAAATATTATCTATACAAACATATATTTCTATATTTCTATAGTAATTATTATTTCTTGATATAGTTAATTGTGGATAAGTGCAATCGCACAACAAAATAGAAAATAGTTTAGGAAGAAAATCTATTCTTTCCTTATCAGCTTTAGCTCTTTTAAACAGGCACCAGCACAGAGCCTGGTATTCACCAGCTGCATCTGGGAATAGTGGACCTTCCTTCTCTGTCCAAGTGTGTTAATCTTAAACTACATTTAAATTAATTTTTCCAAAGGATAATTTTATGATATTCAAATTAATTTTGATGGTTACACATCTTCAGACAAATAATGGTATAAGCAAGTATAAATTCACATAATTTATACATTAATTATTTTTAATTTTGGTTTTGATAAATGAATTATTTCATGAAACAATATTTTTTGGTATTAAGGGGGAAATATGTTTTTTATCCTGACTACATCATCACATTTGATTAATACCTCTTCTTCACACATTTTAATAGGAAAAAAAATATTAATAAGGTACAATGGTATAAGTATTGGGTATAATAACAAGTATTATAAAGAGTCATTTCTTTACACTAAGAGGAATTACATGCAAAGTTGCATAATTTGAATATTTTGGTAACACAAGTTTATGACAATTATGAAATAATCCAAATCATGGAAATATTAAGGGTATATGTTACTGAAGACATAATTACTCTGCATCAACATAAAGGCCTTATTCTTATTCTTATTTTTCATTCTTATTTTTCATTATTTTTAATTCTTTCACCAATATTTAGTAAAGTAATATCTGCTGAGAATATTGCTTCATTAAATATAGCAATTATATGGTTCTATTACTAAGGAAAATGTTTCACTTCTGAGTTATATGCAACAATTCTTTTATTCATTCATTCGCTCACTCATATATTCTTATTTTGGTTCATGGCTTTACATTCCTACATATTATTAGTATAATGAATATATTCCTTATTAATAAAGATGATAACACTGGTTACATAAAACACAGTGACACCTATGGGTTGAAAAAGGTAATTACACCTATGACATAAAAAAATGTTCTATCACATAAAAAAAAAATGGATAATAATGTATTATCATTTATTATTGGTTTATTATTTCAAATATTGAAATCCATATACAGTACAAATTCTGATAATAGTTATATGGATATTACTGATTGCTATGGTACGCTGTGATATTATGGGATAGGGAAATTACCAGATTTGGTATAGAATAGGGAATGAAGACTTCAAGCAAGATACTGAAATTATGTTAATAAAGACTTTTCACATTTCTAAACTTCATTGATTTTTATCAGTTGCAAGAAGAAGAATGCCGCGATCCAGAAATCCCAGAAGGTAACAAAGCTATGATTACTGAGTAATGAACTGTGTTAATTACAAATGCAGTATCCACCACTGACAGTCACAAGTGCAGTATCCACCACTGACAGTCACAAGTGCAGTATCCACCACCGACAGTCACAATTAAAGTGTCTAACCTGACAACCAGAGGACGATGATCCTATGATGCTGAGATGAACGGTGTTATCACGTTCTTATCAAGTTCCAGAGGTTTTCAATCACCTGAAAAGCTTCGATGAAAGCTGGTGAACAATGAAGGTAATTATCAGGAAGCTACAACCCTGACATATGTCCTGTGCATTAGGACAAGGACTGGTTATGGTGCTATGTTTAGCAAGGAAGAGTCATTTTAACCCTTGCTTTGCTGACCAAAGACGTCACACCTGTTCAAAGACCAGTACCGATGGAGGATTCCAGAATATCCAAGGCGAGCCAATGTAAGCCCAGGTTTTTAAAGATGACACTGCACAGATATTAAAGCTGCATTTCATCTATAGACTTTGTTTCTTATCAACATTTGAATTTATGGACTTTGATTTGATACACCACACAATTCCTACAACATCTATATGCTATAAGAAAACTGTATTTTTAAAAGAACCAAGAAGAAGACAGAAGACATCAAAATGAAGACCAGATGACATCAGATGATGATGACTGGACCTGAGATGCTTCAATTTAGACTTAGGGAAGTATAATTATACATATTTTATATGAATATTGTTCACGGCTTACCATAACATGAATTCACATCAATTATGTCATTGAGTACTTATAACGGTAATCTAATATTATTATTATTATTATTATTATTATTATTGATATTAAATTATTTTGTCAAAGAAGAAGAAAAGAAGAAAAAAGATCGTTATATTTGAGGGTTCCAATTAATGTCTGTCTCCCTCAAAAGGGGGAATTGTTAAATATTAATAATCCGTTAATTTCTTATAAGACTCAGTTCTGTAGAATGCTTTAGCTTACATGACATAGGCTATTTTTAAGCTTGGCTCATGGTAGAAAGACAGCTCCATATATGTAGAGACCACGTGCTTTAGGAGACGTATATAATTCATGGCTAACTGTAGAGGTCGCTCCTCTTCTTCCCTCACCATCATGAGAGACAGACGCAAGATGACATGACATAACAGCTGGTATATTACTTGACGGCGATGTGAGAAGCCGAACTGAGACACAGCAGCCATTTGCTATTCAGGATCTCGGAGAGAAGAAGAATACATGTTGCTTTTGCCATTTGGGATCTCAGAGCATGATCTAATGGACAATTTCTCTTTCACCTATTTTTATTCACCTGTTTTTCTGTAATAACCTTTCTTTGATGGAAGAAACCAAATAAACCACTATATTTTTATCTGGTAACTAGTCCTGAGTATTTTACAGGATATGCATTATTTTACAATAGGGGAGCATCATACAGTGTATAGGGGAGCATCATACAGTGTATAGGGGAGCATCATACTGTGTATAGGGGAGTTGTACAGGGGGGGAGACTCATGACATTATTAAATGTATAGTGGGCACTTATTGTTATAGGGAACTCAGGTAACTGTGACTGTCAAAGGGGCACAAATGGCGCTCTTACTTTCTAGGAGACAAAATATGGGCACTGTTTTCAAGAGTTGCTTTAGAATTTAGAGGGCACAGAGAACCACACAGCAGGTACAGTTAAAGGGACACATACAGCAGCAGCGGCTCAGCATTGGGGTATCAGCAGGGTAAGGAGTTTGTGCAGGTAGGGAGTAGTCCCATTGGTGACAGTGCTGAAAACATGAGACATGAAATGAATCTTTGTTGTAATCTCTGCAGACGAGTCCTGGCTGGAAGAAGTTGTCATGTTGGTCTGGGCCAGATGGAAAAGTGAACGATTCCATCAGAAAGAACGTCAGCTGTAAGTCACCATCTGTAGCTGTGCTGTGATCTCCTATACGGTATGTTGTGTAGGACGGGTATCTACCACTCACTATATGGCGGTAATATCAATATTGGTCTTTATTTAGAAATTATATTCAGCAACAGCGCGGTCCTCTGCTGAGGTTCTCCTCCACTATTACTGTGCGTCACCGAGCTGTAATCAAGGTTACCTGGTTGGGGACTCACTCAGAAGTTTCGCCCCCCTGAACCAAAACCCTAGCTACGCCTCTACTCATTGATCTACTATGCTATAAATTCTCCACAAAATGATAAAAAAATTGAAGTATATGTTACAGTGGGAGGAGGATTTGGGGTTTGAACAGTCAATTGATGAATGGTATCGTAGCTGTGACACCCTATCAGAAGGTAGTCACCAGACTTCCCTTGTGGAGACCTCCTTAAAACTATTGCACAGAGTCTATTATGTACAGGAAAAAATTCACATCATTTTTCCTAAAATCTCGGGAGACTGTATTAGGGGCTGTGGAATATCTGGTGACATGAGACATATTTGGTGGTCTTGTACGGTGGTTTCTGGGCTTTGGGAGAAGGAGAAGCGTCTGATAGCACAGATGTATGGTGGACCGGTTGTTCTGGAACCTTTTACACTTTTACTGGGAACCAGGCCTTCCCAGCTTCCAAAAAGCTTTCAGAAGCTAGTAAACTACTTATGTATGGCCACTAAAATCCACATTGCGGCAAAGTGGAAGTCGCCCTCACTGTCAATATCTATGGTGAAAGAGAAGATGAGCGACATTATGTTACTCTCATTTGTGGCCCCAGCGTTTCTTGTAGAATAAATCCCTTTCTCACACAGTCCTGTAGTAATGACTTTGTTCTCACGTTTTGTAGGAGGGTTCGTCTGACTCCATCTTATGTTATCAGTATAAGTGCGAGAGATGAGAGACCGACGACCGCAGTTTTACCGTGTGTGTCCGGCGTCAGTTCTACAGTGTGAGAGATGCGGGGTCTGTGACCGAAGCTGGGGGTATACGGGTGTATACAGCATACACAGAGGGGTCTGCGAACGAAGCTGGGGGTATACGGATGTATACAACATAGACAGAGGGGTCTGTGACCGAAGCTGGGGGTATACGGGTGTATAAAGCATACACAGAGGAGTCTGTGACCGAAGCTGGGGGTATACGGGTGTATACAGTGTACACAGAGGGGTCTGTGACCGAAGCTGGGGGTATACGGGTGTATATAGCATACACAGGGGTCTGTTACCGAAGCTGGGGGTATACGGGTGTATACAGCATACACAGAGGGGTCTATGACTGAAGCTGGGGGTATACGGGTGTATACAGCATACACAGAGGGTCTGCGACTCAAGCTGGGGGTATACGGGTGTATACAGTGTACACAGAGGGGTCTGTGACCGAAGCTGGGGGTATACAGGTGCATACAGCATACACAGGGGTCTGTTACCGAAGCTGGGGGTATACGGGTGTATACAGCATACACAGAGGGGTCTGTGACCGAAGCTGGGGGTATACGGGTGTATACAGCATACACAGAGGGGTCTATGACTGAAGCTGGGGGTATACGGGTGTATACAGCATACACAGAGGGTCTGCGACTCAAGCTGGGGGTATACGGGTGTATACAGTGTACACAGAGGGGTCTGTGACCGAAGCTGGGGGTATACAGGTGCATACAGCATACACAGGGGTCTGTTACCGAAGCTGGGGATATATGGGTGTATACAGCATACACAGAGGGGTCTGTGACTGAAGCTGGGGGTATACGGGTGTATACAGCGTTCAAAGAGGCGTCTGCGACCGAAGCTGGGGGTATACGGGTGTATACAGTGTACACAGAGGTGTCCACACAAACACGGCTCCGCTCCGTACACCTCGTACACACACGGCTCCGCTCCGTACACCTTGTACACACTCGGCTCCGCTCCATACACCTCGTACACACACGGCTCCGCTCCGTACACCTTGTACACACGGGGCTCCGCTCCGTACACCTCGTACACACACGGCTCCGCTCCGTACACCTCGTACACACACGGCTCCGCTCCGTACACCTCGTACACACACGGCTCCGCTCCGTACACCTCGTACACACACGGCTCCGCTCCGTACACCTTGTACACACTCGGCTCCGCTCCGTACACCTCGTACACACGCGGCTCCGCTCTGTACCCCTCGTACACACACAGCTCCGCTCCGTACACCTCGTACACACACGGCTCCGCTCCGTACACCTCGTACACACACGGCTCCGCTCCGTACACCTCGTACACACAGGGCTCCGCTCCGTACACCTCGTACACACATGGCTCCGCTCCGTACACCTTGTACACACGGGGCTCCGCTCTGTACACCTCGTTCACACACGAGCCTGCTCTGTACATCCCGTACACTCACAGCTCTGCTACATCCACCCTGTAAACCCCTCATGACCCCAGACATAAACTTCCCCTCATCCAGCACCATGACAACCAGCACAGCAGAGTCCTGCACACACTGAGGCCCCTGATCATGTGACCCCTGACTCCTCCCCTCCTGTGACCTCATCACAGGTCCTGTGCGCACAGAGCAGCTGTAGAAATCTCCGGCCTCGGGGGTCTCACCAGACTTCGCTCTTTTCTTGCAGGGGCCGCAGTGGATTTCATCCTGGATCCATAGAGCTGAATAGAGGAGCGATGTTCCTTCACTCTGATGGGAATTGATGGTGACGCTGACTCTATGAGGAACGTGTTCAGCTGCCGACTCCGAGGAGGAAACTGCTTGTTGTCTGTGGCCTAAATATATAGGTTTTATTAGTAGATGTCAGGGAAGAAAACTAAACCCTGTAAGATAATAAATCTCCTCATATGTTTCCCTTATTATCTCCAGTAATTGTGTTATTACACAGGATTCTTATGATGTTACATCGGATCATCTTCTTCTCATTCAGGTCTCTACAATATCGGATCCTCTCAGTGAAGATCTTCTACAAAAGAGAATTTTCCTGATTTACCCATCAAGGATGGATATGGAAAGAGACAAGATGGCGGAGAGGATGTTACACCTCACCCTAGAGATCCTCTTCCGTCTCACTGGAGAGGTGAGAGATTCTGATGTCACATCACATCATTCTTATCTATGGGAATAACAGATGGACAGAACTGGAGAGGTGAGGACTCTGGAAATGTCTGTAGTGAGATTTATTACTGTGTCTCTCCATAACCAGGATTACACAGTGGTGAAGATCTCTAGTGATCGCTGTCAGGACCCTGTGTCTGAGGGATGTGGAAGACCCCTGAACTCAATCACGGGGCCTCCACCTCACCCCCTGATCCATGAGGACATCAATCACCAGAAGATCCTAGAACTTACTTACAAGATGATTGAGCTGCTGACTGGAGAGGTGACACTGCTGGGAATGCTGGGACATTATACAGTAACACTATGAAGGGATCGGGGGATGACGGTATCATTGTATGTGTCAGGTTCCTATAAGGTGTCAGGATGTCGCTGTCTATTTCTCCATGGAGGAGTGGGAGTATTTAGAAGGACACAGCGATCTGTACAAGAACGTCATAATGGAGGTTCCCCAGCCCCTCACATCTCCAGGTAATAGACAGGACTAAATACACACGGCCTATAATTATCTGTATGTAGAGAATGAATTCAGTCCCTGTATGTGTTTCCTCCAGATCTATCCAGTAAGAGGACAACACCAGAGAGATGTCCCCGTCCTCTTCTTCCACAGGACTGTAAACAAGAAGATCCCAGTGCTCCTCAGGATCATCAGGTAGATGGAGAGAAGGTGTCAGGAGATCTCCCCTATGATGTGTAGACGGCTGTGAAGGTCTTGTGCTCAGTCTTGTTTTATCCACCAGTATTATATGTTTTATACTTGTGTAATGAGAACGGTGGAGATGGCAGGATTAGAGCTGATCATAGATGGGACTTCTCCATCTGTCGGTGACTTTTACAATATTTGTTTCAGGGTGAAGATCTGACCCATATTAATCCTACAGAGACATATGTGAGAGATGATGAGTGGTGTAAAGAGGAGATTCCCACATATGACTACCCAGGTGAGTAGTGACCACTGAATGCAGAGAAGTCACAGATTCCTCTCAGTCACCGGCTGTGGCTGCTTTATCGGTGGTGTAGTCCGGCCGTATAACCATGATCACCATTTTGCCTCTAGACCACAACATTCTCCTCCACCCAAAACTGTTCAAATGACTTTGGGCAGTGAAAGCCCTTTTCTATAGAACTTACAACCAATTACATTGTTTTTGATCCTAAGGAATTCAGATTACTGCACAATCTCTCCTGAAATGGGGAGCAATATTATTTTCTCTAATCTTCTGCTCAGGATCCATAGTAGCTCCAATAGTCCACCATAAATGAGGGCAACTCTGGTTTACTGTTGTGTAATCTGTATTTGTAGTTTTCAGTAATGAGATTCTCGTGCTCTGGGGTGGGGCTGTGGGTGGGGCTGTGGGCGGGGCTTTATGTGGTACTCTGATTACATATTCATCTGTATTGGCCTATGACAGGTCGCTGACCCCTCACTGACCTGCCCCCATTATTACATAATGCATATAATAGCATTGATATTATTGTTGATAATGCCTATAATATTGTGGCTATTGTGAGGCTTAGAAAAAAATTACATCCAGCATAATGTTACCGGTGATGGCGGCGCCTGTGCAGTAGCCTCTATATCAACTGTATCAATTTTTTTTGTTAGGAAGTTATAAGGGTTAAAAGTTAAACAGCGATTTCTCATTTTTACAACAAAATTTACAAAACCATTTTTTAGGGACCACCTCACATTTGAAGTGAGTTTGGGGGGTCAATATGACAGAAAATACCCGAAAGTGACACCATTGTAAAAACTGCACCCCTCCAGGTGCTCAAAACCACATTCAAGAAGTTTATTAACCCTTCAGGTGCTTTACAGGAATGATTGGAATGTGGAAGGAAAAAATAAACATTTACTTTTCTTTCACACAAATTTTCCTTTAGACCTAAGTTTTTTTTACTTTCTCAAGAGTAACAGGAGAAAATGGACGATACATTTTGTTTTGCAATTTCTCCTGAGCATGCCGATACCCCATATGTGGGGGAAATCTACTGTTTGGGCGCACGGCAGGGCTCGGAATGGAAGGAGCGCCATTTCACTTT
This sequence comes from Dendrobates tinctorius, assembly GCF_039654945.1. NCBI lineage: Eukaryota > Metazoa > Chordata > Amphibia > Anura > Dendrobatidae > Dendrobates > Dendrobates tinctorius. Next base: position 339,860 of record NW_027362038.1, on the reverse strand, counting down.
TTGAATGTAAAATATGCTGGAATAATTAGCGGTTGCCATGTCGCGTTTGGAGAGCCCCTGATGTGCATAACCAGCGGAGACCACCAACAACTGACACCAATTTGGAAACTAGACCCCCCCAAGGAAATGTGTGGTGAGCAGTTTGAACCCCCAAGTACTTTGTAGAAGTTAATTACGTAGAGCCGTGAAAATAAAAAATCATATTTTTTCAACAAAAAATGATCTTTTCACCCTCCATTTTTTTTCCAAAGGGTAACAGGAAAAATTGGACCCCAAAATTAGTTGTGTAATTTGTCCTGAGTATGCTGACACCCCATATGTGGGGGGTAAACTACTGTTTGGGCGCATGTCAGAGCTCCGAAGGGAAGGAGCGCCATATTGGAGAGCAGATTTTGCTGGAATTGTTTGTGGGTGACATGTCACATTGTCAGAGCCCCTGAGGTGCCAGAACAGCATAAGCCCCCAAAAGTGACTGCATTTTACCAAATACTTCCCTGAATGAATTCTTCTAGTGGTGCAGTGAGCTTACTGACACCACAGCTGTTCCATAGAAAATTATACCATTGGGCAGTGAAGAAAAAATAATTGCTGTATTTTTCGGACTATAAGATGCACCCCAAATCTTCAAAAGGAAAATAGGGGAAAAAAATATGCAAAATGGGGGGTCCGTCTTACAGTCCGAATTCAGCTTACTAGGGGGGATCAGCACAGGTGCAAGACTGGTCACAGACATTGTTCGGTGGTCCAGGCTGGTGCGGTGGCCTCCGGAAAATCCCATCCCAGGCTTAGGCGGCAGGGGTGCTCTGTGCTGGGGTGGTGGCAGCGCTCTGTGTTGGGGTGGGGGTAGTGCTCTGTGCTGGGGTGGCGGCAGCGCTCTGTGCTGGGGCCACGGCAGCGCTCTGTGCTGGGGCTGTGGCGCTCTGTGCTGTCTGGGGGGCTCTACCGCTGTTTTGTCAAAGCCGGAGGCCACTGTACCTCTATTGTTGCGATGCGGTGGCCTCCGGGAAACTGGCAGATGGGGGCGGTGTATGCTCAGATTAACAGGGGCGGACCTACCGCCCGTGCAGACCGTGCATTGCACGGGGGCCCTGGGGGAGAGGGGGCCCCTCCAGCACCGCATGGCTAGTTATGTCAAAATTCAAATTAGCCATGTGTAGTGCAATGAGGAGAGCAGCGAGCGCTGCGGGAGGCAAAGGGGCCCCTGTGAGGCAGGGGAGCCCGCCTGCCCCCAGCACCGACTCCACCCCCCCGATCCCCGCATTGAAGGAGGCAATGATGGAGCCTGGAGGAGAGAGCGTCAGCTGACGCTCCCTCTCCCATCATTCCCCACTCTGCCTCTGACACAGCGGGGGCGCAATGACGTCATCACGCTCTCACTGTGTACCATGCAGAGCAAGAGAGGAGACAGGAGCCGGGAGCAACGCAGGCACGAGGAGAAGGGGAGGAGGGTGTTGTTTTTTTTTTTTTTTTATTAAATCAGTGTTAGTACTGGACTGTGGGGCCATATACCATGCTGGGCTGTATTATACCATGCTGGGGGGGCTATATACCATGCTGGGGGGGCTATATACCATGCTGGGCTGTATTATACCATGCTGGGGGGGCTATATACCATGCTGGGCTGTATCATACCATGCTGGGGGGGCTATATACCATGCTGGGCTGTATTATACCATGCTGAGGGGGCTATATACCATGCTGGGATGTATTATACCATGCTGGGGGGGCTACATATCATGCTGGGCTGTATTATACCATGCTGGGGGGCTACATACCATGCTGAGCTGTATTATACCATGCTGGGGGGGGCTATATACCATGTTGGGCTGTATTATACCATGCTGAGGGGGCTATATACCATGCTGGGCTGTATTATACCATGCTGGGGGGGCTACATATCATGCTGGGCTGTATTATACCATGCTGGGGGGGCTACATACCATGCTGAGCTGTATTATACCATGCTGGGGGGGGCTATATACCATGCTCGGGGGGCTATATACCATGCTGGGCTGTATTATACCATGCTGGGGGGGCTACATACCATGCTGGGCTGTATCATACCATGCTGGGTGGCTATATACCATGCTGGGGGTGCTATATACCATACTGGGCTGTATTATACCATGCTGGGGGGGCTATCTACCATGCTGGGCTGTATTATACCATGCTGGGCTGTATTATACCATGCTGGGGTGCTATATACCATGCTGGGCTGTATTATACCATGCTGGGGGGGGCTATATACCATGCTGGGCTGTATTATACCATGCTGGGCTGTATTATACCATTCTGGAGGGGCTATATACCATGCTGGGCTGTATTATAACATGGTGGTCTGTATTGTACTGTAAGAATGTTTCTAGAAACTTCTAGAAGTCTCCTTTGCTTATCAGGACATTGCAGCCTGCCGTGTAGCTGCAAACCCCCCTTCTCTTCCCACACACACACACCAGTGTCTTCATGTGCACAGCCTGTAAAACCTGAAACCGTCCATTTCCTGTGAGCTAGGAATGTTAATTAGCTAAGTGAAAAGATGGTCCTTTGTTTAAAACCAGAGGCTGCTTACAGGTATAGGAAATATTAAAAGACGCCTAGCTTGCACTCCGCTCATGACAGAGATATAATAGTCATATTTCCTTGATCTGAGTGGACCCGGCTTCGCTACGGTGCCTCATGCGTAGTTCTCGGACCTCCAAAACCTGAAATATGGATTGCTCCCAAATAGAGGGTCTTAGTTATGGCATGCTTGGTGTTTTCGGATTCTATTCGGTAAATCACAAACAATGATGCCATATATGTGTTTGTGCGGGCTTCCCTCGCTAAGATATGATCCTCATAAGTTTTGTAGCCAAATCATAACTTGAAGAGAGGAAGGTGGGACCTTCCCAGACTGCCCATTTCGTGAGGTCATAGACCCAAAAGGATAAGGGATTCCCTCCCCAAAACTCAGGCAGAGCAGCTTAAGTCCTCGTGCCAGAGAGACGTGCCGATGAGCGGCGACGTTTGGTTAAGTGCCCCTCCCCCCAGCCACATGGGATGCCTAACACCAACTGACCACATGTGAGTGTACTTTCTTCTTTCATCCATTTTGTTTTATACTTGTCTATTGTACATATTTTATGTCTCAACTTTATAGCAACTTTTATCTGTATAACCACTGACCACATTTTGGGAATAAATCGTAAAATTATCAGTTTGTCTCCATGCTCTAAGAAACAAACTATACGCCTTGTTTAGATAATCGCTACTAATTTAAGGGGTTTGCCTCGGACCCTCTTAATTTAAGACTGTGAATTAAGTAAACTGTGGATGGTGGCAGCGCGATGTGTGCGATTGATTAGGCTAGTTGGCAGTCCAGAAGGGTCTTATATTGCAGAAGGGGGGCTGTGGCCACAGCACTGATAATTCCCTCACTGCAGTAGACTAATTGCCCGTGCACAACAAGCAGCCCGTCCGGCGACTAATTAACCTAGGTGCAGTTCCCTGACTGACCTGAGGGTAAGGGGGGCGCCGGAGAGCTGCGAGTTCCAAAGTGGAACTGAGAAAGTGGGATATACATAAATCCCCGCAGTTCTTGGAAGGTTTTTAGTAGTGGTGGGGCATCCAAAATACCCCCCTGCAATAAATTGTTAGAGCGAGATTAGCTTGCTGGGTATTTTTGTCACATGGTGCCAGTGGTGGGATAACTAAGATAAGCCCCCACTGTGCCTGTGATAGCCGTGTGCCGGCAGTGTGTCGCGTCCCTCCGTCCGCTGATATACCCATGTCAGTGGTGGGATTGTGACATAGTGGTGACACAGGGTCCGCTGACCGTCATGTTTTGGTGGCAGCGGGACCACCGTTTGTCACAATTTGGTGGCAGCGGTGGACTGTTCATCACGTATTGGTGAACAGCGGTGGGCTGTTCGTCACATGGTCTATATACCATGGTGGGCTGTATACCATGGTGGGCTGGGCTATATACCATGTGGTGCTGGGCTACATACTATGCGGCTGTGTTATATACCATGGGGGTACATTTTACATTATATTCTATAAGGGGAGGCTGTGTTATATAATATGGGGGGCTACATTATATTCTATGGGGAGGTGGGCTGTATTATATTCTATTTGGGGCTACATTATTTTCTATAGGGGGGCTGTATTATATTTATTATATTCTGTGGGGGCTGCATTATATGATATGAGGAGGACTATATTGTATTCTATGGAGGGGCTACATTATGCTATATAAGGGGCTGCATTATATCCTATGAGGGGGTTGCCATATAGTCTATGGAGGGGCTGCATTATACTATATGGGGGGGCTGCATTATATTCTATGGGGGGTTACATTATGTTCTATACAGATATTATATCCAGCCCTGCATAGCCTCAATATTAGATAACAAAAATAACTTTGTTGCCCTATGAAGGGTTGGGGGGGCCCGAAAAATTTATTGCACAGGGACCCACTACAGTCTGTGTCCGCCCCTGCAGATTCAGATCTTGGCAACGAGATCTCGGGACGAGATCTGAATCTGAACATGCGCCGCCCACAGCGGCCATTCCATTTTTCCAGAGACCACCGCATCGCAGCAATGGAACTGCAAGGGTCTCCGGGCTTTGACAAAATGCCAGCGGAGCCTTCCACGCAGCACAGAGCGCCGCCGCAGCATTTGCAAGTATTTTTCGACTATAAGACGCACCCCCTTTTCCCCAAAAAATTTTTGGGGAAAAAGCGCGTCTTATCGTCTGAAAAATATGGTACATTTCTACCACTAAGATGTTGTTTAAATCCCAGATTTTACATTGGAAAATAGATAGATGGGTAAATGGTCACTACACCCATAGATGAATTCGCAGAGGGGTGTCATTTCCAATTCCCAGAGGGGTGTCATTTCCTTTTCGGAAATGACACCCCTCTGGGAATTCATTTATGGATATAGTGATCATTTTCATTACATGGATGATTTCCAGATACACGTAGTGGAAATTTTAGAGCAAAAATTGCAAAAATGTCATTGTGGTGCCCAATATATTGTGCCCAGCTCGTGTCTCTGGAGACCTCCCCCCACCTACCCCTGGAAATTGTTAAGTCAGCTCTACTCAAAAGTGTCTGTCACTAAATAAACCAAATGCTTGAATGTCAAAACGGTTCAAAAACGTGGTTCTGTGTGGAAGATTGTAAAGCTGTCATGGAGGCATAAGGCTGGCAATGATGGGCATTGTGGGTAATAATAGCGGGGATCATGCCTCATTCCTCTCTAGGAACATACACGACATCTTCTCTGGGGGTTCTTTCTTGTTTCAGTTACTGGGATGAGTGCAATAAAATGTCGCTCAGTGAGTCTTCTCACATCTTCAGATTCTACAGGATTGGTGGGGACAAAATTTTCAAAAACAAGATTTTCAGTGACCTTTTCCTGATAATGAAGGAAAGTATCTGCATTTCCGGCTTTTTTGTATAACACAAAAGAATTATATGTGGCCACCTGAAACAAATACATGACTAACTTTTTATACCAGATATATGATTTTCTTGATACCTGGTATGGCTGTAGAACCAGATCTGCAAGGTCCACACCCCCATATATTTGTTGTAGTCAGTGACAGACACAGGTTTTGGAGTAGTGGATCCCTGTTGGTCTGCAGTGGCCCTTGTGGCATCTGTTTGGATCGAGCTCAGGATAAAAATATCTTTATCCTTATACTTAAGGACAAGCAGCTCTCCATTGTGTAAAGCCCCTGACTGCCCCTTTCAGAACTTTTTGCTGACCAATGATTGTGGAAACTCCTGAAGGTTTTTGCGAATGGTCCCACAAGCCCCTATGTTATGTTCAACCAGACTTTTAAATAGGGGTATGCTGGTGTAGTAGTTGTCAACATGCAGATTGTAGCCTTATTGTAAAAAAAGGCTCAGAACGATTTTCCCGATGTCCCCAGATAAGTAGGGCATCCTGGTGGGTTTAGTTGGCTGTCTTTCCCCTCATAAATGTGAAAAGCTGATGTGTATCTGGTTGAACGCTCGCACATTTTATAGAGCTTTATTCCGAACCTTGCCCTCTTAGAAGGAATAAATGGCTTGAGGTGCAGTCTTCCTTTGAATTTTACAAGGGACTCATCAATGGAAATGTTTTCTGTTGGGGTGTAAAGCTTTAAGAACTTTTCTGACAAGTCTTCGATGATGGGTCTGATTTTGAATAGTCTGTCATGTTCTGGGACATTTCTGGGCAGGCATTGACTATTGTCGTTAAAATGCCAAAATCTCATGAGCATTTCATAACGGGTCCTAGGAAGAATGGCAGAAAACATAGGGGTGGCTTGAACAGGGCGGTTGGACCAATAGGACCGAATGCTCATTTCTTTAACAAGCCCCATAGCGAATGTAAGTCCTAAAAATGTTTTTATTTCTAGGACATTAGTTGGTTCCATAAATTTGACCTAGCATAATAGGATCGTGGATTCTGGCTGATGAATTGGGACACATATAAATTTGTAGGACAATATCCTCTAGCAAGCTATCTGTCAGAAACAAATTTAAAAAAATAATTGGTCCAAAATGTTCCACTTCCACATTTATACCAGGAATGGCATTACAATGAGGGATGAATGGAGTAGCTGAATCCGAAGCCTCCCATCTGGGAAATGCTACATCAAGAGGCAAAGCCCCTTGGACATTGGTGTGCGCCAATTCACGAGCACTAGGGACAGCGCTAGTACTGGGCATTGTTCCCTGAGTTGGAGACATTTCTCCAGAAGCGCTATTTGTCCTTCTTGTTGTACTGGTCCTTGTGTGTGAGGATGGACCAGAATCACTGCTCATTTCTGAGCTATCACTGTCGCTGCTACTAAAGCCCTCGAAATCCACATCGCCATCTGACACTGCACTTTCTTCACTGTCAGAGCATAAAAGTGCATAAGCCTCCTCTGCACTATAATACTGACCGGCCATTTTATTCATTATTTTTTTTCCGGAAATAGAAAACTCTGACGTGACCAAATTATTGGGGAGACAATTGAGAAAAGCCTAATTCTTTACCCTACCCCTAACTTTAGAATAAACCCTAACTTTAGCCTAACACTATTCCTAACTATAGCATTAACTGTAATCTGCCTTATCTGTTTTTCCATTGACAGATGATGGACCTGAGTGTGGACTTGTTTTTTGTGAGATGAGAATTGGTATTATTTTCGCCTACATAACATTGATTGGTTTCTTTTTATTCGATATTTCGGAGGCAGAATGAACAAACAGTTGAACACCGCACACTACTGGCTCATCCAACAAGGTTTTCTATGAGACTGTGAACTGTCATTGTCTTGGTAAATAATTAACCCCTTTCTGACATCAGACATACTATCCCGTCCATGGGACCCGGGCCCCTATGCCCATGGACGGGATAGTACGTCTAGCGCGATCAGCGGCGCTCACGTGGTGAGCGCCGCTGATCGCGGCCGGGTGTCAGCTGATTATCACAGCTGACATCCGGCACAATGCACAATGTGTCAGGGGCGGTGACAGACTGCCCCCGACACGTTAACCCCTTGCACACTGCGATCAAACACGATCGCGGTGTACAGGGGGTTAAAGGGAAGCATCGGCAGGGAGGGGGCTCCCTCCGTGCTTCCCTGAGCCCCCCACAGCAGCGCTGCTGCGGGAGGCTCCATCCCTGCAGGTCCCCGAATCCAAGATGGCGACGGGGACCTTCGGGGGCCTGCAGGAAGCTGGCTTCCTCAGTGCCTGCAAAGCGCAGGCAAGGAGGAAGCCTGCAGCACTGGCTGTGACAGATCGCTGATCTGTCACAGTGATCTGTGATGTGACAGATCAGCAATCTGTCACATGACAGTAATGTCCCCCCTGGGACAATGTAATAAAGTTAAAAAAAAAAAAAATGTAAAAATAATTTAAAACAAATCGCTAAATAAATTAAAAAAAATATATATATTCCCTAATAAATTCATTTTTTGGAAATAAAAAAAACAAAACAATAAAAGTACACATATTAGGTATCGCCGCGTCCGTAAAAACCCGCCCTATAAAACTGTCCCATTAATTAACCCCTTTAGCGAACCCCTTAAAAAATAAAAATAAAAAACGAAGCAAAAAATAATGATTTGTTATCATACTGCCGAACAAAAAGTGCAATAACGCGCGATCAAAAAGACGCATATAAATAATCATGTTACCGCTGAATATGTCATCTTGTCCCGCAAAAAACAAGCCATCACACAGCGTCATCCGCAGAAAAATAAAAAAGTTATAGCTCTCAGAATAAAGCGATGCAAAAATAATTATTTTTTATATTAAATAGTTTTCATTGCATAAAAGCGCCAAAACATAAAAAAAACCTAAATGAGGTATCGCTGTAACCGTACCGACCCGAAGAATAAAACTGCTTTATCAATTTTATCTCACGCGGAACGGTGTAAACGCACCCCCCAAAAGAAATTCATCAAACGCTGGTTTTTGTTCATTCTGCGTCCCAAAAATCGGAATAAAAAGCGATCAAAAAATGTCACGTGCCCGAAAATGGTACCAATAAAAACGTCAACTCGTCCCGCAAAAAATAAGACCTCACATGACTCGGTGGGTGAAAATATGGAAAAATTATAGCTCTCAATATGTGGTGATGCAAAAACTATTTTTACAATAAAAAGCGTCTTTTAGCGTCTGACAGCTGCCAAACATAAAAACCGCCATAAATAGTAAATCAAACCCCCCGTTATCACCCCCTTAGTTAGGGAAAAATAATAAAATTAAAAAAATGTATTTATTTCCATTTTCCCATTAGGGCTAGGGTTAGGGCTAGGGTTAGGGCTGAGATTAGCGTTAGGGGTGTGTTGGGGTTGGAGTTCGAATTGGGGGTTTCCACTATTTGCGCACATCAGGGGCTCTCCAAACGCAACATGGCGTCTGATCTCAATTCCAGCCAATTCTGCGTTGAAAAAGTCAAATGGTGCTCCTTCCCTTCTGAGCCCCGACGTGTGCCCATACAGTAGTTTTCTCCCACATATGGGGTATGAGCGTACTCAGGACAAATTGGACAACAGCTGTTGGGGTCCAATTTCTCCTGGTACCCTTGGGAAAATAAAAAAATTGGGGACTAAATGATCATGTTTGTTGAAAAAATACGATTTTTTTATTTTCATGCTGCATTATAAACTTCTGTGAAGCCTTTGGGGGTTCAAAGTGCTCACCTCACATCTAGATAAGTTCCGTGGGGGGTCTAGTGTTGAAAATGGGGTCACTTGTGGGTAGTTTCAATAGTGTAGGCACATCAGGGGCTCTCCAAACGCACATGACACCCGCAGACCATTCCATCAAAGTCTGCATTTCAAAACGTCACTCCTTCCCTTCCGAGCCCCGACGTGTGCCCATACAGTAGTTTTCTCCCACATATGGGGTATCAGCGTACTCAGGACAAATTGGACAACAACTTTTGGGGTTCAATTTCTCCTGGTACCCTTGGGAAAATAAAAAAATTGGTGACTAAACGATCATGCTTGTTGAAAAAATACGATTTTTTTATTTTCACGCCCGGTCGTTATAAACTTCTGTGAAGCACTGGGGGGTTCAAAGTGCTCACCACACATCTAGATAAGTTCCTTAGGGGGTCTAGTTTCCAAAATGGGGTCACTTGTGGGGGGTTTCCACTGTTTAGGTACATCAGGGGCTCTCCAAAAGCAACATGACACCCGCAGACCATTCCATCAAAGTTTGCATTCCAAAACGTCACTCCTTCCCTTCCGAGCCCCGACGTGTGCCCATACAGTAGTTTTCTCCCACATATGGGGTATCAGCGTACTCAGGACAAATTGGACAACAACTTTTGGGGTTCAATTTCTCCTGGTACCCTTGGGAAAATAAAAAAATTGGTGACTAAACGATCATGTTTGTTGAAAAAATACGATTTTTTTATTTTCACGCCCGGTCGTTATAAACTTCTGTGAAGCACTGGGGGGTTCAAAGTGCTCACCACACATCTAGATAAGTTCCTTAGGGGGTCTAGTTTCCAAAATGGTGTCATTTGTGGGGGTTTCCACTGTTTTGGTACATCAGGGGTTTTCCAATCGCGACATGGTGTCCGATCTCAATTCCAGCCAAAAAAGTCAAATGGCGCTGCTTCCCTTCTGAGCTCTGCCATGCGCCCAAATAGTCGTTTACACCCACATATGGGGTATCAGCGCACTCAGGACAAATTGCACAATAACTTTTAGGGTCCTGTTACCCTTGGGAAAATAAAAATTGGGGGTGAAAAAACCTTTTTTTGGAAAAAATATGATTTTTTAATTGTACCGCTGTACGTTATAAACTTCTGTGAAGCCCTTGTGGGTTCAAAGTTCTCACCACATATCTAAATAAGTTCCGTGGGGGGTCTAGTTTCCAAAATGGGGTCACTTGCCAATTATGCATTGAAAAAGTCAAACGGCGCTCCTTCCCTTCCGAGCTCTATCATATAGACCCCTCAAAGTGGCTTCAAATGTGATGTGGTCCGTAAAAATGAAATGGTGTTGCAAAAATGAGAAATCGCTGGTCAACTTTTAACCCTTATAACTTCGTAACAAAAAAAAACTTTGGTTCCAAAATTGTGCTGATGTAAAGTAAACATGTGGGAAATGTTACTTATTAAGTTTCTTGTGTGCCATATCGCTGTGATTTCAGGGCATAAAAATTCAAATTTGGAAAATTGCGAAATTTTCGCCAAATTTCCATTTTTTTAACAAATAAATGCAAGTTGTTTGAATGAAATTTTACCACTAACATGAAGAACAATATGTCACGAGAAAACAATGTCAGAATCACCGGGATCCATGGAAACGTTTCAGAGTTATTACCTCATAAAGGGACAGTGGTCAGAATTGTAAAAATTGGCCCGGTCATGAAAGTGCAAACCACCCTTGGGGGTGAATGGGTTAAAGTTTTTACATAGCTTGCCATTTTTATGGACAGTTTAAGTAGAAATGTTCAAAAATATAAAACTCAATGATATTTTATTAAAAAAAATTTTTTTTATCTTAGCAGTTGACTGTACCAGGAGATCAGAGGGACAGCTGACATCTTCAGTTTTTAAATCAGATGATCTTGAGATCCTACAAGATACAACTGAAGTGATTGATATTACTCCAGATATAGCATCATCCATTCACAGCAAAGATCTGTCATCTGATCCTATGAAACAGGTCCCATCTTCTGATTCATTACTGACTAATAAGAGAAATCAAAGTCACAAAAGAGGCAATAAAAAACAAACTGCTCCTAAAGGAAAGAAGTCATTTTCATGTTCTGAATGTGAGAAATGTTTTAACCAGAAATCACAATTGGTTAATCACCATAGAACTCACACAGGGGAGAAGCCTTTTACCTGTTCAGAATGTGGGAAATGTTTTAACCAGAAATCACAATTGGTTAATCACCATAGAACTCACATGGGGGAGAAGCCTTTTTCCTGTTCAGAATGTGGGAAATGTTTTAACCAGAAATCACAATTGGTTAATCACCATAGAACTCACACAGGGGAGAAGCCTTTTTCCTGTTCAGAATGTGGAAAATGTTTTAACCGGAAAGAGCATCTTATTAGTCACCAAATAACCCACACAGGGGAGAAGCCTTTTTCCTGTTCAGAATGTGGGAAATGTTTTAACAATAAATCAGTTTGTATTAAGCACCAGAGAATCCACACAGGGGAGAAGCCTTTTTCCTGTTCAGAATGTGGGAAATGTTTTAACAATAAATCAGATTGTGTTAATCACCAGAGAATCCACACAGGGGAGAAGCCTTTTTCATGTTTAGAATGTGGGAAATGTTTTGCACACAAATCAAATTTTGTTACCCACCAGAGAACTCACACAGGGGAGAAGCCTTTTTCATGTTCAGAATGTGGGAAATGTTTTAGAAATAAATCAGATTCTGTAAAGCACCATAGAACTCACACAGGGGAGAAGCCTTTTTCCTGTTCAGAATGTGGGAAATGTTTTAACAGGAAATCACAACTGGTTAATCACCATAGAACTCACACAGGGGAGAAGCCTTTTTCCTGTTCAGAATGTGGGAAATGTTTTAACCGGAAAGAGCATCTTATTAGTCACCAAATAACCCACACAGGGGAGAAGCCTTTTTCCTGTTCAGAATGTGAGAAATGTTTTAACAATAAATCAGTTTATATTAATCACCAGAGAATCCACACAGGGGAGAAGCCTTTTTCATGTTTAGAATGTGGGAAATGTTTTAACAATAAATCAGTTTGTATTAATCACCAGAGAACTCACACAGGGGAGAAGCCTTTTTCATGTTCAGAATGTGGGAAATGTTTTAACAATAAATCAGTTTGTATTAATCACCATAGAACTCACACAGGGGAGAAGCCTTTTTCATGTTCAGAATGTGGGAAATGTTTTAGAAATAAATCAGATTCTGTAAAGCACCAGAGAACTCACACAGGGGAGAAGCCTTTTTCCTGTTCAGAATGTGGGAAATATTTTAACCAGAAAGCGCTTCTTGATCGCCATCAGAGTAGTCACACAAAGGAGAAGCCATTTTCATTTTCTTAATGTGTGAAATATTTTACTTGGAAATCAACTGTTAATAAACATCAGAGACATCACATAGGGGAGAAGCCTTTTTATGTTCATAGTGTTGGAATAGTTTTAACCAAAATTGAATCTTCTTAAATTGGTTGTCTCTTGTCATTCCTCATGTTTGCTGATAAAAGGATAAAACTAAACCTTATTAATTCCAAATGTAAAACTATACCCATAATTCACCCCCTGAAGGTTAGAAAGTGACTAATAGAAAAAACATATACCCCATGTCTCAGTATATAGGGTGTTAGGGCTGGCGGAATGCAACAAATAATAAAAGATGGTAATGAGGTGCGTTTGCAGCCCGGGGTCATCCGTGCAGAGATGGTAGACTGCTGCTCGGTAATGGCGGACAGAAACTGGCGGTATAGCGAACACACACGGGTTAACTTCACCCGGTGAATAGGAGGTGAACCCTGTAGCTTCACAGGGCCGCGATACTGCAGAGTGAACACTAGTGTTTTGGTCACAGGACCCTGCCCCAAGGACATGGGGTTAGAGTCCCTCTAGACCCACCAGCATTCGGCACCAACACTGCAACACCAGGGAGAGACCCTTACTGAACACTGTGCCCTGTTAACAGCCACAGGGCACAGCTGATAGATCAATACCGCACGAAGTACGTACAGCGCAGCTCTGGCGAACGCCACTAACCAGCCTAAGCTTTGGTCTGGAAAGCACATTAGTGGCGCACAGCGCCGCTCAGGCTGATGTCGCTGAACGTGCGGTACCGTAGTGCCTAATGTAGTGTGGCGCAGAGTGGCGCTAACATGTGATTGGAGCTTGGAGCACTGCGGCGCTAGGCAGTGCCACTACCCGGCGCTGACTCAAACTCTAAACCCTAACAGCATACGCATCAGAGGGAAGGGGTTTCATAATGAGTCAGTCAGCGTTTCACAAGCATCCATCATCACACATACCATTACAAATTACAGACTATACTAGCCTTTTATAGCAGCGTCCTTCCGGGACCTTCCTGATGGTCCAATTCGAGCTGGAGAAGAACCTGAGCATGTGACCCCCGACCTCCAATGAGAGGACGTCCCACGGGCATGCTCAGAAGGCTGCAAAAAGGACTTAGCCTCTGGAGCTGCTTGCTGCTGGCTAGTGCGGATTGCCAAAGCTGACCCAGAGGTGGCAGCAGCAACCAACCTGACAGCACTAGCCTGAGCAAGACGCTGACAACGACGTCTCTAATGAGCAGCCTCCTCTGCGGCTGGGACTGAATGGGAGACCACAGAAGGCAAAGCTCGAGATTCCCCCTGTGCAGGGGCAGGAATCCGACACCTAACATTGGGTGAGGTGACGTTTACACACTCACTCTCCAAGCCTCTCATTTCTACGGGTTTCATCGTTCTCACCAAAGGCAACTCATCAGGAGACTATTTAATATTGCCCTATATTCAAACGAGACTAGACAAAAAAAAACTAAAATCATGTATCATGTTATCCGAAACAGTCAGAAAACTAGCCACATATTGGCAGATCCCAGACCTCAGACTATATACTGTGTAAGTTTATAAGCCACTCCAGTGTCAGGAATAGATAGTATGAATATGAATTTACCAAATGGCTGCAATGAAACAAAGAGTGAAAAATGTAAAGGGGTCTGAATACTTTCCATACCCACTGTATCAGTAAAAATACCTCCTCTTTATTAGGTAAAGTATAAAAGAATTGCTCCATTTTCCGATACCCGTCACGTCTCCATTTTTCATGATCTTGGGTTGGGTGAAGGCTTATTTTTTGTGTGCCGAGCTGATGCTATTAATGGAGACCATTTTGGTGCAGATACGGTCTTTTGGTCTTTCCTTTATTGCTTTTTAATGCAATGTTGTGGCCAAAAAAAGTAATTCTGGCGTTTTGACATTTTTCTCGTTACGCCATTTAGTGATCGGGTTAATTCTTTTTTATAGTGATAGATCTGGCGATTCTGAACGCGGCTATAACAAATATGTGTGTGTTTGATTTTTTATTGTTTTATTTTGAAAGGGGCAAAAGGGGGGTGATTTGAACTTTTTTATATTTTTTTAATAGTTTTAAAAACATATTTTTCTACTTTTGGGATTGTGAAGACTTACAGCATTGTATCTTAATTAACCAGATGACTATTTTTTAGCAAATGAAGAATAATAGAATGTTATCTGTATGTTGGCTTTAAATGTAAGTGTTGATTTCTAGTTGGTCAAGAAAACAGACTTTTGTTTGTGTAAGCCGGTAATATTGACTTTTATTGTGCGATTATCCTTGATCACTGGTGATCTTTGCTGATATGCTAATTATTCATTGTGTTATGGAGCCAGTTTGTTGACTTCTAAAGCAGAGAGGGAAAAACTATGCAAATAGTTTAAATAATCAATGCTATAATAATCTTATCTCCATTCTTACCCTTTATGTAAATACTGAATGAGGGACACTTGTTAAGTCTAAAAATAGGTGACATGCCTCTGTATAAAGAGACAGAGAGAAACAGCCAGAGAGATTCTGCCAAGACATCCATACATCCAAAGGACAAGAGACAGGACAACAGCCATTTTACATCATCAAAAGGGACACAGGTCTTTGATTCTATAGGAAACAACCTGGGGGTTTTCAGCCTCAGTTGGAAGAATACAAATCTGCTCCATTGACCATCACTGAACCATGACTGAACCATGGATACGTTTGGAGGCAGGTTGTGATCCTCGGATCAACTGGCCTTGTACCTTGTATGGACTCAGTGGACTGTCATCTTCCTACACTTATTGTTACCTCCTCTCTGTGCGCGGTCCACAGGTGGAGTAGTCGACCCTGGAAGATGAAGCCAGGTTGTGATCCTCGGATCAACTGGCCTTGTACCTTGTATGGACTCAATGGACTGTCATCTTCCTACACTTATTGTTACCTCCTCTCTGTGTGCATGCCACAGGTGGAGTAGTCGACCCTGGAAGATGAAGCCAGGTTGTGATCCTCGGATCAACTGGCCTTGTATGGACTGTCATCTTCCTAAGCTTGTCATTACCACCTCTCTGTGTGTGGGCCACAGCTGGGGTAGTGACCCTGGAAGATCTGTAGTCACAGAAGCTATTATCCCGGCGGGTCAGTGGAAGGGTGAGACTCTGACTGTTGTATTTGTTAGCATACAAAGAGATGAACTGCACCACAGGGAAATCACGGCCGCTACATGTGCTCGGTGCGATACTGCTCAGTTAGCCATGATGAGCTCATGTAACCGGACACTTCGGGTGCACACCAAGTAAAGAAAGTGTGGACTCGCAGAAGCGCAAAATGGCCGTCATCACTCGCATACTCTATCTCCCATTCTCCCTGAGGACATGCTGTGAACGGCTTGATCAATAAAGAACAGACTTTTTACACTGGTGAGTGCCACCTCATCTTTTCTTTGTGTTCTATGTGTTATTTGCCTGTTTTGTTGTACAGTAAAGCATGGCCACACTGTTTTACCCTCACCCTGTGTTGTCTGAGTAGCGTTTTGCCCATGTTAATAGGAGAGCGGGAGTTCAGCGGGATGATCACTGGTCCATGTGGTTTTGGCTAACGGGCGGCGCTCACAGCATTCCGGCAGTGACAAGCATAGAGGTCTGCTGGAGACCTCTGGTTGTCATGCCAACCCATCGGTGACCCATGATCATGTGACGGGGTCACCGATGGGCGGGATTTCCAGTGCTTGCTGGAAGTGAGCATTAAATGCCGCTGTCAGAGGCTGTTCGGGGCAAATGGCAGCTGTTCAAAACAGCTGACATGTGCCGGAAAAGATGTAAGCTCAGCACCGGAGCCCACATCAAAGGGAGGAAGTACATTTACACCCAATGTCAGAAAGGGGTTAAAGGGGATTGTTTTTACAGAGATAGAAGTGGTAATCAATCATGTATACATACAAATAATTACAGAAATACACAGCTTCTAATGGTAAATAGTATAGAGTTACCACAAGAAAATATAATTTGTGTAAACCATGTGTAGATATAAAAATTCAGGCAAATGTCAGATGTTAAACTGGGTCTGAGCAGAAAAAGTAAATTAATGTGCATGCAAAATGTAATTGCATATGAACACATGACCTTTACACAGAGAAAACCAAAAACAAAACACAAAACAAATATCCTGGAATAAAAAAGTAAAAAAATATATATTGCAAAAATTGCATGAAGGTAGTAATAATAAGGGTATTTAGTTAACATAATTTTGATCAAAATAATGTAGAAGCCATCCCGCCACGTCACGGCAACCCTTGTGGGACAGTCCTAACTCTTGTATTTAAAACCTTTCCACTTGTCAAGTGACGTAAATGTGAACAAGGACAGAGGGACTGAACCACCAGTAATAGTATTGGCCAGACAGGATGGATTTTCCAACTCAGAAGCAGGGCGGTCACACCCTTATATGCACAGAATGCACAATGAAACAAATGAGAAACTGGGTCTGTGTTCATATGCAATTACATTTTGCATGCACATTAATTTACTTTTTCTGCTCAGACCCAGTTTCTCATTTGTTTCATTGTGCATTCTGTGCATATAAGGGTGTGACCGCCCTGCTTCTGAGTTGGAAAATCCATCCTGTCTGGCCAATACAATTACTGGTGGTTCAGTCCCTCTGTCCTTGTTCACATTTACGTCACTTGACAAGTGGAAAGGTTTTAAATACAAGAGTTAGGACTGTCCCACAAGGGTTGCCGTGACGTGGCGGGATGGCTTCTACATTATTTTGATCAAAATTATGTTAACTAAATACCCTTATTATTACTACCTTCATGCAATTTTTGCAATATATTTTTTTTACTTTTTTATTCCAGGATATTTGTTTTGTGTTTTGTTTTTGGTTTTCCAAATGTCAGATGTTGTAGCTCCATCTAGTGGCCATGTGCAGAAGTGCCATCATAGAGTAACATGTATCCTAAGGCTACTTTCACACATCAGGTTTTCGGCGTCAGGCGCGATCCGGCGTCGTGCCGGAACGCCGGATCCGGCAAATGTTTCGTAAAACCGGATGTGACGGATCCGGTTTTCTGGCGGATCCGTCTTTTTCTGGACAGACAAAACCGGATCCGTCTCATCCGGTTCATCCGTTTTTCTACCCGTTTTTCGACGGATTACGCCGGATCCGGTTTTTAAAATTGACCCTTGTGGCCTTCCGAACGGGATTGGCTACTGGAAAACTATATATAGCATGTTCCTACAGCCCTTCTTTGACAGGTTGTAGAGGAGAAAGTGCAGGTTGGAGAGAAGAGCAAGTTACTGGCGAAGATGGATGTTGTCATTGGAAATATTTTGAAGAATTTGGCGGATTTTATAGCGGAGGCGAATCGTTTGAGGGTGATTGTTCTGGAGAAGGAGAGAGCGAGACAGCAGCGCATCAGGCATCGTAGACGACGTTTGTGGATCCACCCCATCACAGCCAAGAGAATGACGCGTGGGGTCTATTCTACACTATGCATGGACCTTCGACGAAACCCGGATAAATTTTTTGGATATGTTAGGATGAAAATGGAGAATTTTGATTACTTGGTGGAGCGCATTGCACACCTCATAAGAAAAGCGGACACCTATTGCCGCTTCTCTGTTTCACCCGCAGAGCGTCTGATGGTGACTTTAAAGTAAGCCACATTTATTGGATATGATCGCATCAGAGCACACTTTCACTGCAATCTTGTTGGTGGTAATTTGTATCTCCAAGTGTTATAGGTCAGTTTTGGTATGTAATGCTGTGATTTTAAACTAATTTATTGTTTTTTAATTCCCCACAGATTTCTTGCAACTGGAGAATCCCTTTCGTCACTGCATTTCCAGTACAGACTCGGGATTTCCACCATATCTGGAATTGTGAAGTACACATGCCGTGCACTGTGGGACTCCTTAGCTGAAGAGTTTTTACCAGAGCCCACAACAGAGAGGTGGATTGAAATTGCTGACAAGTTTCAACAGATATGTCAGTTTCCAAACTGCTTGGGCGCTGTGGACGGGAAACATATCCGCATTGTAAAGCCAGCTGGATCGGGATCGGAATATTTAAATTACAAGAAATATTTTTCAATTGTCCTCATGGCCATCGCTGACGCGGAATACAAATTTATTGCGGTTGATATTGGGGCCTATGGCCACTCCAATGACTCTCAAGTTTTCAAACTGTCTGCCATGGGGCGTAAACTGTATGGAAACACCTTCCAGTTCCCACCACCTAGACCGCTGCCACAAACATCTGGTCCACCTATGCCATTTGTCTGTGTAGGGGATGAAGCCTTCCAGCTGTCAGAACACCTTTTGAAACCGTACTCTAGCAGAGGATTGACAAGACCAAAACGCATTTTTAATTACCGCCTCACAAGAGCAAGAAGAATGGTTGAATGTACCTTTGGTATTCTGACAGCCAAATGGCGGGTCCTATTGACTGCGATCAACCTCAAGACAGAAACTGTGGACGAGGTGATCAAAGCGTGCGTGGTACTCCACAATTTTGTTATCTGCAAGGAACCCATTTCCATTGAGGACACCTCTGAAGAAACCACCTTGCAAGATTACCATGACATTACCACTAGAAGTTCTGTGACGGTTTCAGTAATGAGGGACAATTTTGCACTATACTTTATGTCACCTCAAGGCAGAGTACACTGGCAGGATGACAGAGTGTGAAAGATTTGTGCCCTAACCAAACTTGTGTACCTTCTGTACCAACAGTATATACCTTTGCCAACCAAAGTTGGCTATCTTGTCATGGTCTCTATTTTTAGCTTTAGGCCACAGGTGTGTACCTGGTTGTGTTTTATGCAAAGTATTTCACCTTTTAACAAAAGTTGTGTACATTGTTAGGAAATCACCAACAATAAACACAACTTTTTAGGTGAAATACTTTGCTTCAAACACAACCAGGAACACAACTGTGGCAAAAAGCTAAAATTTACCCACAGTTATATACCTAGTTTTGAATACCATTTCACCTTTTAAATACCCTGTATTTAACCTTTTTCGCCGCAGAAAGAAATGACAGACAACCAGTGTAAAATAATTTAACTTTTATTGAAAAATGTTTTTTTTAGTAAACTTTTTTAAAATTTTAATAAACTTGTTTAATAAAACTTTGAAACTATAAAACTGAAACCATAAAACTGGTCATTTTTATTTAAATACACACATTATAAATCTGTGTAGTGTGTGGTGGAAATACTGCTGTAGGGGCTGCGGGACACTTCGACACTGGGAGTGTGGAGAGAGGACTGGGATCGTGGTGGGGAAGGAACAGTTAGAGGTGAAGGTGTGGAAAAAACTACAGAATGGGTGGACATGTGGGAAGCAGAAGAGGTGGTGGGTGGTGGAGTGGAGGGTTGGGCAGGGACTGTAGGAGCAGATGATGTTGATGGCAAGTTGTATGGGGAAGGAGTTTGGTACGGGGCAGGTTGCTGGAAGTGGGGAGATGTCTGGTACGGGGCAGGTTGCTGGAAGTGGGGAGATGTCTGGTACGGGGCAGGTTGCTGGAAGTGGGGAGATGTCTGGTACGGGGCAGGTTGCTGGAAGTGGGGAGATGTCTGGTACTGGGGAGGTTGCTGGTACTGGGGAGTTTGCAGGTACTGTGGAGGTTGCTGGTACTGGGGAGGTTGCTGGTACTGGGGAGGTTGCTGGTGCTGGGGAGGTGGATTGTGCTGGGGAGGTGGATGGTGCTGGGGAGGTGGATGGTGCTGGGGAGGTGGATGGTGCTGGGGAGGTGGATGGTATGTAATAGGAGGGGGAGGATGGAAAGTGGCTGGAGGTGGATGGTATGTAATAGGAGGGGGAGGATGGAAAGTGGCTGGAGGTGGATGGTATGTAATAGGAGGGGGAGGATGGAAAGTGGCTGGAGGGGGTGTAGATGTAATAGGAGGGGGAGGATGGAAAGTGGCTGGAGGGGGTGCAGGTGGAGGAACTACTGTGGTGGGAGGAGGAGGAGGTTGGGAGGTAACTTGCTGGAGAGCAGCGTGGCATGAATGCATTACATGCATCTGCTGGGCAGGAGAGAGCGTTTCCATGCGCTCCACAACAGACCTGAAAAAGGTGTGGTTTGGCGAAGATCTTGCTTCTGAATGCATGGTTTGCAGAAGTGTCTTCACCTCCAGAATGCTGGAGTTGATCTGCTGATAGCCTGCGGAGATTTGCTCTGACAAGACTTTTAGACAGTTCTGGAAAGATGCATTCAGATGCAAGAACTCTGGCGCATAAGTCTTTTCCTGACCCCTCTGCCGCTGCCGCCCAGTACCCGCAGGTGTACTAGAGGTGGCAGGGGCAGAAGGGTGGGGTAAAGGGAAAGCGATCTCCTCACCAGCAGCTTCATGTAATGTAGGCGGCCACGATGCTCCTGTGCTGGTGGATGGGACAGATGGGTCGAATGTGTGGGAAGGCTGGGAAGGTGCAGATGTACCGGGGCGGTCGAAGTGTCCCTCGGTGCCGGTCTCCTCAGGGATCGCCTCAGAAGGGTCCAATCGTGCCGGCTCCCGAGTGCTGCTCACCGTGCCCTGGCTGAAAAAAAAATTTACATATAACATTTTTTTTCACATGTGGTGTGTAATATTTACCTTCTGGTGACCATTGTTTCCCGGAGGAACGACAGGGCTTCTGCGTACTTGTACTTGCTCCTGCGTCCTCCAGATCCACTCGGGGCCCGCATCTCTTTATTGAACTCCTTCTTGAAACGATCTCTCACAGACTGCCACCGATTCACAATTCTGTTCCCTGAAACGATAAAGGAGTGGTTAGTATACAACATCAGTGTTTCCCAAACTCCAGTCCTCATGGTCCCCAGGGGTCATGTTTTCAGGATTTCCATAGTAAATAGAAATCCTGAACACATGATCCGTGGGGACCACGAGGACTGGAGTTCGGGAAACACTGGTTTACATCAAGCAACCGGTACTGTATATACTTACGCTCTTTAATCTGGGCCCGAGCTTCGAGGTCCTCCCAGCGGCCCACAAGGAGCGAACAGATTTCCTCCCAGAGTCGTCGGGTAACGATCAGGTCAGCGTGGCGGCGGTCAGCCATATTCCAGAGCGGCTCCCTTTCTCTGACGAGATCGATGAAGCGGTCCACATCAATCCCTCCATCCTCACCGTCAGAGTCGGGAGCACGCTGTGAAGGCTGTTAAAGAAAAAGACAAAAATAACATAATTAGCCTCCACAAAAGAAATGAAAAAAAAAGTGCAAAAAAACAAAGCAAAAATATTTATACTTACACGCTGGTGACCGCCGCGTTGCTGTCGCCGACGACCCTGGGAGGCACTGCGAGGACCTCTTGGCCGAGCACCAGATTGGGAAGACTAGAGAAGAAAACAAAAAATGTTATGTCTTTGGATGTAGGCATTTGTTTGCTGTGTGTGGTCTGCAGAACATTGTTTTCTATGTGTTGTGTGTAGTGTGATGTTGTGTTTCTGCGTTTGATGCAAAAAACTTACCAATTGTGAGCCCACTCCAGGTGTCTGTCCACCCCTTCCTTCTTCTTCTGGGAGCTCCTCTTCATCTTGTGATTCCTGTTTTGAAATAAAAGGCAATGAATAGACATATATTACAGAGAAGATGGATTTTGGAAATAAAAACTTACCGTCAAGCGCTGACGATGCGAGGGAGGGCTCCCAGAAGATGATGTGCTGTCTTCCTGGTGGCCAGACTCCATGGCTGTGGGTGGTGTTCCAGCTGCTGCCATTGCTGCTGCTGCTGCATCTATTGGGCGGCTGTTGAATAAAGAGAAACAAAGGGCCAATGAATATCTTGATATTCAATAGCCCTAGTTTGGAGGAATGGGTTATTTGATAATTACCGTCTCTTATCTGCTGCTGGCCTCCCCTCCTCAGCATGTTCTATTTGCTGCTCCATTTGGGGTGGTGGTGGTGCGGATGGTGCTGCAGTGGTCTCCTGCCTTCTCCTGCTTCGCTTGGTTGCTTTCTTGGGTGGCATGTTGGGTGTGGCTGTGGGTCCCACTGTCTTGCTTTTATATATGTCTTGTGGGCAGAGCTACTGAGCATGCTCAGACCAAAAAACCGGATCCGGCGCATTGCGGCGCTCATAGGCTTTCATTGTGTGAAAAAGCCGGATGCGCCGGATCCGGCGTGTCCGGCTTTTTCGCCGGAGACAAAAAACGTTACAGTCACCGTTTTTTCCAGACGCCGGATCGCGACACATTGCCGGATCCGGCGAAAACCGGATGAAACGCATGGCCATCCGGCGCGATCCGGCGCAAATGCAAGTCAATGGGGGGGAAACCGGATCCGGCATTGCATTTCGCCGGATCCGGTTTCTGTCAAAAGCGCCGGATCGCGCCTGATGGCGAAAACCTGATGTGTGAAAGAGGCCTAAGAGAGCGTCACTATCAAGGTGGAGATGAGATAAGTGCACCGTATTTATTGAGTGTAAGATAAATCCATACATAAATATATGTAAACGGATTGTAGATCTGTCACTGGATATCGGTGTATAAGGGGAATAGATCCTGTGCACTTATAAATGAATAGCTTATATAATGAGAGGACACGGGGGTCGTGTCTGGATGAGGAGCTGAGTGGGCGCAGAGAACACTAGCTCCGGGCCCCAGCAGCAACTAACGGTGGGGGAAACCCGCAATTCCACTTATCATGACCTCAGACGGGGTCCGTGCACTGATGGGGTGCGCAACGAGGAGCAGGGGAGCAGCGCCGGTCAGGATAACGGTCTTTGTGCCAGCGCCTGAGAAAATCCAAGATGGCCACCGCAGCATTCACCATGCGGCCAGCGGCGGTGTGTAGCGCTCTGGGGGGGTCTGATCTCCTGACACTGGGTCAGACCTCACAGGAGAGGGGCATGAGTGAAGCGGAGCAGGCAAAGGAGAGATCGGGCAGCTCTTCATCCAGGAGCCCGGAGAAGCAGAGCAACAAAACACAAGTATATGCACCTGACACAGGGCACCCCTCCACCCCCATCACTGAGGCCACACTGAAGTCCCTGCTAGGAGATATAAAGCAGGCTATACACAGTGACATTACCTCAGCCCTCACTGCACTGGGCACATCGGGGACAGAACAGCCCATACTGAGGAGAAGCTGGAGGAATTCACAGCCCACAACCACTTAGTGGACACTCATTATGAGGCAGATGAGGAGACCACCGCCCTAAAACTAAAGCTGGCGGATTTGGAGGACCGCTCCATGCGCAACAATCTGCGCTTCAGGTGGATACCAGAAAGCGTTGCTGCGGGCGCGTTGAAGGAGTTCCTAACAGATTTCTTTACCGCACTAGTCCCCGAGGCGGAGCAGCGAGACCTCATAATAGAGCGCACAGGATCCCCAAACCCAAAAGTGCCCCCGCCTCTGTGCTCGGATGTAATTGCCAGGCTTTATTTTTATCATTTTAAAGAAGCCATTATAAAAGCTGCAGCAGGCGGACCGGAGCTCCCAGAGAGGTTCAAGAGAATCATGGTGTTCACTGACCTATCCGCCGTGACCCTGAACAGAAGGCGGGAGTTCTCCACAGCCACCAAGATCCTACAGGACAACGGGATCATGTACAAGTGGGGCTACCCGGTGATCATCACCAAGAATGGGGTCACACAGGTCCTGACTTCCCCCCGAGAGGCCATGTCTCTGCTGCAGAAGTGGTCGCTGGTGACGGTGGACGAGGATACCAGCTGCCCACTGAAGAAGATGCCGTCCACCCTGATGAAGGTGTGGACATGAACTAGAGAAGAGAATACAAGACTATTTTTCACCATGGTCTGCGGAGGCACGAGAGGAGAGGTTTTTCTTTCTCTTCACCCCCCACTATATACTGGATAGAGGAGCATATCAGCTCCCAATACCCCCCACTATATACTGGATAGAGGAGCATATCAGCCCCCAATACCCCCCATTATATACTGGATAGAGGAGAATACCAGCCCCCAATGGCCCACTATATACTGGATAGAGGAGCATATCAGCCCCCAATGCCCCCACTATATACTGGATAGAGGAGAATATCAGCCCCCAATACCCCCCACTATATACTGGATAGAGGAGCATATCAGCCCCCAATACCCCCCACTATATACTGGATAAAGGAGCATATCAGCCCCCAATGCCCCCCCTATATACTGGATAGACGAGAATATCAGCCCCCAATACCCCCCACTATATACTGGATAGAGGAGCATATCAGCCCCCAATACCCCCCACTATATACTGGATAGACGAGAATATCAGCCCCCAATACCCCCCACTATATACTGGATAGAGGAGCATATCAGCCCCCAATGCCCCCACTATATACTGGATAGAGGAGCATATCAGCCCCCAATACCCCCACTATATACTGGATAGAGGAGAATATCAGCCCCCAATGCCCCCACTATATACTGGATAGAGGAGAATATCAGCCCCCAATGCCCCCACTATATACTGGATAGAGGAGAATATCAGCCCCCAATATCCCCCACTATATACTGGATAGAGGAGCATATCAGCCCCCAATAACCCCCCACTATATACTGGATAGAGGAGCATATCCAGGAGGTTCACTTAGAACCAAACTCTATTTTATTATTATTATTATTATTATTATTATTATTATTTATTGTTATAGCGCCATTTATTCCATGGCGCTTTACATGTGAGGAGGGGTATACATAAAAACAAGTACAATAATCTTAAACAATACAAGTCATAACTGGTACAGGAGGAGAGAGGACCCTGCCCGCGAGGGCTCACAATCTTCAAGGGATGGGTGATAATACAGTAGGCGAGGGTAGAGCTGGTCGTGCAGCGGTTTGGTCGATCGGTGGTTACTGCAGGTTATAGGCTTGTCGGAAGAGGTGGGTCTTCAGGCTCTTTTTGAAGGTTTCGATGGTAGGTGAGAGTCTGATATGTTGTGGTAGAGAGTTCCAGAGTAGGGGTGATGCGCGAGAGAAATCTTGTATGCGATTGTGGGAAGAGGAGATAAGAGGGGAGTAAAGAAGGAGATCTTGTGAGGATCGGAGGTTGCGTGCAGGAAAGTACCGGGAGACGAGGTCACAGATGTATGGAGGAGACAGGTTGTGGATTGCTTTGTATGTCATGGTTAGGGTTTTGTAATGGATTCTCTGGGCAATTGGGAGCCAGTGAAGGGATTGACAGAGGGGAGAAGCTGGGGAATAGCGGGGGGACAGGTGGATTAGTCGGGCAGCAGAGTTTAGAATAGATTGGAGGGGTGCGAGAGTGTTTGAGGGGAGGCCACAGAGCATGAGGTTGCAGTAGTCAAGGCGAGAGATGATGAGGGCATGGACTAGGGTTTTTGCAGATTCTTGGGTGAGGAATGAACGGATGCGTGAAATATTTTTGAGTTGAAGTCGGCAGGAAGTGGAAAGGGTTTGGATATGTGGTTTGAAGGAGAGATCAGCGTCAAGGATTACTCCGAGGCAGCGAGCTTGTGGGACTGGGGAGAGTGGGCAGTCATTTACTGTAATTGATAGGTTCGTAGGGGGGGTCACGTGAGATGGGGGAAAGATGATGAATTCTGTTTTGTCCATGTTGAGTTTCAGATATCTAGTGGAGAAGAAGGATGAAATAGTGGACAGACATTGAGGGATTCTGGTTAGTAGGGAGGTGATATCTGGTCCAGAGATGTAGATCTGTGTGTCATCAGCATAAAGATGATACTGAAAGCCATGAGATTCTATGAGCTGTCCCAGGCCAAAGGTGTAAATAGAGAACAGCAGGGGCCCAAGGACTGAACCTTGTGGGACTCCGACAGATAGGGGGCGAGGTGAGGAGGTGGTGTGTGAGTGGGAGACGCTGAATGTCCGGTCTGTTAGGTATGATGAGATCCAGGAGAGGGCCAAGTCTGTGATGCCGAGGGATGAGAGGGTCTGTAATAATAGGGAATGGTCCACTGTGTCAAAGGCAGCCGACAGGTCCAGGAGGAGGAGGACAGAGTAGTGTCGCTTGCTCTTGGCAGTTAAGAGGTCATTGGTGACCTTAGTAAGGGCAGTTTCAGTGGAGTGGTGTGACCGGAAGCCAGATTGTAAGCGGTCGAAGAGGGAGCAAGAAGAGAGATGGGAGGACAGTTCAAGGTAGACGTGTTGTTCCAGTAGCTTGGAGGCGTATGGGAGAAGTGATATAGGGCGATAGCTAGATACAGAGGATGGGCCAAGAGAGGGCTTTTTGAGGATAGGTGTGATGGAGGCATGTTTAAAGCTTGAGGGGAAAACACCAGTTGTTAGTGACAGGTTGAAGAGATGGGTTAGGGTTGGGATGAAGACTGTGGTGAGGTTTGGGATGAAGTGGGATGGGATCGGGTCGAGTGCACAGGTGGTGAGATGTGATCTTGAGAGTAGAGTGGAGAGTCGATCTTCTGTAATGGTGGAGAAGTTGGTTTTGAAGGTGGAGGGCTGGGAAGTCGGGAGGAAGGGCTCTGGGGGTTGTTGACCAAAACTGTCCCTGATGTTATCAATTTTCTGCTTGAAAAATGAGGCAAAGTCTTCAGCTGAGATGAGTGGGGAGGGAGGAGGTGCTGGGGGGCGGAGGAGAGAATTGAAGGTGTTGAATAACTGTTTAGGGTTGTGAGACAGGGAGGATATGAGAGATGAGAAGTAGGTTTGTTTAGCTGTGGCGAGTGTGGTCTTGAAAGTAGTGAGGGACTGTTTGAATGCGATGAAGTGCTTGTTGGAGTGGGATCTTTTCCATCTGCGCTCAGCAGCCCTGGAAGCTCGCCTCAGCTCTTTGGTCAGGCTGGTGTGCCAGGGCTGTCTGTTGATCTTGCGAGTTTTGGTATGTGTAAGTGGGGCAGCGGATTCCAAAGCTACAGCTATTGTGGTGTTATATAGAGCCGCAGCGTCATCCGCATTGTGTAAGGAACTTATATCTGTAAGAGGGAGGAGGGATTCAGAGAATGAGTGTAGGTCAAGGTGTTTAAGATTCCTGCGAGGGTGTGAAAGTTTGTGGGGTGGGGATTGTAGACATGGAGTGAAGAGGGAAGAGAATGTGAGCAGGTTGTGGTCAGAGAGAGGAAGAGGTGAGTTAGAGAGGTTAGATAGGGAGCAGAGGCGGGTGAAGATGAGGTCCAGTGTGTGGCCATCTTTGTGGGTGGCTGTAGAAGACCATTGAGTGAGGCCGAAGGAGGAAGTGAGAGATAGAAGTTTAGTGGCAGCTGAGAGGGAAGTGTCGATGGGGATGTTGAAGTCGCCCATGATGATAGTAGGGATGTCCGCGGAAAGGAAATGAAGTAACCAGGTGGTGAAGTGGTCAAAGAAGGTGGTGGCTGGCCCTGGGGGGCGGTAGATGACAGCCAGTTGGAGGTTGGAGGGGGAGTAGATGCGCACAGAGTGCACCTCAAAGGAAGGGAGGGTAACAGAGGGTGGCAGTGGGATTGGGGTGAAGGAGCAGGTATCTGACAGGAGAAAACCAACTCCTCCACCATGTTTGCTGCTGGGGCGGGGGGTGTGAGAAAGGTGGAAGCCGCCATACGAAAGTGCAGCAGGAGAGGCTGTGTCAGAAGGGGTGAGCCAGGTTTCGGTGATGGCGAGGAAGGAGACTTTTTTTGAAGCTGTTACTGTTTTTTCACAAAATTAAAGTTTGTTTTTTGTTATTCCCCCATTTTTCCTAATTGTCTAGTGGTGACACACATATTTTATCTGTAATCTGTACATGGTTTTTCACATTTCTAGCATTAATGTAAAGGGACTGAATAGTCCATTCAGAAGATCCCTTCTATGGAAAGAGGCCAAATCCCTAAAAGCAGATGTATTGTGCGTTCAGGACACCCACCTATATAGCACTGACGCCCCCAGACTGCAGAATAGAAATTTCCCAAATGTCTTTCATTCCCAAGCAATTGACAAAAAAGAGGAGCAGTAATCGCAATAAAGAATACCGTCACCTTCCTGCTAATCACCAGCGTAGTGGACGACGAGGGCAGATATGTCATCCTAGTCTGCACCATAAATAACAAGACCTACACAATTGTCTCTATTTGCGCCCCTAACGCCAAGCAGATCTCATTTCTTAAAGACACCCTGGCGGAAGTAGCAAAGGTTAAAAAAGGCGCCCTGTTAGTCTGCGGGGACTTTACCATCACCCTTGTCCTAACATTGATAAATCGGTACCCCCTCAAAAGAAAGAAAATACCCGATCACTCTCTCTGACACTCCTAGCGGAAGAACTCTATGATGTCTGGTGGGTTCTACACGCCTCCGAGAGGGATTACACCTTCTACTCACACTACCATAGAGGTGACTCCAGAATTGACCTAATGGTCACAGATAAATGGTTATTACAGGACGTCCAAAAGGCCACGATAGGGAACATAACCTGGTCGGACCACGCCCCAGTCTCCGGTCAAATTACAGAGGGATACAACTATCTGACATATTCCCCATGGAGAGTAAATAACTACCGAATCACATCCCATAAAATTAGGCCCCAATTGCAGGAAGCATTATCAGATTATTTCACAATTAATAACACACCTGATGTGTCTGTATCTACAGTATGGTGCGCCCACAAGGCCGACATCCGGGGTAAAATAGCGTCCCAGAATAAAAAACCAACACTACACCAAATAGAGGAAATTAATCAAAACATAGCCGCACTAGAAGAGGCACACAAACGTAGCCCCACAAACACAATCCTCTAAACATTACAGAAACTAAGGTATGAACTATACCAACTGCTCCAACACAAATACGAGCACAATCTACGGAAAAGTAAAGCCAAATATTACTGGCAGGGAAACAAAGCGGGCAAAATTTTAGCATAAGTGAAGAGTCTCCGCGAGCTCAATGATCACTGGATTTTGTCCGTTGCAGCTGAAAAGAGGAAATCGGCAGACCAGGGGAAGAGTCCTGAGGAGAGAATTTGCATATTCCCAGTGCCTTCTGGGATAAGTGAAGAGTCTCTGCGAGCTCAACGATCACTGGATTTTGGCCGTTGCAGCTGAAAAGAGGAAATCAGTAAATTTTGGCTCATTTTTCATCGCTTTGAAATCTCTTTAACACTAACAATATGGAAGAGGCCAGGAGCCATTTGGTGAGCTGCATTTCTTGCTACATGTTCACAGACTTACCAGTGGAAAAGCCAAACTTCACATGCCACAAATGCAAGCTTGTGTCCCTGTTGGAGGAAAAGTTGCAAAATCTCGAGGAGAGGTTAGCTACATTGAAGATCATTAAGGAAGGTGAAGAGTTCTTAGACAGAGCAGAATTATCTCTTCATGTTACAGAAAGAGAAGAAATTCAAAGTGCACCTGAAGAAACAGAGGAATGGAGACATATGACCCAGAGAAGCAGGAGGATCAGGAGGCAGTCAGCACCCATACTGCTCAGGAACCAGTACCAGGCTCTTATGCAGGAGAATGATGAAGAAATACATCAGGATAAGACTTTGCCCACAAACAGCAACCTTGTACTCCTTCAGAATCCTCCTAGATGGAGAAAGAAAAATGTTGTGAAGAAGAAACGGAGAGTGGTGGTCATGGGGGATTCCCTGTTGAGAGTAAGAATACAAGGACTTACTTACTGTTTGGGTAAGAATACAAAGACAGAACAATGGAAAGGACACCATTGTAGGCATTTACTACAGGCCGCCTGTGCAAGCTGAAGATATGGATGAACTCTTTATGCATCAAATGGCCAAGTTCTCCAAAAATATGACATAGTTTTCATGGGAGATTTCAACTATCCTGACATTTGTTGGGAATCTCTCTCAGGCAAAACTAACAGGTCAAGGAAATTCTTATCCTCTCTTGCTAACAACTTTGTCTTCCAAAAGGTAGGGGAGAAAACAAGGGGAACTGCTACCTTGGATCTAATCCTTATAGACAGGGAGGAAATGGTTGAGGAGGTAAAAGTGGCTGGGACCCTAGGAGGTAGTGACCATGCTATTTTAGAATTTTGGATAACTAGAGGAGGAAGACCTGTGAAGACTCAGACGTCAAGGTTAGATTTCAGAAAGGCAGATTTTAAGGGATTCAGAAAGAGAATTGGAGGGATCCAATGGCTGGATATCCTTAAGGACAAAAATGTCCAGGAAGGATGGGAAATCTTGAAAAATGAAATTCTCAAAGCACAATTGTTAACAATTCCAAAAAGAGGGAAGAATAGGAAGCATTTAAGGAAACCAGGATGGATGAACACAGAACTTAAGCACATGCTAAAAAGGAAGAATGAAATGTTTATAAAAAGGAAAGAGGGAGGCATATCTAAAGAAGAATATAATGCTGTTTGCAGAACCTGCAGGGCACAAATCAGATTATTAAAGCTGACAATGAATTGAGGCTTGAAAGAGACATCAAAAGCAATAATAAAGGATTTTGGGGATATGTCAAAAGTAAAGGAAAAGTCAAAGATGCTATAGGATTTTTACCGGATGAAAATGATGAAATGGTAAGACAGGATGTTGAGAAGGCCGAACTTTTAAATTCCTATTTTGCATCTGTTTTCTCTCAGAAAGGAAATGTAACATCAACTGTTCTTCACTGTCCTATTAAGGGAATAGAGGAATCCAGGATATCTATAAACAGAAAGATAGTGAGGAAACACTTAGCTAACTTAAATGAATTCAAGTCTCCAGGTCCTGCTGAACTACACCCTAGAGTACTGAAGGAGATAGCAGAAGAAATTTTTGAACCCCTCTCCATAATATTTGAAAATACTTGGAGTACAGGAGAAGTTCCAGAAGACTGGAGAAGAGCAAATGTTGTTCCTATCTTCAAAAAGGGGAAGAAGGTGGACCCAGGCAACTATAGGCCGGTGAGTCTGACTTCTATACCAGGAAAGATCTTTGAACAAATTATTAAACAACATGTATGTCAGTACCTGGATAAGAATGAAGTGATTAAACAGAGTCAGCATGGGTTTGTAACTAATAAGTCATGTCAGACTAACTTAATTTCCTTCTATGACAGAATCACTGATTGGGTGGATCAGGGAAATGCTGTAGATATAGTATATCTTGACTTCAGCAAAGCATTTGACAAAGTATCTCACACAATCCTTATTGAAAACAATGACTTGGTATGGAATGGACAAGGCAACTGTTAGGTGGATTCATAACTGGCTTAGTGATTGCACCCAAAGAGTAGTCGTAAATGGCTGCACATCCAGTTGGAAGAATGTCTCAAGTGGGGTACCACAGGGCTCTGTCCTGGGCCCTGTATTGTTCAACATCTTTTTCAACAATTTAGATGAAAGAATTGAGGGTAAACTGATTAAATTTGCTGATGACACAAAGCTAGGAGGGATAGCTAATACTAGAGAAGAGTGAGAAAGGATTCAAAAAGATATAAATAAACTGGAGCAGTGGGCAGCAACTAGTGGAATGGTTTTTAACAGGGAAAAATGCAAAGTACTACATCTGGGCAATAAAAATGAGAAAAGCATATACAGAATGGGAGGAATAGGGCTAAGCAACAGCACATGTGAAAAAGACTTGGGTATACTAATAGGTCAACAGTGTGATGCAGCAGCAAAAAAGGCAAATGCAATTCTAGGATGTATTAACAGAAGCATACAGTCTAGATCACGTGAAGTCATTATTGCCCTCGACTCCTCTTTGGTCATACCTCATCTGGAATACTGTGTCTAGTTTTGGGTGCCACATTTTAAAAAAGACATCAACAAACTGGAGCAAGTTCAGAAAAGAGCGACCAGAATGGTGACCGGTCTGCAAAACCTGTCTTATAAGGAAAGGTTGCAGGATTTGGGAATGTTTAGCCTATCATCCCGAGACGAACGGGTTGATAGAGAGATCCAACCAGACCATGGTCACATACCTATGAAATTTTGTCTCGGCCAGGCAAGATGACTGGGAATCCCTGCTACCGTGGGCGGAGTTTGCTTTGAACAATGCTGTGGCCGATTCCACCGGCTAGACCCCATTCCTACTTAATTATGGCCAGCTTCCGCGCGTCCCTGTCCCTATGCCCGTGTTGTCCACCTATTCCAGGGTGGCAGACTGGGTGGTGGAGGCTCGTGACATTTGGGAATGCACTCAGGATGCCATCCGGGCCTCCAAGGAGAGAATGAGGGTCTCCGCCGACATGCACCGGCGTCCTGTTCCGACCTTTGCTCCGGGCGACTTAGTATGCTGGTCAGCAGCGAGCTACTCCAGGGACTAAGTCCTCTTTTCGGTCCACTGAGCATGCCCGCGGGACGATCTCTCATTGGAGATCGGAGGTCACATGCTTAGGTCCAGCTCCTGCTCTGATTCGACCATCAGGAAGGTCCCGGAAGGTCGTGGCTATAAAAGCCTTGCATGGCCGCCCCGCTATGTGCTATGATAGAGATTAATTCTTATTGTTATAGTGGTGTGTGTGATGATGGCTGTATGAGACAGGTGAATGACTCATTATGACTCCCCTCCCTCGGTTGTGTATGAGTTAGGGTCACAGAGTTAGAGTCAGCACCTAGTACTGATACTGCCTAGAGCCACAGTGCATTCAGCTCTCTCATCCGTTAGCGCCAGTGGGCGTCAGTCAGCACAGGCATCACAGTACCGCATGTGTAGCAGCATCCGTCTGTACGGCGCCGTGCAGATAGTGTGCTTTCCAGCACCAAGCTCAGGCTGGTTAGTGGCGACTGTAAGTGCAGAGGCAGTACATGCTCAGAGCGGCAGTCTAATGTGTGCTGCGCCCTGTGACGGTTAACAGGGCACAGTGTTCCAGGGGGAACATTCCCTGGCTCCGCAGTAGCGGTTCCAGGCTAATGGGTCTAGAGGGGCACGCTCCTCGTGTCTCGGAAGCAGTGTCCTTTGCCCTCACCCTAGCGCTCCTCTAGCCATAGTACACATAGTACTGACACTATTAGTCACTGACATCTATAAATCTAATGGTTCTGCAATGGTTTATTGTGTGTGAACTATGTCTCCTATCCTGTCGGGTTCTGTCATGATTTTACAGAATTATCGGCGATTCTGCCATCTATATCTGTATGAACTATAAAGACCTATAATATTTCAGGCCATGGATCAGTCAAATGTCCATTTTTCAGTAAAATCTCACCACACGGACACTTTGATGTGAGGAAATCGCATCCTCGCTCTGCACACGGAGGACACACGGATTCCTGATCAGGGAACATCTCTGCCATTCTCGGCCCTGAAACACGGACCGATTTCCTATACGTTATGTGTGACCCCGGCCTCAGCCGGACTCTGGAAGGAGGAAATAACCGAGATTTGGGCATTTTAGCTCCTGGTGTGGAGTCAATAGCACAATCATATGCCGCCATATAGTAGACGGCCGGTAACTGGTGATAATTCCCTCATGTGTGGGGTCTATTTCCCTCCAGAGAAATCACACGTCACATTCCACACATAACACTGTGTAGAGAAGGCGGCGCGGGGTAATTGTGCCAGTAGTGAGGGGCGAATAATGGCGGGAATGTCACTGACTGAGTAGAAGCCTCCATGGAGGTCTTCACTCCGGAGATCATGTGACCCCTGACTCCTCCCCTCCTGTGACCTCATCACAGGTCCTGTGCACAGAGCAGCCATATATGTGGAGTGCGGCTCTGCAGGTGGAGGTATGTGGAGATTCCCCCCATTACTGAGCACAGGGGACATTAACCCCTTCTGCACTGAGACTCTTTATAAGAATCATCACGTTTCTGTGCTGTTTCCTGTAATAGATACATACGACCCCACTATGGAGTACAGGCAGTGAGGAGACGGAGTGTTCCCATAGTACAGGGCCCCTTTCTTGGTCCCACACAGTGTAATGCCCCCATTATGCCCCTGTAAGCAGAGTTCTGCCCCACAACCAGCTGCCTCGGGCACTTTACCATGGCCAGTACCTCAGATTCCTCCCCGCACCCCTTTCCTTTGCTTGGCACCAAATCTGTGTCATGCTGCCGCCATCTGCCCCTGTCACACCTCTCTATATAGTATAATACACTCCCCATAGGCAGCCTCTATAGTGTAATGCACCCCCATAGGCAGCCTCTATAGTGTAATGCCCCCATTATGCCCCTGTAAGCAGAGTTCTGCCCCACAACCAGCTGCCTCGGGCACTTTACCATGGCCGGTACCTCAGATTCCTCCCCGCACCCCTTTACTTTGCTTGGCACCAAATCTGTGTCATGCTGCCGCCATCTGCCCATGTCACACCTCTCTATATAGTATAATGCACCCCCATAGGCAGACTCTATAGTGTAATGCACCCCCATAGGCAGCCTCTATAGTATAATGCGCCCCCATAGCAAGACTATATAGTATAATGCACCCTCATAGGCAGCCTTTATAGTGTAATGCTTCCCCATAGGAAGACTATATAGTATAATGCATCCCCATAGGCAGTCTCTATAGTATAATGCACCCCCACAGGCAGCCTCTATAATGTAATGCACCCCCATAGGAAGACTATATAGTCTAATGCACCCCCATAGGCAGTCTCTATAGTATAATGCACCCCCACAGGCAGCCTCTATAATGTAATGCATCCCCATAGGCAGCCTCTGTAATGTAATGCACCCCCATAGGAAGACTCTATAGTATCATGCACCCCCATAGGCAGCCTCTATAATGTAATGCACTCCCCATAGGAAGACTATATAGTATAATGCACCCCCATAGGCAGCCTCTATAATGTAATGCATCCCCATAGGCAGCCTCTATAATGTAATGCATCCCCATAGGAAGACTATATAGTATAATGCACCCCCATAGGAAGCCTTTATAGCGTAATGCACCCCCATAGGCAGCCTCTATAGTATAATGCACCCCCATAGGCAGCCTCTATAGTGTAATGCACCCCCATCGGAAGACTATATAGTATAATGAACCCCCATAGGCAGTCTCTATAGTATAATGCACCCCCACAGGCAGCCTCTATAATGTAATGCATCCCCATAGGCAGACTCTATAATGTAATGCACCCCCATAGGAAGACTCTATAGTATCATGCACCCCCATAGGCAGCCTCTATAATGTAATGCACTCCCCATAGGCAGCCTCTATAATGTAATGCATTCCCATAGGCAGCCTCTATAATGTAATGCATCCCCATAGGAAGCCTCTATAGCGTAATGCACCCCCATAGGAAGACTATATAGTATAATGCATCCCCATAGGCAGCCTCTATAGTGTAATGCACCCCCATAGACAGCCTCTATAATGTAATGCATCCCCATAGGAAGCCTCTATAGCGTAATGCACCCCCATAGGAAGACTATATAGTATAATGCACCCCCATAGGCAGCCTCTATAGCATAATGCTTCCCCATAGGCAGAGTCTATATGGAAAGCTGTAAATCTGCCCCTATCGCCTCTGCAAGGCATAAAAATGACCTCTCATTATACTCACCAATGGCGCTCACCAAGGCATAGCTGGTCTTGACTTAAGATCGCCATTCTCCATAACTGCATCATCTGGATGACACATCCTTAGTCATCCACACAGTGTCACCCATTGTGCTCCTGTGCAGGCGCACTTTTCTCTGGGCTGCTGAAAGCAGAGCTAAGTACTGTAGTGCGTATGTGCTGGGAAAGGCTAAAGTGCGCTGATGACCTGGATGTAAAGCCGGCGCATGCGCACTACAATACTATGCTCTGACTTCAGTAGGGCAAAGATAAGTGCACCTGCACAGAAGTGCGATAGAGGACACTGAATGCATGATGTAGGACGCATCTTCCACACGAAGCGGGACAGCGATCACAAGAAGAGGGTGAGCACCGGATTAGGACTAGAGATGCCCAGACAGCGCCGTCTGTGAGTATAATAAAAGCTCTTTTTTGTGCCTTGCATAGAGGATTGGGGACATATAGAGAGCATTCTAGAACACTGTATGTGAGGGCGATGCTGGCCGGACCTTATATGGGGGCAGCATGCTGAAAGGCTCCCTTTAATCTGTAAGACCTGTAGCCACCGCCTTTTAGCCACATTTAAAAAGCCATCCTGCAAGATTCCAGCCGCTCGCAAACTTAAGAAAATAATCATTCTCCTTCTCGTAAGCTAATCGGCAGCGTCCAGTCGGATGAGTGTCTATGGTCCCTGCTCAGCACCTCCTCTGACCCCACAATTGCCATCCTCCTGCCTTTACTGACGTGGCTGACGCCTCCTATGTCATCCGGTCTGTTGCGCTGCGCAGCTCCTGTTCCCTCCTGTGCAGGTGCGAGAGCTGGACAGACAGTGGATGACACAGGAGACGTCAGCCATGTCAATCAAGGCAGGAGAGACGGTGAATCAGGCCCATAGTGAGCAACAAAAACCGCTGTGCACATGCTGCGGGAAATTCAGCGCGGAAACTCAGCGGTTTATTTTCTGCAGCATGTCAATTCTTTGTGCGGATTCCGCAGCGTTTTTACACCTATTCCATTATAGGAATCCACAGTGTAAAAACTCAGAGCAAATCCGCACTAAATCCGCAGGAAACCCGCAGGTAAAACACAGGTCGTCTTACCTGCGGATTCTGCAGAGTCCGTGCAGAAAAATCCACAATGGAATAAGCAGCGTGTGCACATACCCTTAGTCTCTGTCCAGCTTGCAGGATAAACAACACATAAAAGTTTAAAGGGGTTGTCCACTACTTTAAATTAACCCCCAATGTATCCCCCCCGGGGCCCCTAATGAATTTTGTAAATACCTCATGTTGCCTATATTGCCTGTGAGCGGTGTTATCGCTGGCCGCTCACAGGCAGCACGTAACCCAGCGCTGACATCACAAGTGAGGCGTGACTCAGCACTGGGTCCCCGCAGTGGCTGCTGGGTTGTGGGCGGGGTTACCCCCGGGGTCACACCCAGCAGCCACTGCACGCTTTCTCAATGAATGGGCGCTTGGTAGATGCCGGGTGTGACGCGGGGGGATATCCCTGCCCACAGCCTGGCAGACAGCGCGGAAGGAGGAAGATGGACCCCCGGCTGCTGCCAGCACTTGTCAGGACGTCAACAGAAGCAAGAGCCGGCTGCAGCCAGGGGTCATGTGCTGCCTGTGAGCGGCCAGCGATAGCGACGCTCACAGGCAGAATAGGCAACATGAGGTATTTACAAAATTCATTAGGGGCGCCAGGGGGATACATTGGGGGGTTAATTTAAAGTAGTGGACAAACCCTTTAAGAACCTTCATTGCTTGATATATCTGTATGTATATATTCGACCAACAGATTAGACATATCAAATAGTAAATGACATGTGCCAAGATACTCATCAGTCCTCATGCTGTGTCCAGTGTGTCCCTGGTCCTCGGTGCTGCTCCTAGCCTCCTTGGCTGTCAGGTTCCTTCCAGGCAGAAGCAGAAGAGTGCAGACAGTGAGCTCAGCTCACAGTCAGAGGCAGAGCAAGCCCCGCTGCGTCCAGGCTTTTGGGGCTGATGACTTCTCTGCAGCAGGGAGCTTTGAAGGAGAGCGCGCTCATCCTGGATTGGGTGAGTGACCTTCCTTCCCCCTCTCCTCCACAGACTGCAGAAGAGCGGTCACATGACTCACTCTCTGCACTCTAATACATGGGCAGTACAAACGCCAGCCCTGACAGTAGCGTAGCTCCGGGTGGGCCCCCTCAGAACACAGGGCCTGGGGCAACCACCCCCTCTGCACCCCCGGTAGCTACGCTACTGCGTGTAAAAAATATCTCCTGCAGTATTGCTAATGCCAATTCCAGTGTCGGTAATGAGACCAGAATTAGCGTTATGGAAGATGAGTCTATGAGGAACGTGTTCAGCTGCCGACTCCGAGGAGGAAACTGATTGTTGTCTGTGGCCTAAATATATAGGTTTTATTAGTAGATGTCAGGGAAGAAAACTAAACCCTGTAAGATAATAAATCCCCTCATATGTTTCCCTTATTATCTCCAGTAATTGTATTATTACACAGGATTCTTATGATGTTACATCGCATCATCTTCTTCTCATTCAGGTCTCTACAATATCGGATCCTCTCAGTGAAGATCTTCTACAGAAAAGAATTTTCCTGATTTACCCATCAAGGATGGATATGGGCAGAGACAAGATGGCGGAGAGGATGTTACACCTCACCCTAGAGATCCTCTTCCGTCTCACTGGAGAGGTGAGAGATTCTGATGACGTCACATTACATCATTCTTATCTATGGGAATAACAGATGGACAGAACTGGAGAGGTGAGGACTCTGGAAATGTCTGGAGTGAGATTTATTAATGTGTCTCTCCATAACCAGGATTACACAGTAGTGAAGAAGACCTCTAGTGATCGCTGTCAGGACCCTGTGTCTGAGGGATGTGGAAGACCCCTGAGCCCAATCACAGGGCCTCCACCTCACCCCCTGATCCATGAGGACATCAATGACCAGAAGATCCTAGAACTCATCTACAAGATGATTGAGCTGCTGACTGGAGAGGTGACACTGCTGGGAATGCTGGGAAATTATACAGTAACACTATGAAGGGATCGGGGGATGACGGTATCATTGTATGTGTCAGGTTCCTATAAGGTGTCAGGATGTCACTGTCTGTTTCTCCATGGAGGAATGGGAGTATTTAGAAGGACACAGACATCTGTACAAGAACGTCATAATGGAGGTTCCCCAGCCCCTCACATCACCAGGTAATAGACAGGACTAAATACACACGGCCTATAATTATCTGTATGTAGAGAATGAATTCAGTTCCTGTATGTGTTTCCTCCAGATCTATCCAGAAAGAGGACAACACCAGAGAGATGTCCCCGTCCTCTTCTTCCACAGGACTGTAACCAAGAAGATCCCAATGTTCCTCAGGATCATCAGGTAGATGGAGAGAAGGTGTCAGGAGATCTCCCCTATGATGTGTAGACGGCTGTGAAGGTCTTGTGCTCAGTCTTGTTTTATCCACCAGTATTATATGTTTTATACTTGTGTAATGAGAACGGTGGAGATGGCAGGATTACAGCTGATCATAGATGGGACTTCTCCATCTGTCTCTGACTTTTACAATATTTGTTTCAGGGTGAAGATCTGACCCATATTAATACTACAGAGACATATGTGAGGGGTGATGAGTGGTGTAACGAGGAGATTCCTACATATGTCTACCCAGGTGAGTAGTAACCACTGAATGCAGAGAAGTCGCAGATTCTTCTTAGTCACCGGCTGTGGCTGCTTTGTCGGTGGTGTAGTCCGGCCGTATTACCATGATCACCATTTTGCCTCTAGACCAAAACATTCTCCTCCACCCAAAATGGTTGAAATGATATCTGGCATTGAAAGCCCTTTTCTATTGGACTTACAACCTGGTAGATCCACCTACCCCCTGGAATTAGGAGATGCTGACCGTTACCTGCCCAGATCTGTAACTATAAAGCCAAATGACAGCGTACGTAGAATCTGCTGACAAGATAGAAAATCACTTGAAGAAAAATCTTATGCTGGGCCTGTAAGAGAAAGCGGAGGGTAATGATGCTGTTGGCTTCCTAGATCCCTGAGATCTTATTGGATGACTCTTCTCTCCCTTCTGTGCTGCTGAATGTCTCATGGTCCCTACAAGACCAGGTCTAGTCTTTCTGGCCAAACTTCCCTTTTATGAGCGACAACAGTAAATGTGCAGTGAGGCCAAGTATGAATTTCTGTACAATAACAGCAGAGTTTCCCTTTTTCCTGAGTTTTTAAGTTTGTATTAAAACTACCGTATTTTTCGGACTGTGTGAAGCACTGTATTCCTTCAAAAATGTGGAGGAAAATGGGGGGTGCGTCTTATAGTCCAGATGTACCTGCTTTGGATGTGGTGGGGGGTGGGGGAACGGCATCCGCGGAGCAGCGGGTCACAGGAGGCTGAAGCTGGTGGCTGCGGCTAACTCCTGTTCCCGCTGGTAAAGAGAAATGAATATTCACTGCATTCCACGCCCATGGGCTTGGAGGGCAATGAATATTCATTTCTCTTTAATAATAGTGTCTTGATTAGCCCCCATCCTTATAATTGGCCCCATCCCGGTATTCATGGCCCCATCAGAAAACAAAAAAAAAAAAACCTTTACACTTACCTACCCCGCGTTCCCTCGCAGCATCCTGCTCCGGTGCCAGCAACTATATGCTTGTAAGCAGCGCATGGCAGGGACGTCATGTGCTGCTCACAAGCAGAGCACAGCTGCCAGGACTGTGCATGCAAAGATCAGTGAGTATTCATTTCTCTTCAGTAGCGCACAGTGTCAGCCACCGGCTTCCTGCTGCTACCGGCGGTCACGTGTGCCGCTACTTAAGAGAAATGAATATTCATTAATACGCACGGTCCTCAGCGCTGCTTACAAGCATATAGCAGTTGCTGGCACCAGAGCAGGAGGCTGTGAAGGGAGCGTCGGGTAGGTAAGTGTAGTGATTTGGGTTTTTTATTGTTTTCTGATGGGGCCATGCATACCAGGATAGGGATGGGGGTGGGGGCTTCTTATAAGGATGGGGCCATGCATACCAGGACGAGATGGGGCCATGCATACCAGGACGAGATGGTGCCATGCATACCAGGATAGGGACGAGGGGGCCATGTTTATCAGAATGGGGATAAGGGGACCATATATACCTGGATAGGGGATATTCAGTAGAGAATTGACCACATTTTTTGCTTCAATTTTTTTCCTAATTTTCTCAACTGCCCCTATCATTGTTAATATGGAGGGAATCCAATTTAAAAAAAATATGAAATCAGAAAAACAAAGTGCTGCATTGTGGAAATGTAAAGAGTGTTATAACCATAGTGCTCTAGTGCCAAAGGTGCTATACAGAAACCAGTGCAAAATCGCTGTGTGATAAAGTGCTAATAGTGCAAACACATCATGGGGCATATAACTACAATGGACCTGTAATAAGTATCCGGTACAAAGTGCTGCAGTGCAAAAGTAAAGAAGGATGAAGTGCATGGGCTTGTATCACCGAGATAAACAGTGTGCTGCCAGGGTCCCATGTGCCTGATACTTATTACAGGCCTGCTGCTGCCCAGGGTGTCTGCTGCTGCCCGTCGCCGCTGCCCAGGGTGTCCGAGGCCACCACTGCCTGGGATTTCGGCTGCTGCTGTCCGCCGCCACTGCCCGGGATGTCCGCCGCTGCGGGGGCCTCTGTCGACATTTCTTGAAAGACCAGAGCCCCCTGGAAGTTCCATAGTTTCAGCCTGTGCATGTGGACTCCAGTAAAATGGCCGCCTACGCAGATGGAAATCTCAGCATGGAGATCTCGGAGATGAGATCTCAGCACTGAAATCTCATCTCCCGAGATTTTCGTCTGCGCTTGCGCCGCCTCCCGGCGGCCATGTTACTGGAGTCCAACGCACAGGAGGAAACCACAGAACTGCCGGGGGGTTCTGGCCATTCACAAAATGTCGGCAGAGCCCCTCGCAGCAGCGGACATCACGGGCGGAAGCGAACACCACAGGCAGCAGCAGCGGACATCCCAGGCAGCTGCAGCGGGCAACAGCAGCGCGGTGGCAACGGACACCCCCTCATCCCAGCCTGCAGCTACTTACAGGTAAGTGGTTACCGGTATATCCGCATTGTAAGATGCACCCCCATTTCCCCCACAAATTTGGGGGGAAAAAAGTGTGTCTCGCAAAGCGAAAAATACGATAACTTGGCACTCAACTTAAGGCGTCCATGTATAG
Source organism: Dendrobates tinctorius (assembly GCF_039654945.1). Lineage (NCBI taxonomy): Eukaryota > Metazoa > Chordata > Amphibia > Anura > Dendrobatidae > Dendrobates > Dendrobates tinctorius. The sequence goes on along the minus strand of NW_027362038.1, from coordinate 297,840 downwards.
TAGGAATGTTTTTATTTGTGCAGTCCGTAAAATAACGTTTCGGCCTACATGGCCTTCCTCAGTCTGACTGCTTAAAATTATTGTGGTAAATATGGAGAACAAACGTGGATCCCCACTGTTGTAAGAAGCACAATGGTGAGCTATTCAGCTCCCAACGTTACGGCCTACATGGCCTTCCTCAGTCTGCGATAAATGATAAATAAAAGCATACAATGACTATGTCCTGCTTACAATGTATGGAAAATCAAAGATGTAGTATAATTTACAAAAAAGATAATGAAATACATTTACATAGTAAGAGACAATTGTACAGAAAAAAATAAAATAATATGTATGGAGAACCAGATGGGAAGACTGAAAGGAAAGAAAAAAATGGATAATGAACCTAATAAATAATAATAATAATTTTATTTCTATAGTGCCGACATATTCCCCAGCACTTTACATTTCGGAGGGGACTTGTACAGACTATAGACATTACAGCATAACAATAATCACATAGATTATAACAAATACCAAGAGGAGTGAGGGCCCTGCTCGCAAGCTTACAGTCTATGAGGAAAGAGGTAGACACGAAAGGTGGGTGGTAACAATTGCCCTGATTGTATGGACCAGCCATAATGTTAAGTGTGTAACAGTACAGACACAGAGGGCTAATGGATGCATAAAGCTTGTGGGAACATGATACGGGGAATCTGGTTATGGTAAAACTTTTGGCTGTGCCACACAGGGATAGATTAGGTTAATGTGTTGAGGTGGTAGGCCAGTCTGAATAAATGCATTTTCAGGGCACGTTTAAAATTGTAGGGATTGGGGACTAATCGTATTGACCTGGGAAGTGCATTCCAAAGAATTGATGCAGCACATGTATAGTCTTGGAGATGGGAGTGGAAGAATCTGATTATTGAGGATGCTAACCTCAGGTCATCAGCAGAACGGAGGGCGCGGGTAGGGTGGTAGGCTGAGACGATAGAAGAGATGTAGGGTGGTGCTGACCATGGAGAGCTTTGTGGGTGAGTGTACTAAGTTTGTACTGGATTCTGGAGTGAATGGGTAACCGGTGTACTGACTGGCACAAAGTAGAGGCATCGGTGTAACGATTGGCGAGGAATATGATCCTGGCTGCAGCATTCACGACAGATTGGAGGGGGGAGAGTTTGGTAAGAGGGAGACCGATTAGAAGAGAGTTACAATAGTTTAGACGAGAATGAATAAGAGAAACAGTAAGAGTTTTCACGGAGTCGAAGGAAAGAAAAAGGTTGAATTCTAGAAATGTTTTTGAGGTGCAGATAACAAGAGCGAGCCAGTGATCGGATGTGGGGGGCGAATGAAAGCTCGGAGTCAAGTATGACCCCAAGACAGCGGGCATGTTGCTGGGGAGTAATAGTGGAATCACAAACAGAAATGGCAATGTCGGGTATAGGTGCATTAGTGGAGGGAGGAAACACAAGGAGTTCAGTCTTTGACAGGTTCAGTTTCAGATATAGTGAGGACATGATGTTAGACACAGTGTTTAGACAATCGCTGGTGTTTTCTAAAAAGGCTGGCGTGATGTCAGGAGAAGAAGCGTATAATTGGGTGTCATCAGCATAGAGATGGTAATGAAAACCAAATCTACTGATTGTTTGACCAATAGGGGCACTATACAAAGAGAAGAGGAGGAGGCCTAGAACCAATCCTTGAGGAAGGGAAGATGAGAGGAGGAGGAACCAGCAAAAGATACAGAAAAGGAGCAATCAGAGAGATAGGAGGAGAACCAGGAGAGAACGGTGTCCTTGAGGCCAATGGAACGGAGCATAGTGAGGAGGAGCTGATGATCCACAGTGTCGAACGCTGCAGAGAGATCCAAGAGAATTAGCATGGAGGAATGACCATTAGATTTAGCTGTTAGTAGACCATTAGAGACTTTAGTGAGGGCAGTTTCAGTAGAGTGTAAAGAGCGGAAACTGGATTGGAGAGGGTTGAGAAGAGAGTTATCAGAGAGATAGTGGATAAGACGGGAGTGGACCAGGCGTTCCAGGAGTTTAGAGATGAAGGGAAGATTAGAGACAGGTCTATAGTTAGCGGCACAGTTTTGGTCGAGGGATGGTTTTTTAAGTAATGGCTGTATGATGGCATGCTTAAATGAGGAAGGAAAGATACCGGAAGAGAGAGAGAGGTTAAATATTTTAGTTAGGTGAGAGGTGACAGCAGGGGAAAGGGACTGGAGATGTGATGGAATTGGGTCACTGATGCAAGTGGTTGGGCGAGAAGATGCAAGGAGCCTGCTTACTTCGTCTTTGACTGTTTCAAAATCAGAGAGTGAGCTAGATGCAGTGGGGGAGGGAGGACAGTGCATGGTATGAGGTGATTGGGAGATAATTTCCTGTCGGATATGGTCAATTTTTTCTTTGAAGTAATTGGCCAGATCGTCAGCTCAAAGCTCTGTGGTTGGGGCCTGCACTCTTGGGTTGAGTAGAGAATGAAAAGTCTCAAAGAGACGTTTAGGGTTATTGGACAGTGAGGTGATGAGGGTGTTGAAATAGGTTTGTTTGGAGAGGTGAAGGGCAGTGTTGTATGTTCTAAGCATAAAATTATAATGGATGAAATCTTCTGGTAGATTGGATTTTCTCCAGACATTCGGCGCACCTGGAGCACCGCTGCAGGAAACGTGTTTGCAGGGTGCGCCAGGGTTGTTGACGTCTGTGTCCTGTTGTTCTGTATATAGGAGGTGAAATTTCATCCAGGGCACTTTGAAGTTTTTCATTGTAATGCTTCAATGCAGAATCAGGACATGAGAGGGAGGAGATAGGGGCCAATGATGACTGCAAGTTCTTCATAAGTTTCTGGGTGTTAATGGCCTGTATGTTTCTGTAAGTATGGACAGTGGGGGTGACCTGAGCGGGATGGCAGTTCTTGATAGAGAATGAAAGAAGGTTGTGGTCAGAGAGTGGGAGAGGGGAGTTTGCGAAATCATCCACTGCAGAAAGCCGAGAGAAGACCAAGTGTTCGGAGTTTCCGGCTTCATGCGTTGGAGAGTTAGTATGCTCCAAGAGGCCGAAAGAGGAGCTTAGAGATAAAAGGTGAGAAGCAGATGGGGAGAGGGGAAGAGCAATGGGGATGTTGAAATCGCCCATGATGAGGGTGGGGATGTCACAGGAGAGAAAATGTGGAAGCCAGGTGGCAAAATGATCCAGGAACTGATGGGAGGGGCCGGGAGGACGATACACCACTGCCTCTCACATGGAGAAGGGAGTGTAGAGTCTGATGGCCTGGACCTCAAAGTAAGGGAAGACAAGTGAGGGTGCTTGAGGGATAACCTGAAAGGTACATTTTGGTGATAGGAGCAGACCAATGCCTACACCTGCTCCATTGTCTGATCTTGGGGTATGAGAAAAGTCTAGTCCCCCATATGAAAGAGCAGCAGCAGCAGTAGTGTCTGCTGGATTCAAGTTTCAGTAAGAGCCAGAAGGTTAAGAGAATTAGAAAAGAAGAAGTCATGGATGAAGGAGAGTTTGTTACACAGAGAATTCCAAAGGGCACAATTAAGAGAGACAGAAGGCATGCAGGGAACATTAATAAGATTAGAGGGGTTTCTGAGTGTAGCAGTTGGGGAGTTTGACTTACTATAACATGAGGGGCCGGGGTTGGGAGAGATGTCCCCTGCGACTAGGAGGAGGATAGAAAGAGTGAGCAGATGGTTAAGTGATTTGTGAGAGCGTCTCTGATGTTGAATCGTGGGACTGACTGGATCTGTGCAATGTAGCAGTGTGAAGAGAGCATGAGTGCTATACAAAGGAAAGGACTGAGGGGCCGATATGGATGGAGTGTAAAGAGTTAGTGCCAGGCCGGTGGATGTGTATGAATGCAGCGGCCAGGATATAAATTATACAAATGCATATGGTATATATTTGTTGTAATCCAAATATACATGGATAAGATGTATATAAATGTCTTAACTGTCTCCTGCCCTGTCTAACTGCCATGTTATAACTGATTCATACTTTGATCAAATGTACTTCGATTAAATGTGCATAAATACCTCCCCCAAGCTATGTCTGAATATATAGGAGTCTGATGCTTAGATCTGTTTTTTTTTTGCTCTGCTTGTTAACAATCAAACTAATCTAGGACAGCAGGGCCCAGTAAATGTAGTGGTCAGATAAACCAGTGTCCTGGCCTACATGCATCATAAACCATGACTGCTTAAAATTATTGTGGTAAATATGGAGAACAAACGTGGATCCCCACTGGAATATAATATAAGCTCACGTAAGTATGATAAGTAAAAAATAGGATACACATAAAGGAGAAACTAGAGGTTTAATAAATTACCTGTTGTAAGAAGCACAATGGTGAGCTATCCAGCTCCCTGTTATAGTAGAATGCTGTATATTAATTCAGGGTGGCATATGGCAGAACCTTGTGAGGCCAATAGTACTAAGATCAAAAAATAATTAGAGATCAGACCAGGAGGTGATTAGTTTGTGGTAATTAAAGTGGTATTATAAGGATACCTGATGTGTTAAGAGCGAGGCTTGTAGTAACGCTCCCTGTTGGGATTCTATACAGAAGACCATTATAAGGTGAGTATAGGGTTAAACACGTATATATAAAAAAGCGAATAGAGGAGCGTTTATACCTGTAATTATAGTAGATTCCGTACAATAGCTCTTTGTGAAGCTAAAGAGAAACGTATCAGAACGTTATAATTCCACTGATACATGTGTGAGACATATAGGTTATATGGACATAGTAATCTATGAAATTCTTACCATGGGTGGTCAGTGGTGACGGGCGTGAGGCTGAACACGGTTTCCACCGCTTGTCACGTCGCAATGTGGAGTCTGAATGCCGGAGGCTAAATAGGAAAGGGGCGGGACTGGAATTACATGTGTCCTGAGCAACTAAAGCGGAAGTGATGTTGGCGTGTGTTCCAAGCACCGGAAGACCCATTGTTTGCGTTCCACAGACAGCAAGTAGTTCTGTGTGCACTACACGTTTCACAAGTGAGAGGGGAGTCAAAAATAAGCTTGTATCTATTAAAATAGCCAGGTTGTGCCCACTAACACTGCGTATTGTATTAAATGAAGCAAATGATAGATGTCAGTGTAAGGTGAGCATATTAGGTTATGGTGAAATGGTATGGAATTAAGAGGATAAGTGTCCTATTTGACCAATGGTACCACACTTGTTAATGTAAAACATTTATTTTTTGCCCGAGTGTGGACTGAAAAAAGTGTTGCCTGTTGTGAGTTCATTTTCCCCTTCACCGTCGACGTCTGATGAACTCCCTCTTCTGGTGAAGGAAGGTAGTGAGGCTGATTACCAAACACCTGATCTGGTAGATGATGACTGGATAACAGGAACTTCTGACTGGATATAAGGCAGCCGACGCCCTTCTGAGTCGCTGGTGATTTCTCTGCTGGATTCTTGGAGACCAGTCTGACTCCTGCTTCCCAAAGATAAGTTTTTGCTCTGCTTTTGAACTTATCAGTTTTGTTTTGTTTACCTTGTTTTTTGGAGTTCAGCCATCCCCGGTCGGGGGTGTGCTGAGTTCCATTTTTGTCTCTGATCAGTTTATCTCTTTGCTCTGTCTTCAGAATTTACCTGAGTGCTGATATAGTCATTTTGAAGTCCTAGCGACTTCAGGGCTTGTTTTTCCTATCAGACGGTTGGGACATTTTTTGGTAGGGTTTTTTACGGATTGCAGACAGCAGCTTTTCTATCCTGTCCTGTTTAGTTAGCTTGGGCCCCATCATTTGCTCAACCTATCTTTCTATCTGTGTTAGTGTTTTCATCTTGCTTCACCGTCATTATATGTTGGGGGCTGCCTATTGCTTTGGGGTCTGCTCTGGGGCAGTTTAGATTTCCCCTTTCTTTCTTTAGGCCTATTTAGTTCTCCGGCTGTGATCGAGGGGTCTAGGGCATCGTAGGAACCCCCCACTGCTACTGTTAGTTGTGGATAGGATCAGGGGTCTGCAATCCGATAGCTACCAACCTCTCCGGTTTTCTGGACTTAGCTTGTATTTTTGTTTTTTCCTACTTCGGTGACTCATTCATAACAGCTGCCTTTCTGAACATTATCACATTGATGGCATTGAAGACATGGGTACGTGCCTTTTTGGGGGGTTTGCAGAAACTCTAATATAACTAAATGACAGAAAACCAGGATAGTAGAAATCCCCATAAAGTGATTCCATTTTATAAATTAATTCACTGAGGGTTATAATCCTTAGGAGGAGTGAATATTTTGACTCCACAGCCACTTTCCAGAAATTAACACGCAGTGGATGTTGGAGAGTGGAAATTACACATTTGCCATTTTATTACCCAGCACATAGTGCCCAGATTGTGCTCCAGGAGACACACACCGCAAATTAAGTGGGTTCTTCTCACTATAATATTGCTCAATACAGGGATCCTAAATGTTGTTTGCGCACACTGCAAGACTCCGAAGTGAGAGTGGATTTTGCTGGATTGGTTTATAGAAACCTTGTTGCTTTTCAACAGCCTTTGAGCCACTAATAGTGTGGGAACCTCTGTTTTTCCATTGACAGATGATGGACCTGAGTGGGGACTTGTTTTTTATGAGATGAGAATTGGTATTATTTTCGCCTACATAACATTGATTGGTTTCCTTTTTATTCGATATTTGGGAGGCAGAATGTACAAACAGTAGAACACAACACACTACTGGCTCATCCAACAAGGTTTCCTATTAGACTGTGAACTGTCATTGTCTTGATAAAAAAAGTTTTTTACATAGCTTGCCATTTTTATGGACAGTTTAAGTAGAAATGTTCAAAAATATAAAACTGAAGGATATTTTATTAAAAATGTTTTTTATCTTAGCAGATGACTGTACCAGGAGATCAGAAGGACAGCTGACATCTTCAATTTTTAAATCTGATGATCTTGAGATCCTACAAGATACAACGGAAATGAATGCGATTACTCCAGATATATCATCATCCATTCACAGCAAAGATCTGTCATCTGATCCTATGAAACAGGTCCCATCTTCTGATTCATTAGTGACTACTAAGGAAAATCAAAGTCACAAAAGAGACATTAAAAAACAAACTGCTCCTAAAGCAAAGAAGTCATTTTCATGTTCAGAATGTGGGAAATGTTTTAACAAGAAATCACATTTTGTTACACACCAGAGAATTCACACAGGAGCTAAATATTTTTCATGTTCAGAATGTGGGAAATGTTTTAGCAATAAATCAGATTGTGTTAGGCACCAGAGAACTCACACAGGAGAGAAGCTTTTTTCATGTTCAGAATGTGGGAAATGTTTTGCACTTAAATCACATTTTGTTAAGCACCAGAGAATTCACACAGGGGAGAAGCCTTTTTCATGTTCAGAATGTGGGAAATGTTTTAGCAGGAAATCAAATTGTGTTAAGCACCAGAGAACTCACACAGGGGAGAAGCCTTTTTCATGTTCAGAATGTGGGAAATGTTTTAGCATGAAATCAAATTGTGTTAAGCACCAGAGAATCCACACAGGGGAGAAGCCTTTCTCATGTTCAGAATGTGGGAAATGTTTTGCACGTAAGTCACATTTATTCGGACTCCCATGACAGCACCATGAGAGAGGGGATCCGCCCTTTAGGAACAGGAAACCTACAGATACAAAAGGGCGGCACATCTCCCACGCATCAGTTGGTTTCCTGTTCCTGAGGGGACGGGATCCTACAGAAGACCGGATCCCAGGCCGGCCGATACAGGTAGCGAGGGGGTCTCCTACCTCGGCCTGGTGCGGAACTCCTGGAAGACGCCACGGTGGCCCAGGATGGGTGGCATGGCGGTGGCGTATGCAGCAGGGAGCGGCGTCCGGAGGAGGTCCGTCTCCAGGGTAAGGCCGCCGCCGGTGAGTATGTCCCCCCGGGGGCTCCCGGCTCCGGCGGCGCAAGTGCGGTGGTAACGGGGGCCGGCGTGGCTGCGGGGTGCTGGGGCCAGGGAGCACTGCATTCCGGAGCGCCAGGGCGACTTCCGGTCACGTCGGGGTCGCGGTGACGTCAGGGGGCGGACGGATGATGCGCTTCCGGGTTGGCGGCGCCACTGCGCAGGCGCGAGAAACCAAGATGGCGGCGCCCATCGTAAACGCCGATAAGCGTCGGCTCTCCGGCCAGGTGCGGCGCCAGCTGAGGAAAGGGAGCCCTATTAGGGGGGGAGGGGCGCGGCAGGAATACTGCTGTCCGGAGGAGGGGTATATAGGCAAGACCCTGGCAGGGTGCCTTGCCTTAGCCACATTATTGCGAGCAGTAATGGAGAGCGATCAGGAGCAGCAGCAGCAGCGGCAACAGCAACGGCGGCAGCAGCGACAAGCATCACTGCCGCCCCTGGATGACCTTAGGCAGGTCAAGCAGAAAAAGAAAGAGGCCCGTGACAGTAAGGAACGTGCGGGACGAAGTGACCAATCCAGTCATAAAAGCTCCTCTAGGCAGACAGGAGCATCGACTGAGAAGAATCCCCCTCATTCTCCGGTACTTGATTGTGGCACTGGTAAGTGATCTTCGTGAAAGTTCACTCAGTGACGGGACCCCCCTTCTGTGTTTTATTCTAGGGGAAGAAGGCTACAAGTAAAACTAAACACAGGGAGTGCGCACTCTGTGCATGCCCATTACCTGATTCATGCCCCAAAAAATTGTGCCCCCCCTGTATTCAGCAGACAGTGGCGGAAGAGTCGCCCACGGTAGCGGCGAGTTTAAGGGACATAGTCAGGGCAGAGATGAAAGAAACCCTAAAGTCTTTGTCCCAGCCGGAAAGTCTAAAAGGCGGGGTCCCGGTGGAGTCCGATTCCTCGACAGAATGGAGGAGAAGTAGAGACTCCCAGGCTTCATCTCCCTTGTCTTCCTCAGGAGAAGAGGACTCTGGGCGATTTTGTCTGCCACTTGACCGAGTAGACAAGCTGGTCAAAGCAGTCAGAGGGACAATGGAAGTAGAGGAGCCTAAGCCCCAGTTATCCATGCAGGATGTCATGTTCGGGGGCTGGAGCAGAGAAAGCGTAGAGTCTTCCCATTAAATCAGAAGATCCAGGATCTGATCCACAGAGAGTGGAAAAAAACGGATAAAAGAGGGTTGCTACCACCAGCCCTCAAACGCAGATATCCCTTCGATGATCCGGCAGTGAATACTTGGGACAAGGCCCCCAAATTAGATGCAGCCATTGCGAAGGCATCCAAAAAATCCTCGCTACCCTTTGAGGACATGGGATCCCTTAAAGATCCCCTAGACAGGAAGGCAGATACCTTCCTTAAGAATACCTGGGAAATGGCTGCCGGGTCCTTAAGACCAGCAGTGGCATCAACATGCACGGCCAGGTCCATGATGGTCTGGTTGGACCAGTTGGAGTCGCAATTAAAACGGTACGTCGAGACAAACAATTCTTGGGGCCCTACCAACAATCCAAGAGGGAGCAGCCTTCCTAGCAGATGCCTCGGCGGATGCAGTAAGAATGGCCGCCAGGGCAGCAGGTCTCTCTAATGCGGCTCGTAGAGCCCTGTGGTTAAAGTGCTGGCAGGGAGACATTCAGTCCAGGGCGAAGCTCTGTACTATTCCGTGTGAGGGTGAATATTTGTTCGGCGCAGTCCTGGACGAATTGCTTGAGAAGGCTGGGGACGACAAGAAAAAATTCCCAAATCTCTGGTCTGCGTCCTACGGACGTCCATTTGGTAGAAGGAGATTCGATCAGAGGAGAAGGCGCAATTCTTCGCCTATTAGAGACCGTCCCAGATGGGAAGATAGAAGGAGAAGAGGTACGGGCTACATGTTCAGACGCTCGTCGAGAGATCAAAAGAGACAGAATCAATGACTAGTAATTCCCATGGGGGATAGACTATCATCCTTCCTCCCGGCATGGTTACAGATTACAAATAGTGACTGGGTGCGCAAGGTAATATCCACCGGGCTTAGGTTGGAGTTTAACCAGGTCCCGCGGGATACCTTTAGACCAACTCCTTTAAGATCTTCACCCCTCTAACAAGCAGCTTTAGAAGCGGAAGTCTTGAGCCTATGCCAGAAAAACGTCCTGATAGAGGTTCCAGAATCTGAGAGAGGAAGAGGGTTCTACTCTCCCTTATTCCTAATCCAAAAACCTGACAAAACATTTAGAACGATTATTAATTTACGTTTCCTTAATGAGTTTTTGGTTAATCGTACTTTTAAGATGGAATCCATCAATACAACAATAAAAATATTGTTTAAAGGGTGTTTTATGGCAGTCATAGAATTGAAAGATGCGTACTATCATGTACCTATCCATACAGATTTCCAGCAGTTCCTGAGAGTGGCGGTTTCATTAGACGGCACAGTCCGTCATTATCAGTATAGAGCCCTTCCCTTTGGTCTCTCTGCAGCGCCCCGGGTATTTACAAAGGTAGTGGCCGAAGTTATGGCTCATTTACGGGAAGTTGACATCTTGATCGTTCCATATTTAGATGATTTTTTGATTGTGGGAAAATCGGTGGGTCATTGTATATCCCAGATAGAAAGAGCTAAGTCCAGGTTAGAAAACCTCGGATGGATATTAAACTACGAGAAATACCGACTCCAGCACTTAAAGATACAGAAGTTTCTAGGCTTACTATTAAATTCAGAAACTCAGCAGTGTCTGTTGCCATTGGATAAATTGCAAAAGATACAGCAGCAGGTTCTTCGGGCGATTGATAATCCTTCTATGACCCTCAGACAGGCCATGTCCCTGTTAGGCTCTTTAACCTCATGCATCCCAGCAGTCAGGTGGGCACAATTCCATACTAGAGCCCTTCAGAAAGACGTCCTGGTTAATAGCAGGGCCTTGGAAGGCTCCTTACAGGGTCGAGTGTTGCTAAGCCCCTCAGCTGTTAGATCGCTTAGATGGTGGCTCGATGACGAGAACCTAGCCTCAGGGGTGCCCTGGATAACGCAGATAACCCGTATTATAACCACAGACACTAGTCCCTTTGGTTGGGGGGCCCATATGGGGGACATAGTGGTACAGGGACACTGGGATTCTGATGCTGAGATCTCATCCAACCAGAGAGAGCTATTGGCGATAGAGCGGGCAGTCAAAAAACTCATTATGTACCTACAGGGCCATCACGTGAGGATACTCTCGGACAACCAGGTAGCAGTAGCATATGTCAACCACCAAGGTGGAACCCGCTCCGACGCCCTGATGCGGATAACAGAACGTCTCCTTCAGATAGCAGAGGAAATTTTTGTATCTTTAGCGGCGCTCCACATCAGAGGAAAGGACAACGTGAAGGCAGACTTTCTAAGCCGCAAGGCTCTAAAGCAAGGAGAATGGGCTTTGAACAGGGATATTTACCACCAGATTGTCCGCAGATGGGGTCAGCCAGAGGTAGACCTCTTTGCCACCAGAGAAAACAGGAAAGAAAAATCGTTCTGCTCTCTGAATCCCAGGGAAAATCCACTGGCAGTGGATGCCCTCCTGATAAGATGGAACTTTTCTCTGGCATACGCCTTCCCGCCATTAAATCTTCTACCTCTGGTAGTAAGGAAGATCAGGGAAGATCGGGCAAGAGTCATATTAATTGCCCCCTTTTGGCCCAGGAGGACCTGGTTCGCATGGTTGAGGACCATGTCGGTATGCGATCCCTGGGTACTGCCGAACCTTCCAGATCTCCTCTACCAGGGGCCAGTCAGCCACCCGCATGTAGCGGGACTCCATTTGACGGCGTGGTGTTTGAGAGGACACTATTAAAGGATAGAGGGTTCTCCAAGAATTTAATTGATACCCTCCTAAAAAGCATGAAACAAACTGCCACTAACATCTATGCTAGGACCTGGAAGCGATTCCTGTCCACCTTTCAGTTTGATGTCAGAGACGGAATTCCCACGAAACATATTCTGGAATTTCTCCAGAAGGGTCTCGAATTGGGTCTCTCCACAAGTACATTAAAAGTACAGGTTTCAGCCTTAGGAGCCTTGTTTGCATGTGACATTGCCAATAACTATTGGGTAGCAAGGTTCATTAAAGCGGCGGCTAGATCGAGACCCATACACAAGGACAGATGTGTGCCTTGGGACTTAAACTTAGTCCTTACAGCCATGACAGAAAGTCCGTTTGAACCTTTGGATTCTGCCTCACTAAAGATTATATCTCTTAAGGCAGCATTTCTGGTAGCGATAACATCCGCACGTAGAGTGAGCGACATACAGGCACTTTCCAGATTGCCCCCTTACACAGAGTTCTTACAGGATAGAGTAATCCTAAGGCCAGATCCAGCATACCTTCCCAAGGTAGCATCACAATTTCACAGGACACAAGAGATAGTTCTGCCTTCCTTCCTCCCTAATCCGACCAACCCTAAGGAGCAAAAACTTCAGGCATTAGATATTAGGAGATGCTTACTTAAATATTTAGCAGCCACGGATCCTTGGAAGAAGGAGAATGCATTATTCCTATCCTTCCAAGGTCCCAGGAAAGGTTGTAGGGTATCGAAACGCACATTAGCAAGGTGGATTAGGGAGGCTATCTCTCTTGCCTACACAGCAGGTGGAGGTCCGGCTCAGCAGAACCTGAGGGCGCATTCCACTCGTGCCATGGCATCATCTTGGGCAGAAAGATCTGGAGTGTCAATTGATCAGATATGTAAGGCGGCCACCTGGTCATCTCCTTCCACCTTTTTTAACCACTATCGGTTAGACATGGGTGCCTCCTCAGATCTCACCTTTGGGCTAAGGGTGCTGCAGGCTGTAGTCCCTCCCTAAGTTAGTTTACATCTCATGGTGCTGTCATGGGAGTCCGAATAAAGTATTAAGTTACGTACCGGTAACGGTATTTTTCGGAAGCCCATGACAGCACCCTTAGTTCCCTCCCTTGTTCACATATAGGGGTGCACTCCTTTAGAAGATTGTCCACAATTTACTGTATATGGGAGATGGTATAAAAATATTTCTGATAAATAGGGTAGATAGGTTGTATATATTATATGTTGTGTACTAACCATGGTAGCCTCTCAAGCTCTGTAATCCAACTGATGCGTGGGAGAGGTGCCGCCCTTTTGTATCTGTAGGTTTCCTGTTCCTAAAGGGCGGATCCCCTCTCTCGTGGTGCTGTCATGGGCTTCCGAAAAATACCGTTACCGGTACGTAACTTAATACTTTTGTTACCCACCAAAGAACTCACACAGGAGAGAAGCCTTTTTCCTTTTCAGAATGTGGGAAATGTTTCACCAATAAATCAAATTGTGTTAAGCACCAGAGAACTCACACAGGAGAGAAGCCTTTTTCATGTTTAGAATGTGGGAAATGTTTTAGCAATAAATCAGGCTGTGTTAAGCACAAGAGAACTCACACAGGGGAGAAGCCTTTTTCATGTTTAGAATGTGGGAAATGTTTTAGCAAGAAATCATATTGTGTTAAGCACCAGAAAACTCACCCAGGGGAGAAGCCTTTTTCCTGTTAATGTGGGAAATATTTTAACCAGAAAGCGCTTCTTGATCTCCATCAGAGCTGTTACACAGAGAAGCTGCCTTTTTCATTTTCTTAATGTGGGAAATAATTTACTTGGAAATGAACAGTTAATAAACATCAGAGACGTCACATAGGGGAGAAGCCTTTTTTATGTTCATAATGTTGGAATAATTTTAACCAAAATTAAATCTTCTTAAATGGGTTGTCTCTTGTCATTCCTCATGTTTGCTGACAAAAGGATAAAACTAAACTTTATGAATTCCAAATGTAAAACAATACCCATAATTCACCCCCTGAAGGTTAGTTGGAAAGTGATTAATAGAAAAAACATGTACCCCACATCTCAGTATATAGGGTGAGGTGATGTTTACACACTCTCCAAGCGTCTCATTTCTACGGGTTTCATCATCCTCACCAAAGGCGAGACTATTCAGGAGACTATTTAATATTGACCTACTGTATATTCAAGCGAGACTAGACAAAAAAACTAAAATCATGTATCGTGTTATCCGAAACAGTCAGAAAACTAGCCACATATTGGCAGATCCCAGACCTCAAACTATATACTTCTGAAGTTTATAAGCCACTCCAGTGTCAGGAATAGATAGTATGAATTTGAATTTACCAAATGGCTGCAATGAAACAAACAGTGAAAAATTTAAAGGGGTCTGAATACTTTCCATACCCACTGTATCAGTAAAAATAACTCCTCTCTATTAGGTAAAGTGTAAAAGAATTGCACCATTTTCCGATACCCGTCACGTCTCCATTTTTCATGATCTTGGGTTGGGTTTGGGATTATTTTTTGTGTGCCGAGCTGAGGTTTTTAATGGAAACCATTTTGGTGCAGATACGATCTTTTGATCGCCCTTTATTGCATTTTAATGTAATGTTGCAGCGACCAAAAAAAGTAATTCTGCCGTTTTGACATTTTTTCTCGTTACGCCATTTAGCGATCAGGTTAATTCTTTTTTTATATTGATAGATCGGGAGATTCTGAACGCGGCTATAACAAATATGTGTATGTTTGATTTTTTTTGTTTTATTTTGAAAGGAGCGAAAGAGGGGTGACTTGAACTTTTACATTTTTTTATATTTTTAAAAACTTTTTTTTACTTTTGGCATTGTGAAGACATACAGCATTGTATGTTAATTAACCAGACGACTATTTTTTTTAGCAACGAAGAATAATAGAATGTTTTCTGTATGGTGGCTTTCAAAGTTAAGTGTTGATATCTAGTTGGTCAAGAAAACAGACTTTTGTTCGTGTAAGCCTGGAATATTGACTTTTATTGTGTGCTTATTCTTAAATCACTACTGATGTTTGCTGATATGCTAATTATGCATTGGGTTATGGAGCCAGTTTGTTGACTTCTAAAGCAGAGAGGGAAAAACTATGTAAATAGTTTAAATAATCAAATAATGCTATAATAATCTCATCTGCATTCTTACCCTTCATGTAAATACTGAGTGAGGGACACTTGTTAAGTCTAAAAATAGGTTACAGGCCTCTGTATAAAGAGACTGAGAGAAACAGCCAGAGAGAGTCTGCCAAGACATCTATACATCCAAAGGACAAGAGACAGGACAGCAGCCACAACATCATCACAAGGAACACAGATCTATCATTCTATAGGAAACATCCTAGGGGTTTTCAGCCTTGGTTGGAAGAATACAGATCTGCTCCATTGACCATCACTGAACCATGGCTACATTTGGAGAAGCCAGGTTGTGATCCTCGGATCAACTGGCCTTGTACCTTGTATGGACTCAATGGACTGTCATCTTCCAGCACTTATTGTTACCTCCTCTTTGTGTGCTGGCCACAGGTGTGGTAGCGACCCTGGAAGATGAAGCCAGGTTGTGATCCTCAGATCAACTGGCCTTGTATGGACAGTCATTTTCCTACGCTTGTCATCACCCCCTGTGTGTGTGGGTGCCACAGCTGGTGTAGTGACCCTGGAAGATCTGAAGTCACAGCAGCTATTATCCCAGTGGGTCAGTGGAAGGGGGAGTGTTGTGAACTCATTTTGTGGTCTGCCTCTGGTGAGGGAGCTGGTTGTGCTGACAGAGGAGTTGTGAGTTCTCTTTCCGGGCTCCCTCTGGTGGTGGCAGGAGGTAATGAAGGTGATCTAATTAACAGAGACATGCCACCTGATAATGAGGATAGGACATCTGGAGTCTCGGACTGGATTTAAGACAGCCGACTCCCTATTCCCATGCTGGTGATTTTTTCCTGCCTCCTGAGGTCTTGGTTTCCAGTTCAGTTCCTGCCTTCTCAAGCTAAGTGTTCTCTGCTAATGTTCACATTTGTTTTGGTTTGGTCTATTCAGTTTTTTGTGTGGTCAGCCAGCCCCGGCTGGGGCTGTGCTGAATTTCCATTCTTATGTCACTGTATGTGCCAGTTTGCTTTTTGTCCCTTATTAGATTGGCCTCTTTTTGCTCTGTTCTCAGAATATGCCAGAGTGCTGAAATAGTGTGAGAAGTCTAGTGACTTCAGGGTTTTTTTTGCTGTCAGAAGTGATGGACATTTTTGCAGTGTTTTTTTTGGCTTGATTGCAGACAGTATCTTTCCTTTCCTGTCCTTTCTAGTTAGTGTGGGCCCCATCGTTTGCTCAGTCTATTTTCCTACCTGTGTTTGTGCTTTCATCTTGTCTCACCGTCAATACATGTGTGGGGGCTGTCTATTCCTTTGGGGTCTGCTCTGGGGCAGTGTAGATTTCCCCTTTCTTGCTTTAGGCTTATTTAGTCCTCCGGCTGTGACGAGGCATCAAGAATCATCGTAGGTACGCTCCAGGGCTACTGCTAGTTGTGTAGATAGGATCAGGGGTCTGCAATCTGCTTAGTTACCAAACGCTCTGGTTTTCTGTGACTTAGCTTAGTCTTGTTTTCCTCCTCAGTGACCCATTCATAACAGGGGAGACTGTTATGAATGAGTCACCGGAGGAGGAAAAAACAAAAAGGCAAGCTAAGTCCAGAAAACCGGAGAGGTTGGTAGCTAGCGGATTGCAGACCCCGGATCCTGTTCACAACAACTAACAGTAGCCGTGGAGCGTGCCTACGGTGGTCCTGGACACCTCGTCAAAGCCGGAGAGCTAAATAAGCCTAAAGAAAGAAAGGGGAAATCTAAACTGCCCCAGAGCAGACCCCAAAGCAATAGACAGCCCCCAACATGTATTGTTGGTGAAAAAAGATGAAAACACAAACACAGACAGAAAGATAGGCACAGCAAACGATGGGGCCCAACTAACTAGATAGGACAGGACAGAAAAGATGCTGGCTGCAATCCGCAAAAGCCCTACCAAAAATGTCCCAACACGTCTGATAGGAAAAACGGCCCTGAAGTTGCTAGACTTCAAAATCCCTATATCAGCACTCCGATATATTCTGAGGACAGAGCAAAAGAAATTAAACCGATCAGGGACAAAAATGGAAATTCAGCATAGCCTCAGCCGGGGCTGGCTGAACAAAAAACTAAGTAAATCAGACAAAATCTCATGGAACAATAGCAGAGCAAAACTTAGCTTTAGAAGGCAGGAACTGGACTGGAGGCCAGACCTCAGAGCAGGAGAAATCACCAGCAACCCTACAGGGCGTCGGCTGCCTTATATCCACTCAGAGATTCCAGATGTCCAATCGCAAGCCACCTGTTCAGGTGACAGGTCTCTCCCATCCAAATCAGTTTCACCACCTCCTTTCATCAGCAGAGGGAGTTCATCGGACACCAAAGGTGAACGAGAAAATGAGCTCATAACAATACTCCCTCTTCTTCACATTCTAGAATGCTGCTTGGCTGGCCCCCTTCCAGGTGCAAAAATTAAAGATGTGTCTGACAGGATATCAGGACTCTTCAGACCTACAGATGACTACCCATTCCTGCTACTACATGTGGGGACAAATGACACCGCAAGAAACGACCTGGAAATAATCTGCAGAGACTTTGAAGACTTAGGCAAGAAAGTGAAAGAACTGGGAGCGCAGGTGGTCTTCTCTTCCATCCTCCCAGTGGATGGCCATGGAACAAGGAGGTGGAATAAGATTCTGCAGGTGAACAACTGGCTACGACGATGGTGCCGTCAGCAACGATTTGGATTTCTGGATCACGGAGTGAACTACTTATACGATGGACTACTTGCTAGAGATGGGGTGCACCTTACGAAGACTGGAAAGCATGTATTTGGAAGTCGCCTTGCTACACTTGTAAGGAGAGCTTTAAACTAGAACAACATGGGAAGGGAAGCAAAAGACCAGAAAAAGCCATACACTTGACAAATGCTATTGAGAACTCTGCTATTAGAAGTGGAAAGGAAGAACAAAGACGAAAGAATCTAATTAATAAAAATATTGGAGAAAGAGAAACCAATCACAAACTAAAATGTTTCTATACTAATGCACAAAGCATGGGCAACAAACAAGGAGAATTGGAACTACTAACACAGGAACAGAAATATGATGTAATTGGAATCACTGAAACTTGGTGGAACAATACACATGATTGGAATACAAGACTAGAAGGATACAACTTATTTGCAAGAAACAGACTTGATAAACGAGGAGGGGGTGTCGCATTGTATGTTCGAAACGCGTATATCTGCACAGAGATTGAAGCTTCAGAGACTGGGAGTTCTGTGGAAACTGTTTGGGTAAGAATACAAGGACAGAACAATGGAAAGGACACCATTGTAGGCATTTACTACAGGCCGCCTGTGCAAGCCGAAGATATAGATGAACTCTTTATGCATCAGATGGCCAAGTTATCCAAAAAATATGACATAGTTGTCATGGGAGATTTCAACTATCCAGACATTTGTTGGGAATCTCTCTCAGGCAAAACTAACAGGTCAAGGAAATTCTTATCCTCTCTTGCTGACAACTTTATCTTCCAAAAGGTAAGGGAGAAAACAAGGGGAACTGCTACCTTGGATCTAATCCTTATAAACAGGGATGAAATGGTTGAGGAGGTAAAAGTGGCTGGGACCCTAGGAGGTAGCGACCGTGCTATTTTAGAATTTTGGATTACTAGAGGTGGAAGACCTGTGAAGACTCAGACGTCAAGGTTAGATTTCAGAAAGGCAGATTTTAAGGGATTCAGAAAGAGAATTGGAGGGATCCAATGGCTGGATATCCTTAAAGACAAAAATGTCCAGGAAGGATGGGAAATCTTGAAAAATGAAATTCTCAAAGCACAGTTGTTAACAATTCCGAAAAGAGGGAAGAATAGGAAGCATTTAAGGAAACCAGGATGGATGAACACAGAACTTAAGCACATGCTAAAAAGGAAGAAAAAAATGTTTATAAAATGGAAAGAGGGAGGCATATCTAAAGAAGAATATAATGCTGTCTGCAGAACCTGAAGGGCACAAATCAGATTAGCTAAAGCTGAAAATGAACTGAGGCTTGCAAGAGATGTCAAAAGCAATAATAAAGGATTTTGGGGATATGTCAAAAGTAAAAGAAAAGTCAAAGATGCTATAGGATTTTTACAGGATGAAAATGATGAAATGGTAAGACAGGATGTTGAGAAGGCTGAACTTTTAAATTCCTATTTTGCATCTGTTTTCTCTCAGAAAGGAAATGCAACATCAACTGTTATTCACTGTCCTATTAAGGGAATAGAAGAATCCAGGATATCTATAAACAGAAAGATAGTGAGGAAACACTTAGCTAACCTAAATGAATTCAAGTCTCCAGGTCCAGATGAATTACACCCCAGAGTACTGAAGGAGATAGCAGAAGAAATTTTTGAACCCCTCTCCATAATCTTTGAAAATTCTTGGAGAACAGGAGAAGTGCCAGAAGACTGGAGAAGAGCAAATGTTGTTCCTATCTTCAAAAAGGGGAAGAAGGTGGACCCAGGCAACTATAGGCCGGTGAGTCTGACTTCTATACCAGGAAAGATCTTTGAACAAATTATTAAACAACATGTATGTCAATACCTGGATAAGAATGAAGTGATTAAACAGAGTCAGCATGGGTTTCTAACTAATAAGTCATGTCAGACTAACTTAATTTCCTTTTATGACGGTATCACTGATTGGGTGGATCAAGGAAATGCTGTAGATATAGTATATCTTGACTTCAGCAAAGCATTTGACAAAGTCTCTCATACAATCCTTATTGAAAAAATGACTAAGTATGGAATGGACAAGGCAACTGTTAGGTGGATTCATAACTGGCTTAGTGATCGGACCCAAAGAGTGGTCGTAAATGGCTGCACATCCAGTTGGAAGAATGTCTCAAGTGGGGTACCACAGGGCTCTGTCCTGGGCCCTGTATTGTTCAACATCTTTATCAACGATTTAGATGAAGGAATTGAGGGTAAACTGATTAAATTTGCTGATGACACAAAGCTAGGAGGGATAGCTAATACTAGAGAAGAGAGAGAGAGGATTCAAAAAGATTTAAATAAACTGGAGAAGTGGGCAGCAACTAACAGAATGGTTTTTAACAGGGAGAAATGCAAAGTACTACATCTGGGCAATAAAAATGAAAAAAGCATATATAGAATGGGAGGAATAGGGCTAAGTGACAGCACATGTGAAAAAGACTTGGGTATACTAATAGATCACAGACTGAATATGAGTCAACAGTGTGATGCAGCAGCAAAAAAGGCAAATGCAATTCTAGGATGTATTAACAGAAGCATACAGTCTAGATCACGTGAAGTCATTATTTCCCTCTACTCCTCTTTGGTCAGACCTCATCTGGAATATTGTGTCCAGTTTTGGGCACCACATTTTAAAAAAGACATCAACAAACTGGAGCAAGTTCAGAAAAGAGCGACCAGAATGGTGACCGGTCTGCAAACCCTGTCTTATGAGGAAAGGTTGCAGGATTTGGGAATGTTTAGTTTGCAAAAGAGAAGACTGAGAGGAGACTTAATAGCTGTCTACAAATATCTAAAGGGCTGTCACATTGTAGAAGGATCAACTTTATTCTCATTTGCACAAGGAAAGACTAGAAGCAATGGGATGAAACTGAATGGGAAGAGACACAGATTAGATATTAGAAAAAACTTTTTGACAGTTAGAGTGATCAATGAGTGGAACAGGCTGCCACGAGAAGTGGTGAGTTCTCCTTCAATGGAAGTCTTCAAACAGAGGCTGGACAGACATCTGACTGGGATGATTTAGCGAATCCTGCTTTGAGCAGGGGGTTGGACCAGATGGCCCAGGAGGTCCCTTCCAACTCTACGATTCTATGATTCTATGATTCCCTGTTTCCAAGCCAAGAGATTCAGAGAAGAGAAGTAGAGATGTCTCCTATCCAGGGCTCTCTGACTGCCTGGGCAATTAGGCAGGTGGTGAAGAGACAGATGGTTGCTCTTCAGTGCCTGGCCCTGAGAGGATGTGGAAGTAATTGAAGTCGATGCGTTAGCTGCCATCCATCCGACAACGGCTTCAATTTGTTCATCCCGCAGCAGTGGGGTACGGCGAGGTCCTACAAAGCTGCGCATAAAGGACTGTTCCCTGGTAAAACTGGGGGATGCTGAGTCACTGGTGCCCGCATCAGGCACAGAATCCCCACGTCCTCTCCCTGCTGAAACTCCACGCCCACCTGCCTTACTCCCTGCCTTCTTCATCTTGGTAGACTGATAAAGAAAGGCAGAAAAATACAAGGGAGGGGCTTAGTGTGCTTATTCCTGAACAGCTGCTAACAGGTACAAGAAACACTAATATTATAAAGTGTGCGGACTACACTTTAATATGAGCTAATGTGGCCTAAACAACTGTCAAGTGGAGTGTTTAGTGAACTTTACGTGTTTTTTTTTTCAAAAAGGATGTGACCAAAGATGTGAAAGCGACAGTATCACAAACTTTTTGGAGCTATTACAATGCAGGAAGGTAACCTACAATGCAATAGATGAGGCTCCAAAAAATAGGCTAATACTAATCTGGCTGGGGCCGCAGGGCACAAGCCAGCAAAAAGGCTCCTCTATCTACTCCTATATAGTGTTTGCAACCAATCTAGCTGGATACGGATGGAAGCACACTAATAGGAGAAATTCAGGAAAAATAAGCAGCACTACAGCAAAAAAGGACTATGTATGAGGCAGTGACGCACACTAAGCGGACTACAACCAGAGGTGACTGCAGAACACACTACAGCGTGAGCTGCACTCACACACAGAGACCTCACAGACAGCCGTGAACAGTGCAGAGAACTGGGCACTAGCACTGAAAGGCTCCTCTGTCTACTCCTATATAGTGTTTGCAACCAATGTAGATGGATATGGATGGAAGCACACTAATAGGAGAAATCAGGAAAAATGAGCAGCAATAAAACAAAAAAAGGACTATGTATGAGGCAGTGACGCACGCTGAGCGGACTACAACCAGAGGTGGCTGCAGAACACACTACAGCGTGAGCTGCACTCACACACACAGACCTTGCAGACAGCTGTGAACAGCACTGCAAGGCAAAAGAAAGCTTCACACAGCTGTTGCTAAAGTAGCCTGGGTAAAGCACAGTATAGCAAATCGCTATCTCTAACTGTCCCTCAGAACAGCAGCGTCCTGTCCCTAACTGAATTCACAGCAGAGTGAACCCAAAATGGCGGCAGCTTTTATAGTGCATCATGACATCATTTCAGCAGCCAATCACAGCCATGCCATTAGTTAACATGCCTACATACCTAACAGGATGTGCCCACACTTCTTAGGATTCCTCATTGGCTGAATCAAATCAAACTGCCTCATAGCATTATGGGAACTTCCGATTCTGGTATTCGATATGCAAAAAGTATCGGAACTCAGTATCGGAATTTCGTTACCACGAATATCGGCCGATGCCCGATATTTGCAGTATCGGAATGCTCAACACTAGTCATCAGTGAAAAAATAAAAAAGTTATAGCTCGCAGAATAAAGCGATGCAAAAATAATTATTTTTTATATAAAATTGTTTTCATTGCATAAAAGCGCCAAAAACATAAAAAAGACATAAATGAGGTATCGCTGTAATCGTACTGACCTGAAGAATAAAACCGCTTTATCAATTTTACTGCACGTGGAACGGTGTAAACGCACCCCCCAAAAAAAGTCTTGAAATGCTGGTTTTTGTTTTTGTTCATTCTGCATCCCAAAAATCGGAATAAAAAGCGATCAAAAATGTCACGTGCCTGAAAATGGTACCAATAAAAACGTCAACTCGTCCCGCAAAAATTAAGACCTCACATGACTCAATGGGTCAAATTATGGAAAAGTTATAGGTCTCAAAATGTGGTGATGCAAAAACTATTTTTACAATAAAAAGCGTCTTTTAGCGTATGACAGCTGCCAAACATAAAAACCGCCGTAAATCAAACCCCCCGTTATCACCCCCTTAGTTAGGGAAAAATAATAAAATAAAAAACGTATTTAACTAATAATATTAGTGTGCGCTTGGAACACTCAAAGAAGAGGGAAATCTAAATTGGGTGGTTGTAAAAAAAAACAAACCTCTTATAAGTGCTCTTTATGTAGCTGGATAATAGCGAGAAAATAGCAATTAGTAATAGTCAATTGTAAGACCTCAGAAGAAGTGCTTAAGGAAAAAAGAATATATATAGATGCTGGTGGCAATCTTAGTTCCAACCTGAACAATCATGAAAAACTAAAAAGGCATGAGTGAGGGTAAAAACCTGAAACCACTGAACAGGTTATATACTGCAGGGTAATTCTCCTTAATAGCAGCTTAAAAAAAAAAAAAAAAAAATCAAAGTCAAATTGCAGCCTGTGAACGGCTGTGCAGAGTAGCCGCAATAGTAAATGCACAAGTCAGAGAGCGGTACCTGTAAAGATAATGCGATGTGAAGTCCTCACTCCAGTAAGCGGTGCAGGTTAAAATAGCGCTTTTTGCTCCAGCTCTTGGAAAAAGAGGGGGGGGGGTTTGTACACTGGGGTATAGACGAGTTACAGGGCCTGCCCCGGCCGGTGGCAGCCTCCTGTCAGTGTACCTCCAGCTGTGGAGCAGAAGTAAGCGGCCTCTCGTGATCCCGGCGTCTCAAGGAGGAAGAAGACAGTTAGTCTTTGAAACATGTTGGAAAGTCCATTGGTCCCCGCCGCAGCCACCAGCAAGTGAAACCGACGTGGTCATGTGTTGACTCACATCACGAAGGTCCTGTACACCTGGAGCAGCTCACAGACGCCGGGAGCACGAGAGGCCACTTACGTCTGCTCCACAGCTGGAGGTACACTGACAGGAGGCTGCCACCGGCCGGGGCAGCCCCTGTAACTCGTCTATACCCCAGTGTACAAACCCCCCCCTCTTTTTCCAAGAGCTGGAGCAAAAAGCGCTATTTTAACCTGCACCGCTTACTGGAGTGAGGACTTCGCATCGCATTATCTTTACAGGTACCGCTCTCTGACTTGTGCATTTACTATTGCGGCTACTCTGCACAGCCGTTCACAGGCTGCAATTTGACTTTGACTTTTTTGACTTTTTTTTAAGCTGCTATTAAGGAGGATTACCCTGCAGTATATAACCTGTTCAGTGATTTCAGGTTTTTACCCTCACTCATGCCTTTTTAGTTTTTAATGATTGTTCAGGTTGGAACTAAGATTGCCACCAGAATCTATAGATATTCTTTTTCCCTTAAGCACTTCTTCTGAGGTCTTACAATTGACTATTACTAATTGCTATTTTCTCGCTATTATCCAGCTACATAAAGAGCACTTATAAGAGGTTTTTTTTTTTTGGTTTTTTTACAACCACCCAATTTAGATTTCCCTCTTCTTTGAGTGTTCCAAGCGCACACTAATATTATTAGTTATTTTACCTTATTTCTTTGACACCTTTGTGACAGGTGTCTTAGTGTTTGCTGCTGGAATTACACTCATACACAAGCGCCACTGAATCTCCATTTGTAAAAAAAGTATTTGTTTCCATTTTCCCATTAGGGTTAGGGCTAGGAATAGGGTTAGGGCTGAGATTAGGGTTAGGGGTGTGTTGGGGTTCGGGTTGGAGTTAGAATTGGGTGTTTCCACTGTTTGGGCACATCAGGGGCTCTCCAAACGCAACATGGCGTCTGATCTCAATTCAAGCCAATTCTGCTTTGAAAAAGTCAAATGGTGCTCCTTCCCTTCCAAGCTCTGCCATGCGCCCAAACAGTGTTTTACCCCCACATATAGGGTATCAGCCTACTCAGGACAAATTGCCAAACAACTTTTGGGGTTCAATTTCTCCTGTTACCCTTAGGAAAATAAAAAATTGGGGGCAAAAATATCATTTTTGTGGAAAAAAATATGATTTTTTTATTTTCACGCCCGGATGCTATAAACTTCTGTGAAGCACTTGGGGGTTCAAAGTGCTCACCACACATCTAGATAAGTTCCGTGGGGGGGTCTAGTTTCCAAAATGGAGTCACTTGTGGGGAGTTTCAATAGTTTAGGTACATCAGAGGCTCTCCAAACGCACATGACACCCGCAGACCATTCCATCAAAGTCTGCATTCCAAAATGTCACTACTTCCCTTCCGAGCCCCGACGTGTGCCCATACAGTAGTTTTCTCCCACATATGGGGTATCAGCATACTCAGAACAAATTGGACAACAACTTTTGGGGTCCAATTTCTCCTGGTACCCTTTGGAAAAAAAAAATTGGGGACTGAATGATCATGTTTGTGGAAAAAATATGATTTTTTTATTTTCACGCCCGGGTGTTATAAACTTCTGTGAAGCACTGGGGGGTTCAAAGTGCTCACCACACATCTAGATAAGTTCCTTATGGGGTCTGGTTTCCAAAATGGGGTCATTTGTCAGGGGTTTCCACTGTTTAGGCATATCAGGGGCTTTCCAAACGCGGCATGGCGTCCAATCCCAATCCCAGCCAAAAAGTCAAATGGCGCTGATTCCTGTCCGAGCTCTGCCATGCGCCCAAATAGTGGTTTACCCCCACATATGGGATATCAGCGTACTCAGGACAAATTGCACAATAACTTCTGGGGTCCTGTTACCCTTGGAAAAATAAAAATTGAGGGTGAAAAGATCATTTTTGTGGAAAAAATGTGATTTTTTAATTGTACGGCTGTACATTATAAATTTCTGTGAAGCCCTTGTGAGTTCAAAGTTCTCACCACACATCTAGATAAGTTCCTTGGGGGGTCTAGTTTCCAAAATGGGGGTCACTTGTGGGGGGTTTCCACTGTTTAGGTACATCAGGGGCTCTCCAAACGTGACATGGCGTCCAATCAATTCCAGCCAATTTTGCAATGAAAAAGTCAAACAGCGCTCCTTCCCTTCTGAGCTCTGCCATGCGCCGAAACAGTGGTTCCTCCCCACATATCAGGTATCAGCGTACTCAGGACAAATTGCACAATAACTTTTGCATCTAATTTCTCCTGTTACCCTTGGTAAAATAAAAAAAATTGGACCTGAAGTAATTTTTTTTGTGAAAAAAGTTAAATGTTCATTTTTTTTTAAACATTCAAAAAATTGCTGTGAAGCACCTGAAGGGTTAATAAACTTCTTGAATATGGTTTTGAGCACCTTGAGGGGGGCAGTTTTTAGAATGGTGTCACTTTTGGGTATTTTCTATCATATAGACCCCTCAAAGTGACTTCAAATGTGATGTGGTCCATAAAA
The DNA here is from genome assembly GCF_039654945.1 of Dendrobates tinctorius. Lineage (NCBI taxonomy): Eukaryota > Metazoa > Chordata > Amphibia > Anura > Dendrobatidae > Dendrobates > Dendrobates tinctorius. Next base: position 271,865 of record NW_027362038.1, on the reverse strand, counting down.
ATAAAATGGTGTTGCAAAAATGAGAAATCGCTGGTCAACTTTTAACCCTTATAACTTCCTAACAAAAAAAAATTTTGGTTCCAAAATTGTGCTGATGTAAAGTAAACATATGTGAAATGTTACTTATTAAGCTTTTGTGTGCCGTATCTCTGTGATTTAAGGGCATAAAAATTCAAAGTTGGAAAATAGCGACATTTTCAAAATTTTCACCAAATTTCCATTTTTTTCACAAATAAACGCAAGTTATATGAATTAAATTTTACCACTAACATGAAGTACAATATGTCACGAGAAAACAATGTCAGAATCACCGGGATCCATGGAAGCATTTCAGAGTTATTACCTCATAAAGGGACAGTGGTCAGGATGGTAAAAATTGGCCCAATCATGAAAGTGCAAACCACCCTTGGGGGTAAAGGGGTTAATCTGGGAGTGGTCTGTAATCTTTTTCCCATATGTGAAGGTAGCCATACTTTGAATATCTTATTTTTTTGTTCATCATTAAGATTGAATTTGTCTGTGTTTGATTCAAAAATGTCCGCATTATAAAAGGCGTCCATCTGATCGTTGTAATTTGGAATGTCTTTTACAATTTTCATTAACTGATCGTGTATTTTCAGATTAATGCGTGCTGCTCTGTCATGTAATTTTTTCCGTTGTAATTCTACTGCCTCTAATTCCTCTACTGAAACATCTGGATCTTGTGTGTCTGGTACAAATGATGAGGCAGCAGCACTGTCCTCCTGTTTACCTGCTGATCTTGTGTTAGCAGAAACCCTTTTTATGTCTTGTCGTAATTTGGACAATAACTCTGTCCGAGTATCAATCTGATCCTCCAATTGTTCAATATGTTCTGACAATATCAAGAAAAAACAAAAATGGAAAGTGCACATAGGGTGTATTGTCTTGAAGAACCACAATAGCAAGCAAGCCCAATCAGTTAGACTCACCTGCTGAAGTTGTGTGAGTCACAACAAACTGGGAATCACTCATAAAGGTCCGGTCGTCGCTGGTATCCCGCTGGTAGTAAATGAAACAAATCCAAAGTGGAATAAAGAGCCGGGCTGAATAAACCACGCTGACCAGAAAAAAGCGCACCTTCGGCAGTCCATATAATAAAAAACTTCTTTAATAAGCCTACGCGTTTCGTGGCAAAACCAGCCACTTCAAGCGTCTTTTCCTCTCCTGGGTTGATCCAATGGATGATCTTCTGTGTCTTTACTGAAATCCTCAGCCCTCCATCTGGATGGGACCCATGCAGCTTTCCATGGTCGAAGACACGGATCCTCTCTCGTAGTCTGTAGATTCTGTCTGATCCTTGTGACGTGAAATAGTGGAATTCCTGAGGCTTTGTACAACAGGTGTTTTTAGCAGAGTTCTCCCCTTGTACAAACGAAGGAGTATAAATATAGCACAAAGATCAGCCTGGCCTTGGCTCGCCAAAATGAAGAAAAAATAACTCTTTCTTATTTTTTTCCTTAAGTAAGAGCAGGGTGAGGATAAAAAGGAAAACAATGTTGAATTGTGTGGATAAAATTAAATCTTGTTTAATGTTCATTCAAAAAGTGATTACAAAAATGAAGAAAAGTGAGTTCATTGCACACAGAAATAAGTATTAGATTAAAAGAAAACAAGCATTCATTGGTTCTTACATATGGTCTTGAGGCATGATGTGGTCCGTGTTGGAGATTCTCCAGATATGGGAGATCTCCCTGTACAGGAGTTAGGTCGGCTTTTATACTATTTTGACCCATAGACTTGCATTAGTGTCTATTTTTCCTGTCTCATAACCACATATGGTTATCTGCCGCTATGTTCGTAGCTTCTACCATATTAGAACGCTAGTATCTTATGGAATATGCATATTAGGTATTCATGCATTACGCTTGAAAAACTTAAGCTTATGGCCTTTGACATTTGGAGCCATTTACAACCTCCAAATAGCCACATATTGACAGTTCTGACAAATGCCCTATAGTTCTGACAAGCAGGGAGCAGATGTATGAGCCAAAGTCCTCAGAATAACGCACTCACCCACTAAACAGAGCTGGCTAGCTAGACTCTGCATCCATATTTTTTATTATTGAAATCCTGATATTTTACAGGTGACAACTATCAGCTCTTAATAAAGTGTTACCACTGACTGGTTTACGGAAAATAGTGCTATGTATGCACTTCCTATCACAATCACCTAAAAGGGTCAGATCCAAAAAATCCATTTTATTGTTTGAAAACGAAAAAGTAAACCACAAATTGATGGAGTTTTTCCTAAGATATTGCACAAAGAGTGGCACGGTCGCCACATCACCCCTCCATGTGAGTAGGAGATCGTCCACATAGCGGCCGTACCACTCAATGCAGCCTGCAAAAACATTTGATTCTGAAAAAATAAAAAACTCCTCCCAACAAGCAACAAACAAAATTGCTAGGGATGGTGAAAATCAAGATCCCATGGGGGCTCCAGTTACTTGAAAATAGAATTCAGAATTAAACATAAAGAAATTATACTTTACAAGATATTCTGTGCCTCTAATAATAAATTCCTTCAGTGAATCACTGTAGGAGCTATACTTATTTAGATGGTATGTAATTGCTGTTATAGCCTGTTCATGAGGAATACATGAGGATAAATTCATTATGTCACAAGACACAAAACAATTACACTCTGACCATTCAAAAGTTTTTAGTTGATTTAACACTGAAGTACTATTCTTTAAATAGCCAGGTGTGCGGGAAACTAGGGTTTGTAGATGTCTGTCAATCCAAACACTTAAACTTTTTGTTAAGTGATCCTATACTCGATATAATTGGACATAATGGAGGGGGAAAAATTTGTTTGTGCATTTTCGGGAGACTGTAAAACACCAGGGTGACAGGAAAATATTCAAAAAAGTTTTAGTTTTTTATTAATTACCCCTAAATTTTCTTCCTCCATTACTAAAGATTCCAATACATTTTTACAAACACTAGTAGGGTAATTTGCTACTTTCCTATAAGTATCAACATCATTAAGAATGTCCATAGCCAAATTGCTATATAATCACCCTATATATTGAAACGTGGGGTACATGTTTTTTCTATTAGTCATCTTCTGACTGACCTTCAGGGGGTGAATTATGGGTATAGTTTTATATTTTGAGTTAATAAAGTTTAGTTTTATCCTTTTGTCAGCAAACATGAGGAATCACAAGAGACAACCTTTTCAAGAAAATCCAATTTTGGTTAAAACGATTCCAACATTATGAACATAAAAAAGACTTCTCCCCTATGTGATGTCTCTGATGTTTATTAACAGTTGATTTCAAGGTAAAATATTTCCCACATTAAAAAAATGAAAAAGGCTTCTCCTCTGTGTGACTGCTCTGATGGTGATCAAGAAGCGCCTTCCGGTTAAAATATTTCCCACATTTTGAACAAGAAAAAAGCTTCTCACCTGTGTGGGATCTCTGGTGCCTATCAAGATTTTTTTTCCATTTAAAACATTTCCCACATTTTGAACATGAAAAAGGCTTCTCCCCTGTGTGGGTTCTTTGGTGGCTATCAAGAACCGATTTCCGGTTAAAACATTTCCCACATTCTGAACAGGAAAAAGGTTTCTCCCCAGTGTGGGTTCTCTGGTGTCTATCACGAACTGATTTCCGGGTAAAACATTTCCCACATTCTGAACAGGAAAAAGGCTTCTCCCCTGTGTGAACTCTCTGATGGTTAACAAAATGTGATTTATGTGCAAAACATTTCTGACATTCTGTACATGAAAAAGATTTCTCTGTGTGAGTTCTCTGGTGGCTGTCAAGAACCGATTTCCGGTTAAAACATTTCCCACATTCTGAACAGGAAAAAGGCTTCTCCCCTGTGTGAGTTCTCTGGTGCTTAACAAGAAACGATTTACATTTGAAACATTTCCCACATTCTGAACAGGAAAAAGGCTTCTTCGCTGTGTGGGTTCTTTGGTGCTTAACCAGAATCAATTTCCGGTTAAAACATTTCCCACATTCTGAACAGGAAAAAGGCTTCTCCCCTGTGTGAGTTCTCTGGTGGGTAACAAAATTTGATTTCTGTGCAAAACATTTATCACATTCTGAACATGAAAAAGGTTTTGTTCCTGTGTGAATTCTCTGGTGAATAACAAGGTCTGATTTCTGTTTAAAATATTTCCCACATTTTAAACATGAAAAAGGCTTCAAGATTTCACCTGTGTGAGTTCTTTGGTGTTTAACAAGATTTCCTTTCTGGATAAAACCTTTCCCGCATTCTGAACATGAAAAAGGCTTCTCCCCTGTGTGAGTTCTCTGGTGGTTAACAAAATGTGATTTTTGTGCAAAACATTTCTCACATTCTGGACATGAAAAAGATTTCTCCTCTGTATGAGTTCTCTGGTGGCTATCAAGAACTGATTTCCGGTTAAAACATTTCCCACATTCTGAACAGGAAAAAGGCTTTTCCCCTGTGTGAGTTCTCTGGTGCCTAACAAGAAACGATTTCCATTTAAAACATTTCCCACATTCTGAACAGGAAAAAGGCTTCTCCCCCGAGTGAGTTCTTTGGTGTATAACAAGATTACATTTCTGGATAAAATATTTCCCACATTCTGAACATGAAAATGACTTCTTTGCTTTAGGAGCAGTTTGTTTTTTAATGCCTCTTTTGTGACTTTGATTTTCCTTAGTAGTCGGTAATGAATCAGAAGATGGGACTTGTTTCATAGGATCAGATGACAGATCTTTGCTGTGAATGGATGATGGTATATCTGGAGTAATAGCAATCACTTCAGTTGTATCTTGTAGGATCTCAAGATCATCAGATTTAAAATTTGAAGATGTCAGCTGTCCCTCTGATCTCCTGTCCCTCTTATCTGCTAAGATAAAAAATAATTATTTTTTAATAAAATATCCTTGAGTTTTATATTTTTGAACATTTCTATTTAAACTGTCCATAAAAATGGCAAGCTATGTAAAAAACTTTACTTGTTTACCAAGACAATGACAGTTCACAGTCTAATAGAAAACCTTGTTGGATGAACCAATAGTGTCTGGTGTTCAACTGTTTGTTCATTCTGCCTCCCAAATATCCAATAAAAAGAAACCAATCAACGTTATGAAGGCAAAAATAATAACAATTCTCATCTCACAAAAAACAAGTCCCCACTCAGGTCCATCATCTGTCAGTGGAAAAACAGAGGTTCCCACACTATTAGTGGCTCAAAGGCTTTTGAAAAGCAACAAGGTTTCCATAAACCAGTCCAGCAAAATCCGCTCTCACTTCTGAGTCTTGCAGTGTGCGCAAACAACATTTAGGCTGCGTTCACACGTGGCGTTTTTTTCGCGTTTCCGTGGCGGTTTTAACCGCGTGATTTTGCTGCGAAAACAAGAAAAATAAGCATCACATGCATTCCTATGGGATTCCGCAATGCTGTGCTAATGCTGCGGTTTTTACCGCGGCAGAATCACTTTGCGGTAAAAAACGCAGCATGCTCATTAATTTTGCGGAATCGCGGCGATCACGCACCCATAGGAATGCATTGTTCTGCTTACTTTCCGCATGTGGCTGTGCACACCATGCGAAAAGTAAGCAGAACAATTGCGGATGGTACCCATGGTCCGGAGGAGAGGAGACTGTCCTCCGGGCTTTGGGTACCATATCCCTGTAAAAAATAGAACTTAAAATAAAAAATATTGTTATTCTCACCTTCCGACATCCCACGCTGCCTTCCCGTCTCTCTCCACGCTCCCGTTCCCAGTAAGCCTTTGCGAAAATGCCCATGATGGCGTCCGTTCTCGTGGGATCGCGAAGTCTCGCGGTCATTCGCGCGACATCATCGCGAAGACTGCGAGACGTCGCGATCCCGCGAGAACGTACGTCATCACGGGCATTTTCGCAAAGGATTACTGGGAATGGGAGCGTGGAGAGAGGCGGCAAGGCTGCGCGGGACGTCGGAAGGTAAGAATAACACCATTTTTAATTTTTTAAAATATTTTTTAAATTTTATCTTTTACTACTGAAGCCGCATAGGCGGCCTCAGTAGTAAAAAGTTGGTCACACTTGTCAAACACTATGTTTGACAAGTGTGACCAACCTGTCAATCAGTTCTCCAAGCAATGCTACAGATCGCTTGGAAAACGCTAGCATTTTGCAAGCTAATTACGCATGCAAAATGCTAGTTTTTCCGCGGGAATTTAAAATGCGATTTTCCCGCGGATTGGAATTCCGGAACTCTCGCGGTAATTTCCGCGAGAGTTCCGCCACGTGTGAACCCAGCCTTAGAATCCCTGTATTTAGCAATATTATAGTGAGAAGAATCCACTTAATTTGCGGTGTGTGTCTCCTGGAGCATAATCTGGGCACTATGTGCTGGGTAATAAAATGACAAATGTGTAATTTTCACTCTCCAACATCCACTGCGTGTTAATTTCTGGAAAGAGGCTGTGGAGTCACAATATTCAGTCCTCCTAAGGATTATAACCCTCAGTGAATTAATTTATAAAATGTAATCACTTTATGGGGATTTCGACTATTCTGGTTTTCTGTCATTTAGTTATACAGTTGTGGCCAAAAGTATTGACACCCCTGCAATTCTGTCAGATAATACTCAGTTTCTTCCTGAAAATGATTGCAAACACAAATTCTTTGGTATTATTATCTTAATTTAATTTGTCTTAAATGAAAAAACACAAAAATAATTGTCCTAAAGCCAAATTGGATATAATTCCACACCAAACATAAAAAAGAGCGTGGACAAAAGTATTGGCACTGTTCGGAAAATCATGTGATGCTTCTCTAATTTGTGTAATTAACAGCACCTGTAACTTACCTGTGGCACCTAACAGGCGTTGGCAATAACTAAATCACACTTGCAGCCAGTTGACATGGATTAAAGTTGACTCAACCTCTGTCCTGTGACCTTGTGTGTACCACATTGAGCATGGAGAAAAGAAAGAAGACCAAAGAACTGTCTGAGGACTTGAGAAACCAAATTGTGAAGAAGCATGAGCAATCTCAAGGCTACAAGACCATCTCCAAAGACCTGAATGTTCCTGTGTCTACCGTGTGCAGTGTCATCAAGACGTTTAAAACCCATGGCACTGTGGCTAACCTCCCTAGATGTGGACGGAAAAGAAAAATTGACAAGAGATTTCAACGCAAGATTGTGCGGTTGTTGGATAAAGAACCTCGACTAACATCCAAACAAGTTCAAGCTGCCCTGCAGTCCGAGGGTACAACAGTGTCAACCCGTTCTATCTATCGGCGTCTGAATGAAAAGGGACTGTATGGTAGGAGACGAGACCCAGGAAGACCCCACTTCTTACCCCGAGACATGAAAAAGCCAGGCTGGAGTTTGCCAAAACTTACCTGAAAAAGCCTAAAACGTTTTGGAAGAATGTTCTCTGGTCAGATGAGACAAAAGTAGAGCTTTTTGAGCAAAGGCATCAACATAGAATTTACAGGAGAAAAAAAGAGGCATTCAAAGAAAAGAACACGGTCCCTACAGTCAAACATGGCGGAGGTTCCCTGATGTTTTGGGGTTGCTTTGCTGCCTCTGGCACTGGACTGCTTGACCGTGTGCATGGCATTATGTAGTCTGAAGACTACCAACAAATTTTGCAGCATAATGTAGGGCCCAGTGTGAGAAAGCTGGGTCTCCCTCAGAGGTCATGGGTCTTTCAGCAGGACAATGACCCAAAACACACTTCAAAAAGCGCTAGAAAATGGTTTGAGAGAAAGCACTGGAGACTTCTAAGGTGGCCAGCAATGAGTCCAGACCTGAATCCCATAGAACACCTATGGAGAGATATAAAAATGGCAGTTTGGAGAAGGCACCCTTCAAATATCAGGGACCTGGAGCAGTTTGCCAAAGAAGAATGGTCTAAAATTCCAGCAGAGCTTTGTAAGAATCTCATTGATGGTTACCAGAAGCGGTTGGTCGCAGTTATTTTGGCTAAAGGTTGTGCAGCCAAGTATAAGGCTGAGGGTGCCAATACTTTTGTCTGGCCCATTTTTGGAGCTTTGTGTGAAATGATCAATGTTTTGCTTTTTGCTTCATTCTCTTTTGTGTTTTTTCATTTAAGACAAATTAAATGAAGATAATAATACCAAAGAATTTGTGTTTGCAATAATTTTCAGGAAGAAACTGAGTATTATCTGACAGAATTGCAGGGGTGTCAATACTTTTGGCCACAACTGTATTAGGGCTTCTGCATATGGTGAGTCCAATCTCATCTGGGATCTGTTCCTGCTGTCCAGCTGGAGTAATCTGATCCCTACTTCAGCCAATTGGAAAGTACCACACCCTACTAAAGCGCAAAGCACATGGCCGGAATCTGCCAGATACAGCGCTGTTCTCCTCTGGTTCAGTCCTCTGTGCTCAGCTTGCGGCTTGTGTATTTATTACCTGTTGTAACCGTGGCCCGTTTACTGACTACTCTTGTGTCTTCTGATTCTGTATTCTGTACTTCCTGACCCAGCTACCTGACTATTCTTCTTGCCATCTGACACCACAGAAGCACCTGATATGAGATAGATGCTACTGTGCAGGCGCCGTCATCGCTGGTGACATTTTGCTGGATGTAATTTTTTTTCTAAGCCTCACAATAGTCACAATATTATAGGCATTATCAACAATAATATCAATGCTATTATATGCATTATGTAATAATGGGGGCAGGTCAGTGAGGGATCAGCGACCTGTCATAAGCCAATAGAAATGAATATATAATCAGAGCACCACAAAAAGCCCCACCCACAGCCCCACCCACAGCCCCGCCCCAGAACACAAGAATCTCATTAACTGAAAACTACAAATAAAGATTAAACAACCACAAGACGGATTTCATCACCAGGTATCATTGTAATCAGTATAACGGCGCTGACCTGACAGTGTCTGTAGGTTACTGAGCACAATCCTGCTGACAGGTTCCCTTTAACTTTAGCCCTTAGGCATTTGGAAGAGGCGATGGAGAGATTTTTGTTAAGACTATCAGGGAGTTACAGACTTACATAAGTGAGACAAGCCGATGCCACCACAAACTATCATACAGAATGAAGAGGCAGAAAAAGACAGAGTAAAAACTTATTTTACATCCCCAACAACAATGTACAGTAAATATGAGGGGAGAACACTAAACCAGAGTTGCATTCATTTCTGGTGAACTATTTGAGCTACTGTGAGTCCTGACCAAAAGAGTAGAGAAACTATTAGTTCTCCTCATTTGAGGAAAGATTGTGCAGTAATCTGAATTCTGTAGGATGGAAAACATAATGGAATTTATGATGTGCAGTGAATCCATGACACCAGGGCTGGAGCCAACACATCTCCTGCAGGCGGGAATAAATGTATATTACAGCCATCGGCCACGCACAGCTTAGAGATCTATCATGGCACAGGTGGAATGTTTGTCCTGTAGATTATCACAATCCTCCTTGAAGTTAGTTGGTTTTAATACAAATTGAAAAGTCAGGATAAAGGGAAACTCTGCTGTTATTGGACAGAAATTCACACTTGGCCTCACTGCACATTTACTGTTGATCATAAAAGGGAAGTTTGGCCAGAAAGACTGGACCTGGTCTTGTAGGGAGTGTGGGGAAGGTGACTTGACAGACAGACTTGACTGAAGGAAGAAGGGACGGTTTGTACACTATAGACGGATATTGGCAATTACAGAAGGGAAACAGCTGGGGAAGATAGAAAAGGAGTGCAATACCTAGATTTGACCACAAGATGGCAGGGGGAGCGTAGTTCAGGACTTGACAGCAGCTTAGGGCTTTAGAAACCACTTAGTCATGAGGGCGGGGAGATAAGAACCCAGGAGGGAAATTCCCGAGGAAGGGGATAAATAGGACAGGACAGGGTTCCAGGCTAGGCTAGTCCCGGGAGGAGCTCAGGAGGAGAAGACTCAGTATGGAGGACTGACGATGGTGGAGAGCTCGACCAGGGGACTGACAGGAAGAGACAGTCAGGAGGGTGGCCCTGACACAAAGAACCGCAGGACAGACAAGGCCCCAGGGGTACAGATTGGACGACGACTTCGGACTGGTGAAGCGCTGGCGGTAGATAGGCCTAGGGCAGCCCCAGCGAAAGATCTGCGAGGAACGTCACTACGACAGAAGGTGAAGGTACCCGGGCCTGAATACAGAGAGCTGTAAAGGAGCTGCGGTGTATGGCTACATTCATCAGGACGGCCAATAAACTCGGACCTGTTGCAACCAAAATCTGCCTCCGTCTGGTGTCTGTGTCATCTGGTCACGGTAAGCAGTGGACCACCCCCCAATCCAGGCCATTACAACATTTGGCGTAGTCGGCAGGATCGCCGCTGCCAATACTCTACCTTCAGCGGCAGACCTGTGGCAGAAATACCTAAAAGGACTTGAATTGCTCACCTGTGGATTACAAATTTGAGATTTCGTTCCGGATCATTGCCTGTCGTCAGAACCGGGGCGGTACAAAAACCGGACAAAATGGCTGTGATATTCCAGTATCAGGAAGAGGCGCAGGTGTTTGCAGCTGTACTGGACAATCTGGGGTAACATCAAATCTGCCCCCTCATGCTGGACCCAGGAGGATGGGTAGAGAAGCCGACCACCGCCCCACCCAAGAGCGGGAGTGGCCCAGGTTGGAAGACCGGCTGCGGCTGTTTGGCGCCATTCGACTGCTGTACACCGGACGAGATGCGACGTTGCAGCTGCCGCGGTCTTGGACGCCTGGAGTGGCGGTGGCGTCAAATCTCGTCGGGAGACCTGCCCCTGGGAGCCACTGACAGCACCCCAGACATCGGTTGAAGAGGAGCGACTGCGGGCCCTGCTGGAGCAGCCGCCGAAGACATCGCCTGGGAGCCTCCCCGCGGGACCGACGAGCCTGGAGGCTAGCCCTGCCGGATGGCGGGGTGAAGATCGGAGGCTGCGGGAGGAGCTGCGGGGTGGCCTGCCGGAGGCCACGGCAACGGGGAAGGTGAGAGAGGGCTCTGCGGCCTCTGCTGGGCCGAGCGACGCCTCTGCCCGTGTCCCCGGAACCCACCTGTGGCCATCCCTGCCACGTTCCACCGAGAGTTGGTGGCCTATCCACCGAAGCCTGCCGCCACTCCGGCTCCGTCTGCGACTCCGGTTGCGGCCTGCCCCGCGGCCGCGTCCACTTCACTCCCGGAGCTGGCTGCGGCCCACTTGTTGGGCTCTGTGGCCTATCCACCGTGACCCACGGCTGCCCCTGCCTGCCGCCCAGCCCCAGCAGCTGCTGGGCCGCCGTAATCTGTGGCCGTCTCTGCCCCGCTCTCGAACCCAGCCGCGTCCCACCCACCGGACTCCACGGCCTACCACGGACCCGCCATATGGGTTGCAGAGGTCATAGAGAAGAAGGCTTGAGAGTGGGAAATCTGGAGCCTGCTCCACGAAAAAGGAGGTGGGCATGGCGGCTTCCCGATCCACCGGGCGGCTCGTGTATACCAACCTGGAGAAGGGATACGGGTTCATTCGAGACATCGCAACCGGCCAAAAGGTATATCTTAACGTGACTTCCATCCGTCACGGCCGGGCTTTGCGGGAGGGGGACTTGGTGTCATACTATAAAGAGTACTGTCCCCGCGGCTATTATGCGGTAGCCGTGATCGTCGAACCCGAAGGCCACAAGCCCCTGTAAAAAAAGGGACCCCCAAAGACACTCCCAGCATCCCGGGAGCTCCACGACTGTGGAGCCCCCTACTATCGGTATAACACCGGCTATCAGGAGATGGCCCCGACTACCGGGAATTCGATGCACCGTTGTGCAGTCCTAGAGGACAGTTTCGTGTTCCAGAGAAGGAAAATGTTTTCATGTTTTGTTGTTTATTGTTTTCTCCTGAACTAGCAGGGATGCAGGGGAGAAAGTGCTAACGTTAAAGGAAGGGAGAGTATTCCTGTTCTGTTTTAAAATGTTGTGTTGAAAGAAAAAAAGGAAACAAAGAAAAGGGGTTACTCCCGTTGAGTAACTCAGGCTGGTTTCACACTTGTGCTTTTTTTTTTCCCTATATTTTACATTGGGTGCGCTTAAGTGCGCATACACATGCGTTTGTACGCGTTTGTATGCGCATGCATTTTTTTGTAGTGTGCGCTCAGGTGCACAAAATGCATCCTGTTGCATTTTTTGTGCGTCTGACTTGCCCCCAAAAAACGCATGCGCACGCAATGCGTTTTTTTACAGCAAAACACCCATTGTAGACTATAGGTGCGCATACGTGCGCATTGCAATGCGCAGGTATGAGCAAAAAAACGCATGCTTTTTTTTTAAAAAACGCACCAAAACCCGCGAAAAAACGCACACAACGCATGATGCGTTTTTCCATGCATTTGTGTGAGCAAAAAAACGCGCAGCAAAAAAACGCAAGTGTGAAAGTAGCCTCATACTGTTATTAACCCCTTTCCTTCATTGGACGTAATATTCCGTCCATGTGGCCTGGGCCCTAAGTACCATGGACGGAATATTACGTCATGCCCTTTAATGCGACATCGCGACTTAAGTCGCGGTGATCGCATTAAAATGCAGACGCCATCTAACCTCAGGATAGATGGCCTCAGCATCCCGGGCAGTCTCCACCCTGGCCTGCCCCTCTGTGATTGGCTGTTCAATTCAGAACAGCCAATCACAGCGATTCTCTTTGTTTCAGCCAATCAGATTGGCTGAAACAGGAACCTAGGCTAGGATCGAGTACCGATGTACTCAATCCTAGGACCGGTGCCTGGAAACACCAGGCACCGGAGAAAAGCACCCAGAGTGGCGCGATCGCCGATCTAATCGATCGCGCCAATCGCAGCGCACAGCGATGCAATAGCGCCGCTGTGCCCTGCCGGAACCAGCCCGGATCGGTGCTGTAATAGCACCGATCCTAGGCCAGAGACTAGGAAAGGCCGAGCAGGGCCTGCAGGAAGTGGTTGGCGCGATCGATTAGCCACAGGGCACAGCTGCGGTCACGCTGTAACCGCTCTGTGCCCTGCTGATGACCTGGCCATGACCTGCCTAGGAACGGAGCTGTGAGCTCCAATCCTAGGCAGTTACCATGGTCACCAGGCAGAGCAGGGATTGGTGGGATCGATGTAATCATTTGATCCCACCAATGACAGGTCACAGCAGCGACGTGACCGCTGTGACCTGCCCCTGACCTGTCCGACCTGTCTGCAGGGGTCCTCACTCTAGCTGAGGATTCCTGCAGAGAGGTTGGATGCAGCAAGAGCTCCTGTGCTGGGTATTGTGGTGCCACAGCTTGTAGCATCACAATCCCTGCAGAAGAAAGAAGAAAGAAAACTACAACTGTAAGTGTTAATTGATCCCTTATCCCCTGCCCAATCTATCTTCACCCCCCCAATCTATCTTCATCCCCCCATACCCCCTCCTGGATGCAGTTAAAATGACGCAGTTTTGGGGCCGGGTCCTCCACATGGGTATCCTGAAGAAGCCTGAAATTCAGAAATATTGGACTGTTGATATTTTATACAACACTCCAGTGTTCCGAATGGTCATGGTCCGGATGCGTTTTCAGGCCATCCACAAGTTTCTGCATTATAACGATAATGCACAGTGTCCCGCACGAGATGACCCCAACTTTGACCGTCTGTTCAAAGTTCGGCCTGTCATCGAACACTTCAACAAAAAGTTTGCTGAAGTGTACGTGCCCCAAAGGAACATCTGCGTGGATGAGTCCTTGGTCCATTTTAAGGGCAGGCTCAGATTCCGTCAATACCTGCCCAGTAAGAGGGCCAGGTACGGAATCAAACTCTATAAGCTGTGTGAGAGTACCTCAGGGTACACCCAAAGGTTTAGAGTGTACAAAGGAAAGGACACCAGGATTGAACCCCCTGAGTGTCCTCCTGACCTGGGAATGAGTGGGAAAATTGTGTGGGATTTGGTGCACCCACTGCTGGATAAAGGTTATCACCTCTACACTGATAACTTTTATACCAGTGTCCCACTCTACAAAGCCCTCTTTGCGTGAGGTACCGCAGTTTGCGGTACTGTCCGCAAAAATCAGAGAGGCCTCCCGAAGACACTACTTGGGCAGATGCTCCGAAAAGGTGAGAGCAGGGCCCAATGTAGCGACCACCTGCTGGTGGTCAAGTACAAGGACAAGAGGGATGTCCATCTCTTGACCACCATACACAGTGATGGCAGCGCCCTCAGCACTGTACGGGGTACCTCTACACAGGTCCGCAAACCTGAATGTGTGCTGGGGTACAATAAAAACATGGGGGGCGTTGATCGCTCCGATCAACTCCTCCAACCGTACAATGCTTTGAGAAAGGCCAAGCCGTGGTACAAAAAGCTGGCCGTGCACATCGTCCAATTGGCAATGCTCAACGCATTCCTATTGTCACAATGTGCATGCCCCAGTGATACGTCGTACCTTGAGTTCCAGGAGGTAGTGGTTAAGGCCCTGATGTTGGGCACTCTGGAAGGAGAGGGCCCCAGTACTTCTGGAACTGAAGGTGCTCGTATTGTACCAGGTCATCATTTCCCGGGGGAGGTCCCGCAAACTGGAAAAAGAGGTAAATCGCAAAAAAGGTGCCGAGTGTGTTACAAAAACGGAATACGCAAGGACACCATTTATCAATGCGTCACCTGCCCCGAAAAACCTGGCCTGTGTATGAAGGATTGCTTCAAAAAGTAGCACACCTCAATGAACTACTAAATTACTTTACCGGAAACATTAGATTAGTTGGTGCACATCTAGATAAGTTCCTTGGGGGTCTAGTTTCCAAAAAAGTGTCACTTGTGGGTTTTTTTTACTGTTTAGTCACATCAGGGGCTCTGCAAATGGAAAATGACGCCCGCAGACCATTCCATCTAAGTCTGCATTCCAAAACGTCACTCCCTTCCGATCCCCGACGTGTGCCTAAACAGTTTTTTCCCACATATGGGGTACCAGCGTACTCAGGACAAATTGGACAACAACTTTTGGGGTCCAATTTCTCCTGTTACGCTTGGGAAAATTAAAAATTGGGGACTAAACGATCATTTTTGTGGGCACAAAAACGGTAATTAGACCTACCGGTAATTGTGTTTCCAGGAATCCATCCTGACAGCACGATGGAGGACGTCCTTCTTATCCACATTGGGACAGGAAACCACGAGAGCTCAAAAGGACCCTCCCCTCGCCATCCTTCAGTGATTTCTCAAAGTAACACATCTGGATAGATGCAAGAAGGTTTTTATTCAACAAATTTCCACATACACATGTTACATCACAATAGTACGGATGAATATCTTAGGGAGGGAACTAACAGTGCTGTCAGGATGGATTCCTGGAAACACAATTACCGGTAGGTCTAATTACCATTTTCCAGGTCACCACCTGACAGCACGATGGAGTAGTACCAAAGAAGAATGATCCTAGGGTGGGACTACTGCATGGAGTACCTTTCTGCCAAATGCCAATTGTGCGGATACCACATCTAATTTATAGTGTCTAGAGATGGTACTCAGACTGGACCAGTATGCGGCCCTACAGATTTGTTCCGCCGAGGCTCCCCCCCTCTCTGCCCATGACGTGGCCATGGCCCTGGTTGAGTGGGCTTTAAGGTTCCCTGGGGGATTCTGCCCCTGTGTGCTATAGGCTAGACTAATTGTGGACTTAATCCATCTTGCGATTGTGGATTTAGCTGCTTTCCTCCCTTTATTCGGACCACTGTACTGAATGAAGAGATTATTATCCTTTCTCCAAGGTCTGGTTGCGTCTAGGTACCTGAGAACCGACTCCCTGACGTCTAGGCTATGGTAGGCGCTCTCTTTTTTATTCTTAGGGAACTGACAGAATGAAGGGAGTACTACCTCTTGATTCATGCTTGAATCTGAGACCACCTTTGGAAGGAAAGCCAGGTCAAGTCTTAAGATTAATCTATCGTCAAACACCTGAAGATACGGGTCCTGGATAGACAGGGCCTGAAGTTCTCCTAGCCTCTTTGCTGACGTGATCGCTACCAGAAATGCTGTTCTGATCGAGAGATTACCAATCCCTATGTCTGCCACTAGCTGGAATGGGTGCTTACATAGCGCATTGAGGACTAGGTTAAGGTCCCAGGGGGGAACCGACTTCCTTATTAAGGGCTTCAGCCTCTGAACCGCCCTGGAGAAACGGGCTACCCAGGGGTGTGCTGATAGGGAGCAGTCATAGAACACACTAAGGGCCGCGATCTGTACTCTTAGCGTTCTGGGTCTAAGACCCTTTTTGAACCCTGCCTGCAAGAAGTCCAGAATCTTTGGGATATTGGGGCAGTCAGTCTCAACTGTCGTCTCTCCACAGAAGCTGCAGAATCTTTTCCAGATCTTGTTGTATATTGCGGCGGTTACCGATTTTCTACTCGCCTGCAGGGTAGAGATGACGTTGTCTGATAGGCCTCTTGATCTTAAGACCTGCCGCTCAGGATCCAGGCCGACAATTGAAGTGCCTCTGGCTTCTGGTGCCAAACCGGGCCCTGGCGGAGGAGGTCCCTTCTTTCTGGAAGAAGAATGGGTTCTTCTTCTGCCATCTTCCTGAGCAAGGGGAACCAACTCCTCTTTGGCCAGAATGGCACTATTAGTATGACTCTGGCTTTGTCTTCGTTGATCTTCCTGCGAGTCCGCGGTATGAGAGCGAGAGGCGGGAAGGCGTATAACAGGCCCCTGCTCCATGATTGGGACAGAGCGTCGATTCCTGCCGAGTTCCCTAGAGGGTTCAGAGAGTAGAAGTTCCTGAGCTTTGTGTTCTGCTTGACTGCGAACAGGTCTATCTCCGGCGTTCCCCACCGGCTGCATAGGCTGTCGAATACCTCGCTGTTCAGCTCCCATTCCGTTGCGACTACTCTTCTCCTGCTGAGAAAGTCTGCCACCTGGTTTTTCTTCCCATTCCTCCAGGATCATCGCTCGTATATGCGTATTTACTGGGAATACCATTGAGGTTTGCGATCGCAGCCGCCCAAACATCTCGTCCTGTACCGATAGAGTCTCTGGGGGTTCCTCAATCTGCATAGTGTGTCTTACTGCACCCAGCAGTTCGTCCGTATCCCCGGATGAAAAGAGATATCTCTTCCCCTTCTCTGTGGGTTCTCTCATCTCCTCCACTTCTAGTCCTGATTCGGACGGGTCCTCCTCCGACGAGGAGTCCGACTCCCTTGGCCTTTTACCGGATACCTGGGGGATCGGCTGCGGAGTTTGGGGGCATCTCAGGCCTGATACTGAAGCCTGTACCTCTTACCTTATAATGGATCTCATGTTAGCCATGATAGTGGCTTGCTCATCCCCCACTATGCGTTTGGTGCATGCGTCACATAAGGGCTTATGCCATGTGTCCTTTAGTTTTTTGGCACAGATTGGGCACTTTTTCTCCTTTTTCATAGACTCCTTCTTCTCTGCTGGGGTCCCCTAAAATACACAGAATATGTGTCCTGTGGGATCTGCCTACTTAGGGTCCTGCAGTAACCTTTGCTGAGGTACTCACGTGACCCTGGCCATCAGACCCCGTCTCGGTTCTCGCCTGATCCTCCATCTCTGTGCAGGAACGGCTGTGTGGGCCCACCTGCCGCTAGTCAGTGCACCTGAATTGGTGCGCGCGATGTCCGACCTGCTCCGATTCCTCCTGGAGGGGCGTCGCCTGTCGGCTTCCAGCTCCGGGAGCGCGCGGTTCAGTTTGAATCGCCGTGACTGAACCGCCACCCGGAAGTACTGCAGACACCCGGGCCCGTCCCCCGGAAGTGACGCGGCCCCAGGAAGCAATCCGGCCAGCCGGAGAGACCGGAAGTGACGTGGACCCCGCGACCCAGAAGTGGCGCCAGGGCCTGTGACGCTGCCGCCCGGAGCGGCGCGGTCCCCCCCAAGCCAGCCCCCTCACCTGTGGCTCCGATGCCTCGGTGGTCTGCAAAGATGCCCTGCGGAACCATGAGTAAGACCCTCTAGGTCGAAACGCGTTGGTTGGAGACCACCAGAGACCCCATCTGCCTGTATGTCCTTATCCACACTTATTTCTGTTCGATTTTAAGAATTTACAATAAATGATGTATTTTTAACTGAAGTCCAGCGCTGGAGATTCCATCCTTCATGATTGGGACAGAGCGTCGATTCCTGCCGAGTTCCCTAGAGGGTTCAGAGAGTAGAAGTTCCTGAGCTTTGTGTTCTGCTTGACTGCGAACAGGTCTATCTCCGGCGTTCCCCACCGGCTGCATAGGCTGTCGAATACCTCGCTGTTCAGCTCCCATTCCGTTGCGACTACTCTTCTCCTGCTGAGAAAGTCTGCCACCTGGTTTTTGTCGTCCTCTAGGTGCACTGCTGAGATCGAAATGGTGTTCTTTTCTGCCCATCTGAAGATCTGTTCGGCTAGGTGCTGTAGTCCTGGGTGTCTTGGACCGCCTCGGTGACGGAGGAAAGCTACTGTCGTGGTATTGTCTGATAGTACTTTGACATACCTGTTTCTCACCAGTGACTGGGCCGACGATAATACTTTCCATACCGCATGAAGCTCCCTGAAGTTGGAGGACTCCTTGCTGTCCTCTCGACCCCATCGTCACTGGTAGTATCTTCCTTGGACATGTCCGCCCCAACCCTGCTGGCTTGCGTCTGTGGTAATTATGACCTCCGGGAATTGGATCCATGAGACACCGGTGCGTAGATTCTTTGGAACAGTCCACCAGAAAAGGGAATTTCTGACCCGGTGAGACAATCGGATCTTTCTGTCCAACGAGCTTTGTCTTCTGTCCCAGGAAGATAGAACTGCCCGTTGTAGATCTCGAGAGTGGAACTGGCTCCACCTGACGCAGGGAATACAGGATGTCATCAGGCCTAGAATTTTCATGGCCTCCCTGATAGAGACCCGCTGTCTTGCGAACTGGCGAATCCTTTCCTTCATGCTGGTCTGTTTTCCCTCTGGAAGGTAAGACATTCTTTCTTCTGAGTCTAATATTACTCCCAGGAATTTTATTCTTGGCTTGGGCATTAGATCTGATTTTTGCCAGTTTATAATCCAGCCCAAGCTCTGCAGCATGGAAATCAAAGACTGACAGTCGAGCCTGAGCCGGGCCACTGAATCTGCTATGATGAGGAAATCGTCTAGGTAAGGGACCACCGTGATATTTCTGATTCTTAGGTAGGCCACTACCTCTGCCATCAGCTTCGTAAAGACCCTTGGGGCTGATGCTAGACCGAAGGGGAGGCAGCGGAACTGATAATGGTAGATCCTGCCCCCTTTCCTCACTGCAAACCTGAGATACTTTTGATGGTCTGGATGGATGGGGACATGGTAATATGCACTCTTTAAATCTAGAGTACACATTACCACCCCCTTCCCTAGGAGGGGTATTGTAGATTTTATTGATTCCATCTTGAATCTTTTGTATCTTAGCCACCTGTTTAGGGGTTTGAGATTTATTATAGTTCTGGATTCTCCTGACGGCTTCTTTATTGAGAAAAGGCTTGAGTAGTGCCCTCTGCCTTCCTCTCGCGCGGGTACTGGGATGACTGCAGCCGTTGTCAGGAGGTCCTGAATGTCCCGCCACATGGGGGAGGCAGAATGGAGGTGGGAGCTGGTTATCAGAAATCGGCCTGGAGGGAGGGAGTCGAACTCTATCCTGTACCCCTGCGAGATCACCTGTAGCACCCAGGGGCTGCTGGAAATTTGCTGCCACTCTCCTAGGAACCCGAGCAATCGCCCCCCTACTCTGGTGGCGTAATTTCCTTCGGGAGTTTGACCCGGAGAAGATGGAGTCCCTATTCCTGCCCCTGCTCTCTCCCCCTTTGGGGTAGCTCCATCTTCCAGTTTTCCCCTTCCCTCTGTAGTCCGTTCTTTGGTTAAAACGGGGCCTACGAAAGGGCTGATATTTTTTACGTTTCTCTTCTGGGAAACCTTTTTTCTCGTCAGAGGCTTTCTCGAAAATATCATCGAGCACAGGCCCGAACACCTTGCCTCCCAAAAATGTGATTGAGCAGAGCTTATTTTTGGATTGTATATCCCCCGACCAGCTTTTTAGCCAGATGGCTCTCCTGGCCGCGTTAGTCAGGGACTGATTCCTGGCCGTAAATCTGACGGTCTCCGCTGAGGCATCAGCTAGAAACCCGGTGGCTAATTTTAACAGGGGAAGGGATTTTAGAATAGCCTCCCTTGGGGTTCTATCTGTAAGGTGCTCCTCTAAGTCATCTATCCACAGGTGCATTGAACGCACTACAGACGCTGCTGCTATATTAGCCCGTGTGACCGCGGCCAAACTTTCCCAGGCTCTCTTTAAGAGGCCGTCTGCCTTCCGGTCCATGGGCTCATTCAGATTGGAAGAGTCCTCAAAGGGAATGACTGTCTTTTTAGACACCTTTGCAACTGGGATATCTATTTTTGGGATTTCCTCCCAGACCTTGACCTCCTCTCGGTCGAATGGTAGGCGCAGTTTAAAGTCTCTAGGGACCGTGAGTCTCTTCTCCGCCTCTTCCCATTCCTCCAGGATCATCGCTCGTATATGCGTATTTACTGGGAATACCATTGAGGTTTGCGATCGCAGCCGCCCAAACATCTCGTCCTGTACCGATAGAGTCTCTGGGGGTTCCTCAATCTGCATAGTGTGTCTTACTGCACCCAGCAGTTCGTCCGTATCCCCGGATGAAAAGAGATATCTCTTCCCCTTCTCTGTGGGTTCTCTCATCTCCTCCACTTCTAGTCCTGATTCGGACGGGTCCTCCTCCGACGAGGAGTCCGACTCCCTTGGCCTTTTACCGGATACCTGGGGGATCGGCTGCGGAGTTTGGGGGCATCTCAGGCCTGATACTGAAGCCTGTACCTCTTACCTTATAATGGATCTCATGTTAGCCATGATAGTGGCTTGCTCATCCCCCACTATGCGTTTGGTGCATGCGTCACATAAGGGCTTATGCCATGTGTCCTTTAGTTTTTTGGCACAGATTGGGCACTTTTTCTCCTTTTTCATAGACTCCTTCTTCTCTGCTGGGGTCCCCTAAAATACACAGAATATGTGTCCTGTGGGATCTGCCTACTTAGGGTCCTGCAGTAACCTTTGCTGAGGTACTCACGTGACCCTGGCCATCAGACCCCGTCTCGGTTCTCGCCTGATCCTCCATCTCTGTGCAGGAACGGCTGTGTGGGCCCACCTGCCGCTAGTCAGTGCACCTGAATTGGTGCGCGCGATGTCCGACCTGCTCCGATTCCTCCTGGAGGGGCGTCGCCTGTCGGCTTCCAGCTCCGGGAGCGCGCGGTTCAGTTTGAATCGCCGTGACTGAACCGCCACCCGGAAGTACTGCAGACACCCGGGCCCGTCCCCCGGAAGTGACGCGGCCCCAGGAAGCAATCCGGCCAGCCGGAGAGACCGGAAGTGACGTGGACCCCGCGACCCAGAAGTGGCGCCAGGGCCTGTGACGCTGCCGCCCGGAGCGGCGCGGTCCCCCCCAAGCCAGCCCCCTCACCTGTGGCTCCGATGCCTCGGTGGTCTGCAAAGATGCCCTGCGGCGGTGATATGGTGTCGGGACCGCTTACTAGATGCGGCTCTGTAGAGGCGGCCCGGCAGAGGGACATCAGAGGCGACGCCTGGAGTCGAGAGCCACCTCAGGGGAAGCGACTCCGGCTCCCAGGAGCAGCGCTACGCTGGGTCTGCTGAGGGTCCCTCAGGTGGGTGTCAGCCTGCAGAATTCTTGAGCCGGGAAGGGAAAGGCTGGGCCCCCCGATCCTCACCATCTGCTCGGAATGGTCGGATTTCTCCCGTCGTTCATATCCGCAGTGGGACAGGAAAAATACTGAATGATGGCGAGGGGAGGGTCCTTTTGAGCTCTCGTGGTTTCCTGTCCCAATGTGGATAAGAAGGACCTCCTCCATCGTGCTGTCAGGTGGTGACCTGAAAATAGGATTTTTTATTTTCACGCCTGGGCAGTATAAACTTTAGTGAAACACTTGGGGGTTCAAGTTCTCACCACATATCTAGATAAGTTCCTTAGGGGGTCTAGTTTCCAAAATAGGGTCACTTGAGGGGGGTTTCTACTGTTTAACCATATCAGGGGCTCTTCAAATGGAACATGACGCCCGCAGACCATTCCATCAAAGTCTGCATTCCAAAGCGTCACTACTTCCCTTCTGAGCCCCAACGTGTGCCCAAACAGTAGTTTTCTACCACATATGGGGTACCAGCGTACTCAGGACAAATTGGACAACTTTTGGGGTCTAATTTCTCCTGTTACGCTCTGGAAAATTAAAAATTGGTGACTAAACAATCATTTTTGTGGGTACAAAATAGGATTTTTTATTTTCACGCCTGGGCAGTATAAACTTTAGTGAAACACTTGGGGGTTCAAAGTTCTCACATATCTAGATAAGTTCCTTAGGGGGTCTAGTTTCCAAAATGGGGTCACTTGTGGGGGGTTTCCACTGTTTGGGCAAATTGGACAACAACTTATGGGGTCCAATTTCCCCTGCTACCTTTGGGAGAATAAAAAATTGGGGACTAAACGATCATGTTTGTGGAAAAAATATGATTTTTTATTTTCACGCCCGGGCGTTATAAACTCCTGTGAAGCCCTAGGGGGTTCAAGGTGCTCACCACACATCTAGATAAGTTTCTTAGGGGGTCTAGTTTCCAAAATGGGGTCACTTGTGGGGAGTTTCCACTGTTTGGGCACATTGGGGGCTCGTCAAAACGCAACATGGCGTCCAATCTCAATTCCAGCCAATTTTAGGTTGAAAAAGTCAAATGGCGCTGCTTTCCTTCCGAGCCCTGCCGTGCGCCCAAACAGTGGTCCTCCCCACACATATAGGGTATCAGCGTACACAGGACAAATTGGACAACAACTTATGGGGTCCAATTTCTCCTGCTACCTTTGGGAGAATAAAAAATTGGGGACTAAACGATCATGTTTGTGGAAAAATATGATTTTTTATTTTCACACCCGGGCAATATAAACTCCTGTGAAGTCCTAGGGAGTTCAAGGTGCTCACCACACATCTAGATAAGTTCCTTAGGGGGTCTAGTTTCCAAAATGGGGTCACTTGTGGGGGGTTTCCACTGTTTGGGCACATTGGGGGGTCGTCAAATGCAACATGGCGTCCAATCTGAATTCCAGCCAATTTTAGGTTGAAAAAGTCAAATGGCGCTGCTTCCCTTCCGAGCCCTGCCGTGGGCCCAAACAGTGGTCCCCCCACATATAGGGTACCAGCATAATCAGGACAAATTGGACAACAACTTTTGTGGTCCAATTTCTCCTGTTACCCTTGGGAAAATTAAAAAACTTGTTGCTAACTAATAATTTTTGTGACTAAAAAGTTAAATGTTAATTTTTTCCTTCCATGTTGCTTTTGCTCCTGTGAAGCGCCTGAAGGGTTAATAATCTTCTTGAATGTAGTTTTGAGTAGCTTGAGGGGTGCAGTTTTTAGAATGGTGTCACTTTTGGGTATTTTCTGCCATATAGACCCCTCAAAGTGACTTCAAATGTGAGGTGGTCTCTAAAAAAAATGGTTTTGTAAATTTTGTTGTAAAAATGAGAAATAGCTGGTCAACTGTTAACCCTTATAAGTTCCTGACAAAAAAAAATTTTAGTTCCAAAATTGTGCTGATGTAAACTAGACACGTGGGAAATGTTATTTATTAACTATTTTGTGTCACGTAACTCTCTGGTTTAAGGGCATAAAAATTTAAAGTATGAAAATCGCAAAATTTTCGCTATATTTCCGTTTTTTTCATAAATAAACGCAAGTTATAGCAAAGAAATTTTACCACTAACATGAAGTAAAATATGTCATGAGAAAACAATGTCAGAATCGCCTAGAATCATTGAAGTGTTCCAGAGTTATTACCTCATAAAGGGACAGTGGTCAGAATTGTAAAAATTGGCCCGGGAGTTAACGCGCAAACCACCCTTAGTAGTGAAGGGGTTAAAGTAGAGGTAACGGTATGCTAACAAGTTGATTTAATGTGTAGTATTAACCCAAAAAAGTCCACCAATGCTGCAATGGCACTTCCTTAACAATGTACATAAACCAAGAAGACAGTGTTTAGACTGACTCCTAATGAAGAGAACCATAAATGGATAACAAATAATTTTATTTAGCCTATTAAAATACATAAAATGCTACCTGTATTTATTGCAAACAAACATACCCCAGGGGAATGGCACAATGCAGGAACACAAAAACCTCAAAAGATGTTCATAAAATTCCCTTGAGCATACCATATATAAAGTAGAATAATAAACAGGTCAATTTACATATGGAGAGAGGGCCCAAAAAGTCTTATTATTACTTGCCAACGGCATTAAATTACTAAAGTGCCCTTTTTCCTATAATTGACCATATGTAATAAAGTTATACCGCAATAAATATATTGCAAATCGCATAAGTGCCAATGATTTAAGAGAGGTGTACTTACTAAAGGGAAAAGAGGTGATTGCAGCCCGCAGTGCTGACCCCGCACCCCAACGCGCGTTTCGCCCGCTTGCTTCTTCTACATACTACACTTAATGTGTAGTATGTATAAAAATGTGTAACAGGTCCAGGGTACAGGGTAGGATAAAACCGCCGACCATGACTCTTTTTAATTTGATGGACAAAGAGATGGAAGATATTGAGCCAGACAGTCGTCCGTCAGTCAGGTCCCCGACACCACGGACACCCCAAAAGGATGGGCGGGCACTAGCGATGGCCTGGTAGGCAAAAGGCCTCGGTCATGGTGTTCCGGACAGTAGAGGGTAACAGAAGGGGAGAGCAGTGGGAGGTACACGCCGTAGAGTAGTCCAGGTGGACCTCGCCAACCTGAAAGAAGTTGTCACGTGGCGTGCGCGCCGGCGGGTAGCAGTAGGCTGCTCGGAGCATGGTGCTCCCGGTTTGGTTCAGTCCCCCCCGCGTGTGGCGGGTTTGACCCAACAACCGGTCCGACAACAGACGGTGGACAAGCTTCAGGACAACGTAGGTAGGGAGTACGATTGTCGGGGATGACAATACACAAAGGAAGGGGGAGTGTGGGGAAGGTGACTTGACGGACAGACATGACTGAAGGAAGAAGGGACGGTTTGTGCACTATAGACGGATAATGGCAATGACAGAAGGGAAACAGCTGGGGAAGATAGGAGTGCAATACCTAGATTTGAGCACAAGATGGCAGGGGGGAGCGTAGTTCAGGACTTGACAGCAGCTTAGGGCTTTAGAAACCATTTAGTCATGGGGGCGGGGAGATAGGAACCCAGGAGGGAAATTCCCGAGCAAGGGGATAAATAGGACAGGACAGGGTTCCAGGCTAGGCTAGTCCCGGGAGGAGCTCAGGAGGAGAAGACTCAGTACGGAGGACTGACGACGGTGGAGAGCTCGACCAGGGGACTGACAGGAAGAGACAGTCAGGGGGGTGGCCCTGACACAAAGAACCGCAGGACAGATGAGGATGACGACCTCGGACTGGTGAAGCGCTGGCGGTAGATAGGCCTAGGGCAGCCCCAGTGAAAGATCCGCGCGGAACGTCACTACGACAGAAGGAAGGTGAAGGTACCCGGGCCTGAATATGGAGAGCTGTAAAGCAGCTGCGGTGTATAGCTATGGTCGTCTGGAGGACGGCCAATAAACTCGGACCTATTGCAACCAAAATCTGCCTCCGTCTGGTGTCTGTGTCGTCTGGTCACGGTAAGCAGTGGACCACCCCCCAATCTGGGCCATTACTACCGGACCATGAGACATTCAGCAGCACAGAAGGGAGAGAAGATTCAGCCGATAAGATCTCAGGGATCTAGGAAGCCAACAGCATCTTTACCCTCCGCTTTCTCTTACAGGCCCAGCATAATACTTTTCTTCAAGTGATTTTCTAACTTGTCAGCACATTCTACGTACGCTGTCATTTGGCTTTATAGTTACAGATCTGGGCAGGTAACGGTCAGCGTCTCCTAATCCCAGGGGGTAGGTGGATCTTCTAGGTGACAAGTTCTATAGAAAAGGGCTTTCAATGCCCAAAGTCATTTGAACAGTTTTGGGTGGAGGAGAATGTTGTGGCCTAGAGCAGAGTTCCCCAACTCCAGTCCTCAAGGCCCACCAACAGGTCATGTGTTCAGGATTTCCTTAGTATTGCCCAGGTGATAATTGCATCACCTGTACAATACAAGGGAAATCCTGAAAACATGATCTGTTGGTGGGCCTTGAGGACTGGAGTTGGGGAACCCTGGCCTAGAGGCAAAATAGTGATCATGGTAATACGGCCGGACTACACCACCGATAAAGCAGCCACAGCTGGTGACTGAGAGGAATCTGTGACTTCTCTGTATTCAGTGGTTACTACTCACCTGGGTAGTCATATGTGGGAATCTCCTCTTTACACCGCTCATCACCCCTCACATATGTCTCTGTAGTGTTAATATGGGTCAGATCTTCACCCTGAAACAAATATTGTGAGTCACAGACAGATGGAGAAGTCCCATCTATGATCAGCTCTAATCCTGCCATCTCCACCGTTCTCATTACACAAGTATAAAACAGATAATACTGGTGGATAAAACAAGACTGAGCACAAGACCTTCACAGCCGTCTACACATCATAGGGGAGATCTCCTGACACCTTCTCTCCATCTACCTGATGATCCTGAGGAGCACTGGGATCTTCTTGGTTACAGTCCTGTGGAAGAAGAGGACGGGGACATCTCTCTGGTGTTGTCCTCTTACTGGATAGATCTGGAGGAAACACATACAGGGACTGAATTCATTCTCTACATACAGATAATTATAGGCCGTGTGTATTTAGTCCTGTCTATTACCTGGTGATGTGAGGGGCTGGGGAACCTCCATTATGACGTCCTTGTAGAGGTCTCTGTTTCCTTCTAAATACTCCCACTCCTCCATGGAGAAATAGACAGCGACATCCTGACACCTTAAAGGAACCTGACACATACAATGATACCATCATCCCCCGATCCCTTCATAGCGTTACTGTATAATGTCCCAGCATTCCCAGCAGTGTCACCTCTCCAGTCAGCAGCTCAATCATCTTGGAGATGAGTTCTAGGATCTTCTGGTCATTGATGTCCTCATGGATCAGGGGGTGAGGTGGAGGCCCCATGATTGGGCTCAGGGGTCTTCCACATCCCTCAGACACAGGGTCCTGACAGCGATCACTAGAGGTCTTCTTCACCACTGTGTAATCCTGGTTATGGAGAGACACATTAATAAATCTCACTACAGACATTTCCAGAGTCCTCACCTCTCCAGTTCTGTCCATCTGTTATTCCCATAGATAAGAATGATGTAATGTGACGTCATCAGAATCTCTCACCTCTCCAGTGAGACGGAAGAGGATCTCTAGGGTGAGGTGTAACATCCTCTCCGCCATCTTGTCTCTGTCCATATCCATCCTTGATGGGTAAATCAGGAAAATTTTCTTCTGTAGAAGATCTTCACTGAGAGGATCCGATATTGTAGAGACCTGAATGAGAAGAAGATGATCCGATGTAACATCATAAGAATCCTGTGTAATAATACAATTACTGGAGATAATAAGGGAAACATATGAGGAGATTTATTATCTTACAGGGTTTAGTTTTCTTCCCTGACATCTACTAATAAAACCTATATATTTAGGCCACAGACAACAAGCAGTTTCCTCCTCGGAGTCGGCAGCTGAACACGTTCCTCATAGACTCATCTTCCATAACGCTAATTCTCGCCTCATTACCGACACTGGAATCGGCATTAGCAATACTGCAGGAGAGATTCATTACACGCGACATGAGAAATAACTCCTTCATGATGAGGACGACATCTTCATCTCCTACTGCGGCTCTAGAGACAGATGTGGCCAGAGTCGGTCACTGCCTCCATCCCCACCGGCCGTCTATATGAAGGTTTCCCGTCTTCCCCGCACTGGAATCTTCTCTCCCGTTAGATCTCAGCTCTGAGTCACACACAGAAGTTTGAGGCTTTTCTGGAAGAACAGGACAGGAGAGATCTGAGGCCGATGTCTCCATGTACAGGGTTTCCCCTCGGGATAAGAGGCTTTTCTATCCCTTTCCCCCAATTAGAGGGGACACCTGTGGATATCGGGGTCTTTACCGGCTGCAGTCCTGGGGGGATTTACTCAGTAACGTGGACGTTGGACAAACGTCACCATCAATTCCCATCAGAGTGAAGGAACATCGCTCCTCTATTCAGCTCTATGGATCCAGGATGAAATCCACTGCGGCCCCTGCAAGAAAAGAGCGAAGTCTGGTGAGACCCCCCGAGGCCGGAGATTTCTACAGCTGCTCTGTGCGCACAGGACCTGTGATGAGGTCACAGGAGGGGAGGAGTCAGGGGTCACATGATCAGGAGCCTCAGTGTGGGCAGGACTCTGCTGTGCTGGTTATCACTTCTTATTTTTAGGCTATGTGCACACGGTGCGGATTCTGCTGTGGAATTTTCCCCGCAGATTTTGCTAAATCTGCCGGTAAAATGGCCTGCGTTTTACCTGCAGTTTTACCTGCAGTTTTAGTGCAGATTTCTATAATGGAGCAGGTGGAAAACTGCAATAAAACCGCACAGAAGAAGCGACATGCTGCTTCTTTTAGGCCATGTGCAGATGATGCAGATATCCAGCAGATCCGCAGTGTGATGTACAGTACAATGTAAATCAATTGAAAAAAAACCGCTGTGCAGACGCTGCGGATTTTTCCGCGCGGTTTTCTTGTGGTTCAAAATATGCAGCATGTGACTTCTTTTGTGCGGTTTTCCTGCTGCTCCATTCTCCAAATCATTTGACCTGCGGATTTCTTCAATTCTGGGCGGAAAAATCCGCAGGGCAAAAAAGTACGTGTGCACTTAGCCTTATTCCGCACCAAATCTGCACGGAAAAACCTGCAGCATGTGCAGAGCGTTTTTTGTTTTACATAGCCTTAAATGGTACTGTACATCACATGCAGTTCTGCAGGGCCAAATCTGCTGCAGAACTGCACCGAATCTGCACTGTGTGCACAGGGCCTTACATGGACACTCGGGGCCATTGACCGGGTAGACACTGGCCCGGCACCGAGTAACCGCACAGCCCTGAGAGGGTGTTCCAGAACAACTAAGAACTTTTTTAAAATTTCAGATAGAAAAGACCGCTCTCTCTGACCGCTCCTTTACTGTATCTTTTGCCGGTTCCTCCTCCTCTCACCTTCCCCTTACTGTTGGGGTTCCTCAAGGATCAGTTCTAGGCCCCCTCCTCTTCTCCTTGTACACTGCCCCTATTGGTCAAACAATCAGTAGATTTGGTTTCCAGTACCATCTCTATGCTGATGACACCCAATTATACGCTTCTTCTCCTGACATCACGCCAGCCTTTCTAGAAAACACCAGCGATTGTCTAAACGCTGCGTCCAATATCATGTCCTCACTATATCTGAAACTGAACCTGTCAAAGACTGAACTCCTTGTGTTTCCTCCCGCTACTAATGTACCTATACCCGACATTGCTATTTCTGTGTGTGGTTCCACTATTACTCCCCAGCAACATGCCCGCTGTCTTGGGGTCATACTTGACTCCGAGCTTTGATTCACCCCCCACATTCGATCACTGGCTCGCTTTTGTCATCTGCACCACAAAAACATTTCTAGAATTTGACCTTTTCTTACTTTTGACTCTGCAAAAACTCTTACTGTTTCTCTTATTCATTCTCGTCTCGACTATTGTAACTCCCTTCTAATCTGTCTCCCTCTTACCAAACACTCCCTCTCCAATCTGTCTTGAATGCTGCAGCCAGGATCATATTCCTCCCCATTCGTTACACCAATGCCTCTACCTTGTGCCAGTCATTACACTGGCTACCCATCCACTCCAGAATCCAGTACAAACTTATTACCCTCACCCACAAAGCCCTCCATGGCTCAGCACCACCCTACATCTCCTCCCTTATTTCAGTATACCACCCTACCCGCACCCTCTGTTCTGCTGATGACCTGAGGTTAGCATCCTCAATAATCAGAACCTCCCACTCCCGTCTCCAAGACTTTACACGTGCTGCGCCAATTCTTTGGAATGCACTTCCCAGGTCAATACGATTAGTCCCCAATCCCCACAATTTTAAGCGTGCCCTGAAAACGCATTTATTCAGACTGGCCTATCGCCTCAACTCATTAAACTAATCTATCCCTATGTGGCACAGCCAAAAGTTTTACCATAACCAGGTTCCCCGCATCATGTTCCCACATGCTTTATGCCTCCATCAGCCCTCTGTGTCTGTACTGTTACACACTTAACATTATGGCTGGTCCATACAATCAGGGCAACTGCTACCACCCACCTCTCGTGTCTCCCTCTTTCCTCATAGACTGTAAGCTTGCGAGCAGGGCCCTCACTCCTCTTGGTATCTGTTATGATCTATGTGATTATTGTTATGCTGTAATGTCTATTGTCTGTACAAGTCCCGTCCGAAATGTAAAGTGCTGCGGAATATGTCGGCGCTATAGAATTTTTTTATTTTTTATTATTATTTTTTATTATTATTATTAAAAGAGACGATTGTTTAAAAGTAGCAGAGAAACTCTTCCCTTTGATCGAGGAGAATAAGGTTAATATGAGATTTATTCACAATTTGGACAGAATAACTTAGATGTCTCAGATGTGAATAATAAAATAGTGGATGGTAGAATAATAACCAGCACCTATAAAAACCTGCAGCCATCAATATGTCCCTCCATTCTAATAATGCACACCTGGAACATACTAACAGAGGCCGACCATACAGCCGGTATCTGAGGCTGAGAACAATGAATAGTAGAGAAGAAGGTTTCATACAAGCGAATGACCTGACAGACGACTTATTACACAGAGGTCATCCGCCAACATTACTACACTGTGCTAGAGCTATGGAGGAACCCATGTGGGTCTAGTTACAGGATCCAGGAGGAAGAGCAGAAAAAAGGACGAGATAATAAAAGGTTTATTGTCACTTTTACACCTAATCCCAATATGAATGTAATAAAATCAGCGATAAACAGGAATTGGCATTTGTGAGGAGCTAAAGATTTAGCCGTAGCAGCAAAGAACAACCCTCGATTGCTTCTAGAAGAAGCGGTGACTTAGATGACTTATCGCTACAGGAAAGATTCCAGGAGAAGAACAATAAAGTCACCTGGTTACATGGAAGACGTCCAAGAGGCCATTTCCATTGTGGGGATTGCTCCTTCTGTCATCTCCATCTTACAGGAGAAATCTGAGGATCGGTGCGATGACGGTAGATAAACCAATCACGGGCCGCACAGAACAAGCGCTTTATGTCATATACTGCCCAGGACGATTATTATATTGCCCAGACTATTAGACCACGGCACATCAGGCTCAGAGAACATTTCCATTCAGTCACACAGGGAAAGGATCTGTGACATTAATGATATAAGAGAGGTCCATAATGCGGACCCCGATGTGCTGAGATCTGCAGGAATTGAGCCCGCTGATTATCCTGTACAAGGCGGTGACCAGAATAGATTACTACTAACAAGAGAAGCAGCATGGATTGTGGACTGCGATGCACAAGTTCCCCTTGGCCTCAGTGATACATTGAATATGTCTGTGTGGTTATGATCTATGTTATATTTCTTTACATTTTTTGTATTAATCATCTCACTGTACTCACTGTAAATGTTTTACACTTCTCAGTTAACCATTCCCTAACCCTTGTTAAAAGGAAGTGGTGTAACCCCCTGACAAGCATGGACCGGTAGAAGCCCTAAGCAAGTGCGAAACGGCCGTAGTCGTCAGGCTCTCTCATCTGTATAGCTCCCTGCTACCTGCACGCCGCACTCTAATATGGTTTGATGTCATGTTTCACCATGGAATAAAATTGTAAGAAGGATCTGGGTGACAATTCTTTCAATTCCTTATGATTACTCTTATACGTATACACAATGGTGATGAATGGAAGGCCGCATTCAATACACCGGAGGGGCATATTGAAAATTTGGTGATGCCATTCAGATTAAACAATGCTCCGGCAGTCTTTGAAAATGTCATTTTTTTTCTCCCCGATGGGTAGATTTGCGGTAGTTTACCTGGATGATATATTGAGTTACTCACGTCCACTGCAGGAGCATCATGAGCATGTCAGACAGCTGGAGTGGGAAAAACATTACCCAGCAATCCGTTTTTGATATTTTGAAGACCTCCATCATTGAACAATGTCCTAGCACCAGCAAACATAAAAGAGAAGAAGGAAGATTTGCTAAAAATCACCTGTCTCCCGAATAAAATCATTACATGCAATCTGAAAACTTGCCTCTGTTGTGACTCGATCTGCCATGGTCTCTCTGAATTCACCCTTATTTCTACTGGTGAAATTTCCCGATCAAAACTCCCATGTCATGTTCCATCAGTTATGTCACATGCGTGATTATATGCTCTTACCAGAAATTATATGTGGGAAGGACGACCCGACCCCTCCACAAAAGGCTGAACTCACACCGTTCCAATACTCCATAGGGTTTTCTCCAACATGGGCTTTCACGTCACTGCACCATCAAACACAAGAAAGATTCCACACAACTGAGAATATTCCCCACAGAGGAGATTCCCCCACAGGGTCAGAATCGCATTGGACTACTACATCGGGAAGAAATCTTCTGGATTTATAAACTAAACCCCCTTACTCCAAATGGCCTCAGTGAGATTACATATGTTACAGAGGCTCCTGCTGCACCAGCCTGGGATCAGTCAGATCATCGCCGGATCACCGAACACCTCCTGTGACCCGGCTCCACCAGCGCTGCCGATCCCCCCCGGGTTTACTGAATTCAGACTGTGGGACAGACCCCCATTTGACACATTAACTTTTGCCCTATTTTTCTTCTGAAACTTTGGGGTGCGTCTTATAGTCCGAAAGATACAGTATATCTTTATTCATTCTTTTAGGTGACCGCACTTCATTCATAGGCACTTTATAATATAATTATTGTATGTAATGTGTTCTGTTTTCATGAACTATAATTTATCTGTGTGTGACGGACTTTCTCATGAACTTTGACATTTTGTGCTTTGTTGGTGTTTTTTCATTCCAGAGACATACTGATAGGGAATTTAGATTGTGAGCCCCATTGGGGACAGCGATGATAATGTGTGCAAACTGTAAAGCGCTGCGGAATATGTTGGCGCTATATAAATAAAAAGATTATTGTTATTAATATTATAAAGACTGCATATAAAACGTTCCAGGCTTCACATGTTTATCCACTATCAGGTTTCGTCCTGAGGAAGACGTCCTGCGTGACTGTGAAACGCGTTGACTTTGAAAACCTATTTGAATAAACGTTTTTAATGAAAATCTCCATCTCCGATCGTCTCCATCAGCAGCGCAGGTACAGACACATTATACCCGGATGAAATCTCTGTAACACTTTCAGGTTACTTGGCTAAAACCAATGAAGGGACTGCTGGGACCGTAACGGGGTCCATCTGAGACCCCAATGCAGAAGCCAAATGTCCTGAGAACTGGACCTGCTGGACCACAAATTGTCATTTATCCAGGATACCAAATAAATAGTTGTCACGTAGAACCTGGAGAACCTGTCTGACATGCTGAGCATGCTCCTCCAGAGGACGGGAGTAACTCACTATATCATCCAGGAAAATTACCACAAATCTACCATCAGTGAGAAAAAATATAATTACTGACATTGTCACAGACTGCCGGAGCATTGGTTACCCCGAATGGCGGCATCAGGTTGGGTTTTCTTACAACGAATATTGGATTTATGTTGGGGCCCCCTGTCCCTGACAGCCGGTGTCGTTTGCCCTACAGAGGCTAATCCACAAGGGCCCTGAGGAGCGAGACTCGGGCGACTTTCTCCCAAGTGTGACCCCGGCCTCAGCCGGACTCTGGAAGGGGGGAAATAACCGAGATTTGGGCATTTTAGCTCCTGGTGTGGAGTTGATAGCACAATCATATACCGCCATATAGTAGACGGCCGGTAACCGGTGAGAATTCCCTCATGTGTGGGGTCTATTTCCCTCCAGAGAAATCACACGTTACATTCCACACATAACACTGTGTAGAGAAGGCGGCGCGGGGTAATTGTGCCAGTAGTGAGGGGCGAATAATGGCGGGAATGTCACTGACTGAGGAGAAGCCTCCATGGAGCGTCTTCACTCCGGAGATCATGTGACCCCTGACTCCTCCCCTCCTGTGACCTCATCACAGGTCCTGTGTACAGAGCAGCCATATATGTGGAGTGCGGCTCTGCAGGTTAGTGATGGGCAGTCCGGCTCTTCTGGCTCCTTTCCCCACTTTTCTCCCTCCTGTCCCTTCACTATAAAGCCTGGGCCTCATTATACAGCTGTACAGGGGTCTAGTGAAGGCTTTTTAGCCCTTTCCTCAGACTGTAGCTCCTGAGCACAGGCCCTCACTCCTGTCCCTTCACTATAAAGCCTGGGCCTCATTATACAGCTGTTCAGGGGTCTAGTGAAGGCTTTTTAGCCCTTTCCTCAGACTGTAGCTCCTGGGCTCAGGCCCTCACTCCTGTCCCTTCACTATAAAGCCTGGGCCTCATTATACAGCTGTACAGGGGTCTAGTGAAGGCTTTTTAGCCCTTTCCTCAGACTGTAGCTCCTGAGCACAGGCCCTCACTCCTGTCCCTTCACTATAAAGCCTGGCCTCATTATACAGCTGTACAGGGGTCTAGTGAAGGCTTTTTAGCCCTTTCCTCAGACTGTAGCTCCTGGGCACAGGCCCTCACTCCTGTCCCTTCACTATAAAGCCTGGGCCTCATTATACAGCTGTACAGGGGTCTAGTGAAGGCTTTTTAGCCCTTTCCTCAGACTGTAGCTCCTGAGCACAGGCCCTCACTCCTGTCCCTTCACTATAAAGCCTGGCCTCATTATACAGCTGTACAGGGGTCTAGTGAAGGCTTTTTAGCCCTTTCCTCAGACTGTAACTCCTGGGAACAGACCCTCACTCCTGTCCCTTCACTATAAAGCCTGGGCCTCATTATACAGCTGTACAGGGGTCTAGTGAAGGCTTTTTAGCCCTTTCCTCAGACTGTAGCTCCTGAGCACAGGCCCTCACTCCTGTCCCTTCACTATAAAGCCTGGGCCTCATTATACAGCTGTTCAGGGGTCTAGTGAAGGCTTTTTAGCCCTTTCCTCAGACTGTAGCTCCTGGGCTCAGGCCCTCACTCCTGTCCCTTCACTATAAAGCCTGGGCCTCATTATACAGCTGTACAGGGGTCTAGTGAAGGCTTTTTAGCCCTTTCCTCAGACTGTAGCTCCTGAGCACAGGCCCTCACTCCTGTCCCTTCACTATAAAGCCTGGCCTCATTATACAGCTGTACAGGGGTCTAGTGAAGGCTTTTTAGCCCTTTCCTCAGACTGTAGCTCCTGGGCACAGGCCCTCACTCCTGTCCCTTCACTATAAAGCCTGGGCCTCATTATACAGCTGTACAGGGGTCTAGTGAAGGCTTTTTAGCCCTTTCCTCAGACTGTAGCTCCTGAGCACAGGCCCTCACTCCTGTCCCTTCACTATAAAGCCTGGCCTCATTATACAGCTGTACAGGGGTCTAGTGAAGGCTTTTTAACCCTTTCCTCAGACTGTAGCTCCTGGGCACAGGCCCTCACTCCTGTCCCTTCACTATAAAGCCTGGGCCTCATTATACAGCTGTACAGGGGTCTAGTGAAGGCTTTTTAGCCCTTTCCTCAGACTGTAGCTCCTGGGAACAGGCCCTCACTCCTGTCCCTTCACTATAAAGCCTCGGCCTCATTATACAGCTGTACAGGGGTCTAGTGAAGGCTTTTTAGCCCTTTCCTCAGTCTGTAGCTCCTCGGATCAGGCCCTCACTCCTGTCCCTTCACTATAAAGCCTGGGCCTCATTATACAGCTGTACAGGGGTCTAGTGAAGGCTTTGTAGCCCTTTCCTCAGACTGTAGTTCCTGGGCACAGGCCCTCACTCCTGTCCCTTCACTATAAAGCCTGGGCCTCATTATACTGCTGTACAGGGGTCTAGTGAAGGCTTTTTAGCCCTTTTCTCAGACTGTAGCTTCTGGGAACAGGCCCTCACTCCTGTCCCTTCACTATAAACCCTGGGCCTCATTATACAGCTGTACAGGGGTCTAGCGAAGGCTTTTTAGTCCTTTCCTCAGACTGTAGCTCCTGGGAACAGACCCTCACTCCTGTCCCTTCACTATAAAGCCTGGGCCTCATTATACAGCTCTACAGGGGTCTAGTGAAGGCTTTTTAGCCCTTTCCTCAGACTGTAGTTCCTGGGCACAGGCCCTCACTCCTGTCCCTTCACTATAAAGCCTGGGCCTCATTATACAGCTCTACAGGGGTCTAGTGAAGGCTTTTTAGCCCTTTCCTCAGTCTGTAGCTCCTGGGAACAGGCCCTCCTGTTATGATTGAGTCACCCTAGGAGGCAAAAAACAGAAATTCTAGCTAAGTCCAGAAAACCAGAGAGGTTGGCAGCTATCAGATTGCAGACCCCTGATCCTATCACAACAACTAGCAGTAGCCGTGGGGGGTTCCTACGATGCCCTAGACCCCTCGATCACAGCTGGAGAAATAAATAGGCCTAAAGAAAGAAAGGGGAAATCTAAACTGCCCCAGAGCAGACCCCAAAGCAGTAGGCAGCCCCCAACATATAATGACGGTGAAGCAAGATGAAAACACCAACACAGACAGAAAGATAGACTGAGCAAAGACGGGGCCCAAAACTACCTAGATAGGAAAGGACAGGAAGGCTGCTGTCTGCAATCCGTAAAAAACCCTATGAAAATAAGAGCCAACAGACTGACAGTGAAAAAGACCCTGAAGACGCTAGGCTTCAAAAAGCTATGTCAGTACTCAGGAATATTCTGAAGACAGAGCAACAGGCAAAAGGAGATTCAGCTCATCCCAGCAGGGAATGGCAGAATCCAAAAAAGCAAGGAAAACAAACACAAAACATAAATGCAAACAGGCAAAGCAGAAACTTAGCTTTAGGGAAGCAGGAATCAGACTGGTGTCCTAGGAGTCCACAGAGAAATCACCCGCAGGGCAGGAGGGCGTCGGCAGCCTTATATCCAGTCAGTGACTCCACTCAGCCAGTCATCCTCATTAGACTCAGGTGCCTGATAATCAGGCTCATTACCTTCCTTTACCAGAATAGGGAGTTCCCCAGACCTCAGTGAAGAAGGGGAAAATGAACTCACAACACCCTCCCTCCTGTCCCTTCATTATAAAGCCTGGGCCTCATTATACAGCTGTACAGGGGTCTAGTGAAGGCTTTTTAGCCCTTTCCTCAGACTGTAGCTTCTAGGTTCAGCCCCTCACTCCTGTCCCTTCACTATAAAGCCTGGGCCTCATTATACAGCTGTACAGGGGTCTAGTGAAGGCTTTGTAGCCCTTTCCTCAGACTGTAGTTCCTGGGCACAGGCCCTCACTCCTGTCCCTTCACTATAAAGCCTGGGCCTCATTATACTGCTGTACAGGGGTCTAGTGAAGGCTTTTTAGCCCTTTTCTCAGACTGTAGCTTCTGGGAACAGGCCCTCACTCCTGTCCCTTCACTATAAACCCTGGGCCTCATTATACAGCTGTACAGGGGTCTAGCGAAGGCTTTTTAGTCCTTTCCTCAGACTGTAGCTCCTGGGAACAGACCCTCACTCCTGTCCCTTCACTATAAAGCCTGGGCCTCATTATACAGCTCTACAGGGGTCTAGTGAAGGCTTTTTAGCCCTTTCCTCAGACTGTAGTTCCTGGGCACAGGCCCTCACTCCTGTCCCTTCACTATAAAGCCTGGGCCTCATTATACAGCTCTACAGGGGTCTAGTGAAGGCTTTTTAGCCCTTTCCTCAGTCTGTAGCTCCTGGGAACAGGCCCTCCTGTTATGATTGAGTCACCCTAGGAGGCAAAAAACAGAAATTCTAGCTAAGTCCAGAAAACCAGAGAGGTTGGCAGCTATCGGATTGCAGACCCCTGATCCTATCACAACAACTAGCAGTAGCCGTGGGGGGTTCCTACGATGCCCTAGACCCCTCGATCACAGCTGGAGAAATAAATAGGCCTAAAGAAAGAAAGGGGAAATCTAAACTGCCCCAGAGCAGACCCCAAAGCAGTAGGCAGCCCCCAACATATAATGACGGTGAAGCAAGATGAAAACACCAACACAGACAGAAAGATAGACTGAGCAAAGACGGGGCCCAAAACTACCTAGATAGGAAAGGACAGGAAGGCTGCTGTCTGCAATCCGTAAAAAACCCTATGAAAATAAGAGCCAACAGACTGACAGTGAAAAAGACCCTGAAGACGCTAGGCTTCAAAAAGCTATGTCAGTACTCAGGAATATTCTGAAGACAGAGCAACAGGCAAAAGGAGATTCAGCTCATCCCAGCAGGGAATGGCAGAATCCAAAAAAGCAAGGAAAACAAACACAAAACATAAATGCAAACAGGCAAAGCAGAAACTTAGCTTTAGGGAAGCAGGAATCAGACTGGTGTCCTAGGAGTCCACAGAGAAATCACCCGCAGGGCAGGAGGGCGTCGGCAGCCTTATATCCAGTCAGTGACTCCACTCAGCCAGTCATCCTCATTAGACTCAGGTGCCTGATAATCAGGCTCATTACCTTCCTTTACCAGAATAGGGAGTTCCCCAGACCTCAGTGAAGAAGGGGAAAATGAACTCACAACACCCTCCCTCCTGTCCCTTCATTATAAAGCCTGGGCCTCATTATACAGCTGTACAGGGGTCTAGTGAAGGCTTTTTAGCCCTTTCCTCAGACTGTAGCTTCTAGGTTCAGCCCCTCACTCCTGTCCCTTCACTATAAAGCCTGGGCCTCAGTATACAGCTGTACAGGGGTCTAGAGAAGGCTTTTTAGCCCTTTCCTCAGACTGTAGCTCCTGGGAACAAGCCTCACTCCTGTCCCTTCACTATAAAGTCTGTGGGTCGCCCTCACACCCAGGGCAGCGGGGTACCCGGTACCGGGCCGGTGTCAGGGGGATGTGTCACAGCAACAGTGACCCGGTCCGTGGCCCTGGGCGCCCAATATCAATGGCGGTGATGTTAATACTATAGTTTGTATGGATAGTTTGTGACGCCACCCGTGGTGTTTGGCAAGTAAGATTTTGAGCCAACGCTGCGTGCAGATCCACTGAGACTGATGGTGTGGTGCAGCAAAGATGGTGTAGCTCCCCACAGGTGGAGCTGTAGTCCCAGGGCAGTGTAGGTGCAATGGATGAGGAGAGGCGCAGAATGGTATAGATGCTGGTACCCAGATTTAGCAGTGCTGAAGGTGTTAGCGGCGAATGAATGGAGGACACCAGGACTTGAAGTTTCAAAGCTTTACTCACAGTTCTTGGTAACCACTGGTGCCTGCCTCCGTGCCGTGTCCTCTGGGGTAGAGACTCAATCAACCTCCCGGGCAAGTCAGGGTTCTCCTCTCCAACACTCCGCCAACATGTGCCTTTCCTGAACGACTCCTCTATTGCACCTTTTAGTGTGAAGAACTCCAGTACAGTGGTTACTCTGAAGTTCCTCCTGTCAGATGTTCCTAGAACCTTACTTGTATGACAGACAACTGTAGCCTGATCAGGGACCTCCTGGATCCCGGCTCTCTATCCGTGTTGCTGTTGTGTCCCAAGTCTTAAATGGGAGTAGTGCATTTACAGCCAACTACTCCACCGGTGTCTGCTGCAGAACCATAAGTGTCCATACAACCTCGGGGACCGGGCCCCGGCCTTGCGCTGAGAACCTATAGGCAGGGTTCCTCTTCCAACTCACAACTCCTCTCTGTTCTCCTACTACTTCGTTCTGCGCTGTTCCTTCTCTCTCTTATGGATGCTTAGGTTGCAGTTCTACGTCTTTCTCCTTCTCTTCTCTTTCCCGTGCCAGCTGGCTCAGATCACTGAGGCAGCTGCAGCACTCTTTCTAAACTGAACTCAAACTGAACTCAAAACTAACTTCAGAACTGAACTCCTCTCGCCTGACCTCCTGTCAGACTGACCTGCAATTCTAAACCTTCCCACTCTTTTATATGGATCTCCACTCCACCCACCTCCCAGCACATCTCGTGTTAAGAAGCAAGGAATCACCAGAGGTGCTCTGCTACCCTCTAAGCATGAGCCGCAATGTGATCAGTGCTGAACTATCCTGTGTGTGGGATGCAGGTGTGTAGTGTGGAAAGGAGTTCCCAACTTACCTAGGCAGTGGGGCACTACACCTTAGGAGAAGGTGCAGTACCTCTGTGGCGACTGAGCCTCAGGGGCGCCACACCTGGACCTCATTATACAGCTGTAGAGGGGTCTAGTGAAGGCTTTTAGCCCTTTCCTCAGTCTGTAGATCCTGGGCACAGGCCCTCATTTCTGTCCCTTCACTATAAAGCCTGGGCCTCATTATACAGCTGTACAGAGGTCTAGTGAAGGCTTTTTTGCCCTTTCCTCAGACTGTAGCTTCTGAGATCAGCCCCTCACTCCTGTCCCTTCACTATAAAGCCTGGGCCTCATTATACTGCTGTACAGGGGTCTAGTGAAGGATTTTTAGCCCTTTCCTCAGACTGTAGCTCCTGGGCACAGGCCCTCACTCCTGTCCCTTCACTATAAAGCCTGAGCCTCATTATACTGCTGTACAGGGGTCTAGTGAAGGTTTTTTAGCCCTTTCCTCAGACTGTAGCTCCTGGGCACAGACCCTCACTCCTGTCCCTTCACTATAAAGCCTGGGCCTCATTATACAGCTGTACAGGGGTCTAGTGAAGGCTTTTTAGCCCTTTCCTCAGACTGTAGCTCCTGGGCACAGACCCTCACTCCTGTCCCTTCACTATAAAGCCTGGGCCTCATTATACAGCTGTACAGGGGTCTAGTGAAGGCTTTTTAGCCCTTTCCTCAGACTGTAGCTCCTGGGCACAGGCCCTCACTCCTGTCCCTTCACTATAAAGCCTGGACCTCATTATACAGCTGTACAGGGGTCTAGTGAAGGCTTTTTAGCCCTTTCCTCAGACTGTAGCTCCAGGTCACCATAACCCTAACAAGCTAATTAAGGTGTGAAATCTTGGTCAAAATTATCTCAGTACACAAATCTCCAAGGGTGCCCAAAGTTTTGCATCGCCCCTTTTTCCTTTTTAGCAATTATGAAAGTGTAAAAATGTCTATATATGTATTTTTTATTATTATTTTTGCCTAAAATACAAAGGCCATGTGTGATCTTAGAGGTTCGGCCTTTTGGAGATAATTTCATCTTCATCTTACTACTGCTCACAATAACGGTCATTTTGACCC
Organism: Dendrobates tinctorius; assembly: GCF_039654945.1. Classification (NCBI taxonomy): domain Eukaryota; kingdom Metazoa; phylum Chordata; class Amphibia; order Anura; family Dendrobatidae; genus Dendrobates; species Dendrobates tinctorius. Next base: position 230,765 of record NW_027362038.1, on the reverse strand, counting down.
GGGGCGCCCACACTTTTACATGCCGCTGTCAATGCTTCGTCCCGCTGGTGCTCAATATTTCATTGGGTCTTACTATTAAACTTAATGAAAAGTTTGGTGAATGTCTTTGAGCTGTTATTACTAGAGATGATTGAATATCGTCGGAGAAGTTGTTATTGGCTAATATCACTTACCGAATAGCTGCATCGGGACCCCGGATCCCTGGAGCGCTCCCGATAATCAGCTGCATGTGTCGCCCTCCATGCAGGTGCTGTGACTATCACACAGCGCGACACACGCAGCTGATTATCGGGAGCGCTCCAGCACACTGAGTCCTGCACACACTGAGGCCCCTGATCATGTGACCCCTGACTCCCCCTCCTGTGACCTCATCACAGGTCCTGTGCACACAGAGCAGTCATATATGTGGCGGACACTCCTGGATCTTCTGCTTTCTGGGATGGTTCCTCCTGTGAGTCCTATTAACCCTTTCTCTCCCTGTATTCTCCTTTCTGACAGGACAATATCTGAATTCGGATAGTGTGACAGGAATTTAAGCAATGTGAAAAGAAAAAATGACAATTTTACTTTTTTTCTCACAAAAAAGTGACTTTAGCCCCAAAATTGGCAGCGTAACAAATCCTTATTTCCCCACTGTAGTTTGTAGACTCCATATACAGATCCCTTAAGTGCAAAAAGAGCTGAATTCCCCACTTAAGTTATTGCATTTTGGAAATTGCACCCCACTGGGAATTTACCTACAGGTAAAGGCACATGTTGTGAACTTATTTTCTGGTCTGCCTCTGGTTTCTGGTGAAGGAGCTGGTTGTGTTGACAGAGGAGTCGTGAGTTCTCTTTCCGGGCTCCCTCTGCTAGTGGCAGGAGGTAATGAAGCTGATCTAATTAACAGAGACCTGCCACCTGATAATGAGGATGAGGATTGGACATCTGGAGTCTCAGACTGGATTTAAGACAGCCGACTCCCTCTTCCCATGCTGGTGAATTTTTCCTGCCTCCTGAGGTTCTAGTTTCCAGTTCAGTTCCTGCCTTCTCAAGCTAAGTGTTCTCTGCTATTGTTCACACTTGATTTGGTTTGGTCTATTCAGTTTTTGTGTGGTTAGCCAGCCCCGGCTGGGGCTGTGCTGAATTTCCATTCCTATGTCACTGCATGTGCCAGTTTGCTTTTTGTCCCTTATTAGATTGGCCTTTTTTTTGCTCTGTTCTCAGAATATGCTGATATAGTGGGAGAAGTCTAATGACTTCAAGGTTTTTTGCTATCAGAAGTGTTGGACATTTTTGCATGTTTTTTTTGGCGTGATTGCAGACAGTATCTTTCCTTTCCTGTCCTGTCTAGTTAGTTTTGGCCCCATCGTTTGCTCAGTCTATTTTCCTACCTGTGTTTGTGCTTTCATCTTGTCTCACCATCAATACATGTGTGGGGGCTGTCTATTCCTTTGGGGTCTGCTCTGGGGAAGTTTAGATTTCCCCTTGTCTTGCTTTAGGCTTAATTAGTCCTCCGGCTGTGACGAGGCATCTAGAATCATCGTAGGTACGCTCCGCGGCTACTTCTAGTTGTGTGGTTAGGATCAGGGGTCTGCAATCCGCTTAGTTACCAACCTCTCTGGTTTTCTGTGACTTAGCTTGGTTTTGTTTTCCTCCTTGGTGACCCAATCATAACAGGCACAATTTTGTCTGCATGGGGGTTGTGCTCAAAGCCCAACATCGTGTGATCCTCCAAAGAAATAACACTCCACACCATTACTGACCCACTGCCAAACCGGTCATGCTAAAGGATGTTGCAAGCAGCAGATCACTCTCCATGGCATCTCCAGACTCTGTCACGTCTGTCACATATGCTCAGTGTGAACCTGCTTTTATCTGTGAAGAGCACAGGGCACCAGTGGCAAATTTGCTAATCCTGGTGTTCTCTGGCAAATGCCAAGTGCCCTGTACGGTGTTGGGCTGTGAGCACAACCCCCATCTGTGGATGTTGGGCACTCACACCATCCTAATGGAGTCAGTTTCTAACCGTTTGTGCAGACACATGAACATTTGTGGCCTGCTGAAGATCATTTTGCAGGGCTCTGGCAGTGCTCCTCCTCTTCCTCCTTGCACAAAGGTGGAGGTAGTGGTCCTGCTGCTGGGTTGTTGCCCTCATACGGCCCCCTCCACATCTCCTGGTGTACTGGCCTGTCTCCTGGTAGCGCCTCCAGCCTCTGGACACTGCGCTGACAGACACAGCAAACCTTCTTGCCACAGCTCGCATTGATGTGCCATCCTGGATAAGGTGCACTACCTGAGCCACTTGTGTCGGTTTTAGAGTCTGTCTCATGCTACTACGAGTATGAAAGCACAACCAACATTCTAAAGTGACCAAAACATCAGCCAGAAAGCATTGGTACTGAGATGTGGTCTGTGGTCCCCACCTGCAGAACCACTCCTTTATTGAGGGTGTCTTGATAATTGCCAATAATTTCCTTCTGTTGTCTATTCCATTTACACAACAGCATGTGAAATTGATTGTCAGTCAGTGTTGCTTCCTAAGTGGACAGTTTGATTTCACAGAAGTTTGATTTACTTGGAGTTATATTCTGTTGTTTAAGTGTTCCCTTTATTTTTTTGAACAGTGTATATAGATAGAGGGAGAGATTTTTTTTCTTTACATTGGAGGGCCCAATTCCAGCTATTGCTGTGGGATCTGTGATTTCTATCTACTCCACTGTATAAAGGATAATAGAGTATAATAAAGTAGTTATGGATGTGACGTAACTAACATTGTGCAGTGACTCTGCTTTCCATATAGTGATGGATATTTCTTGTTGCTGAAACTGATATTTTTTTTTTCACTTTAAACCTTTTTTAAACCCCTCTGATCAGTGCGATCATACAACATACAAGCCTCTGATGGCTCCGGTGATGCCCTGTACTACTGTAGTGCCGTGTATCATCACTGCCTGTCAGTGTAATACTAACGGCCCCATACACATGAGATCAGAGTTGGCTGATCGGTCATTTTGCAGACGGCGATCTCTCCCGACTCCCCCATACACACAAATATTCCAGCTTTCCTGTGGTCTGTATGAGAGAGTCGCCTCCAGACTCCACTAGAGGAGGATTATCTACAGGAAGAACGGATTATCCTCTGAAATTCAGGATGTCAGATCCTTCTCTGCCCTGACATCATCTGTCGGGAGGCCCCCAAATACATTATATGGTCGGCCAAACCCCCCGAAATCAGTGCTTTCATGGAACTTTACCCTAATGTGTATGGGGGGTTATAAGGTAACTTATTGGACGCTGCCTCTGGCCCGGCCTAATAGACCTTCATACATTGCAGCCCAGACCCCATTATTAGGCATGTAAGTATCGGAGTAACTAGGCCGCCCCATACTATCGAGTACTTGAAGGCGGGGGGCATTCAGCCAAACTCTGTCACACCTTCTTAGATGCCATGTTTGCTTTTCACAGCAGCAAGTGGTTAAACTGCCAGGGTTTTTGTTGCAGCCTCCTCTGTGCCGTCCCTGCGGTGTATATCTATGTTCTGGGGCCCAAAAAGATTAATTTATTTTTAATAAATGTTTAACATGTTAAAAATTATAAAATGTGTCTTCTGCTTTTTGCATATAAGAATTGTTGGAGCCAATTTTCTTTAGAAACATTTTAATATCGGCTTTTTCTGGAGTTTTTCTTGTAATATAGGAAAGCCTAAGGCCAGAAATAAACCCCATAAATCACTGTACATGGAGACTTTGGGATCAGATCATTTCTGTCCATTGTGTTTGTGGAAACAAAAAATCTTTTCTAAAAGCCTCAAACTTCTGTGTGTGACTCAGAGCTGAGATCTAACGTGAGAGAAGATTCCAGTGCGGGGAAGACGGGAAACCTTCATATAGACGGCCGGTGGGGATGGAGTCAGTGACCGACTCTGGCCAAATCTGTCTCTAGAGCCGTAGTAGAAGATGAAGATGTCGTCCTCATCATGAAGGAGTTATTTCTCATGTCGCGTGTAATGAATATCTCCTGCAGTATTGCTAATGCCGATTCCAGTGTCGGTAATGAGACGAGAATTAGCGTTACGGAAGATGAGTCTATGAGGAACGTGTTCAGCTGCCGACTCCGAGGAGGAAACTGCTTGTTGTCTGTGGCCTAAATATATAGGTTTTATTAGTAGATGTCAGGGAAGAAAACTAAACCCTGTAAGATAATAAATCTCCTCATATGTTTCCCTTATTATCTCCAGTAATTGTATTATTACACCGGATTCTTATGATGTTACATCGGATCATCTTCTTCTCATTCAGGTCTCTACAATATCGGATCCTCTCAGTGAAGATCTTCTACAGAAGAGAATTTTCCTGATTTACCCATCAAGGATGGATATGGACAGAGACAAGATGGCGGAGAGGATGTTACACCTCACCCTAGAGATCCTCTTCCGTCTCACTGGAGAGGTGAGAGATTCTGATGACGTCACATTACATCATTCTTATCTATGGGAATAACAGATGGACCGAACTGGAGAGGTGAGGACTCTGGGAATGTCTGTAGTGAGATTTATTATTGTGTCTCTCCATTACCAGGATTACACAGTGGTGAAGAAGACCTCTAGTGATCGCTGTCAGGACCCTGTGTCTGAGGGATGGGGAAGACCCCTGAGCCCAATCACGGGGCCTCCACCTCACCCCCTGATCCATGAGGACATCAATGACCAGAAGATCCTAGAAATCATCTACAAGATGATTGAGCTGCTGACTGGAGAGGTGACACTGCTGGGAATGCTGGGACATTATACAGTAACACTATGAAGGGATCGGGGGGATGACGGTATCATTGTATGTGTCAGGTTCCTATAAGGTGTCAGGATGTCGCTGTCTATTTCTCCATGGAGGAGTGGGAGTATTTAGAAGGACACAGAGATCTGTACAAGGACGTCATAATGGAGGTTCACCAGCTCCTCACATCACCAGGTAATAGACAGGACTAAATACACACGGCCTATATTTATCTGTATGTAGAGAATGAATTCAGTCCCTGTATGTGTTTCCCCCAGATCTATCCAGTAAGAGGACAACACCAGAGAGATGTCCCCGTCCTCTTCTTCCACAGGACTGTAAACAAGAAGATCCCAGTGCTCCTCAGGATCATCAGGTAGATGGAGAGAAGGTGTCAGGAGATCTCCCCTATGATGTGTAGACGGCTGTGAAGGTCTTGTGCTCAGTCTTGTTTTATCCACCAGTATTATATGTTTTATACTTGTGTAATGAGAACGGTGGAGATGGCAGGATTAGAGCTGATCATAGATGGGACTTCTCCATCTGTCTGTGACTTTTACAATATTTGTTTCAGGGTGAAGATCTGACCCATATTAATACTACAGAGACATATGTGAGGGGTGATGAGCGGTGTAAAGAGGAGATTCCCACATATGACTACCCAGGTGAGTAGTAACCACTGAATGCAGAGAAGTCACAGATTCCTCTCAGTCACCGGCTGTGGCTGCTTTATCGGTGGTGTAGTCCGGCCGTATTACCATGATCACCATTTTGCCTCTAGACCACAACATTCTCCTCCACCCAAAACTGTTCAAATGACTTTGGGCATTGAAAGCCCTTTTCTATAGAACGTACAACCTGGAGGATCCACCTACCCCCTGGTATTAGTGTGAGGGTGATTCCTTAAGGCGAGATCTATATGATTGCTTGTACCTGACCCAATATAGGCTGAGTGTGCATTTACAGTCACAGCGAACACAGAGTTAGATGTCTACTCCTTTCTCAGTAAAGGCTTGCACACAACTGAAGTTTATTCTCAAGACAAAGAAACAGGAAATGGGTGTCACACAATCTCCTGAGTAGCCAGTGTCAGTCTATGATACGTCCATTTCAGCTTCACTTCCATATATGGTATCCAGTATCTCAGCTTCTGCATTCCAAGGATTCCTTCCAGGGTGTTGTCTGACGACATAGACGCCATCTTGGTACACCATATGTAATAATAATAATAATAATCTTTATTTATATAGCGCCAACATATTCCGCAGCGCTTTACAGTTTATCACTTTAAAAACACAAGTCATAAGTTACGTTAACAATACAATAATTAAAGCAAAATAGGACGACCCTGCTGGTGAGAGCTTACAATCTACAATGAGGTGGGGGAGATACAGAGTACAGGTGTGTATTTACAATGAAGGTCCAGCCTTCTTGAGGGAGTGAGAGATGGATGGAGATAGTGAATGGGCTACACACGCACACTTACACATAGAATAACTTTGATTAATGAACGTAATAGGCCGCTCTGAACAAATGTGTTTTGAGGAAACGCCTGAAACTATGCAAATTGTGGATAGTCCTAATTTCTTGGGGTAGAGCATTCCAGAGGATAGGAGCAGCGCGGGAGAAGTCTTGGAGTCGGGAGTGGGAGGTTAAGGATTAGTGCAGAGGTTAGTCGAAAGTCGTTTGCAGAGCGCAGCGGTCGGTTAGGCCGATGGACAGAAATAAGGGAGGAGATGTAGGGGGGTGCCGCACTGTGGAGAGCTTTGTGGGTGAGAACAAGTACTTTGAATTGGATACTATAATGAATGGGCAGCCAATGTAAGGACTGGCGAAGAGCGAACGCGTCCGAGTGCCGATTAGTCAGATAGATGACCCTGGCTGCTGCATTAAGTATGGACTGGAGAGGGGATAGTCAAGTGACGGGGAGGCCAATTAATAGAGCGTTGCAGTAATCCAGGCGGGAGTGGATCACTGCTACAGTGAGGGTTTTTGTTGTTTCCATTGTGAGAAAAGGGCGGATTCTAGAGGAAGAGGAGATGACGTGGCACCAGAGAACAAAACACTGAAGGTGTGGTCAGAGAGATAGGAAGAGAACCAGGAGAGAGCAGTGTCCTTAATGCCTAGTGACTGGAGCATAGAGAGTAGGAGATGGTGGTCAACAGTGTCGAAAGCTGCAGACAGCTCGAGAAGAATGAGCAGAGAGTGGTCACCGTTACATTTTGCTGTCAGAAGGTCATTGGTCACTTTGATGAGTACAGTTTCAGTCGAATGTAAGCGGCGGAAGCCGGACTGTGAAGGGTCTAGGAGGGAGTGAGTGGAGAGGTAATGGGTAAGGCGGCAGTAGACTAGGTGCTCCAAGAGTTTAGAGATGAAGGGGAGATTGGAGACTGGTCTGTAGTTGTTTGTGCAGGATGGGTCGAGAGCGGGTTTCTTTAATAATGGAGTAACAATGGCGTGTTTGAAGGAGGATTGGAAAATGCTCGAGGAGAGGGAGAGATTAAAGATTGTAGTTAGGTGGGTTGTGACGACTGGAGCTGTGAACTGACTTATATAAGGTTTAATAATTGATTTCATTAGCCATTCTCTCCTTCACATTAGGAGACGCTGACCATTACCTGCCCAGATCTGTAACTATAAAGCCAAATGACAGCGTACGTAGAATGTGCTGACAAGATAGAAAATCACTTGGAGAAAAATCTTATGCTGGGCCTGTAAGAGAAAGCGGAGGGTAATGATGCTGTTGGCTTCCTAGATCCCTGAGATCTTATCGGATGAATCTTCTCTCCCTTCTGTGCTGCTGAATGTCTCATGGTCCCTACAAGACCAGGTCCAGTCTTTCTGGCCAAACTTCCCTTTTATGAGCGACACCAGTAAATGTGCAGTGAGGCCAAGTGTGAATTTCTGTCCAATAACAGCAGAGTTTCCCTTTATCCTGACTTTTCAATTTGTATTAAAACCAACTAACTTCCAGGAGGATTGTGATAATCTCCAGGACAAACATTCCACCTGTGCCATGATAGATCTCTAAGCTGTGCGTGGCTGAGGGCTGTAATATACATTTATTCCCGCCTGCAGGAGATGTGTTGGCTCCAGCCCTGGTGTCATGGATTCACTCCACGTCATACATTACATTGTTTTCCATCCTAATGAATTCAGATTACTGCACAATCTCTCCTGAAATGGGGAGCAATATTATTTTCTCTAATCTTCTGGTCAGGATCCATAGTAGCTCCAATGTTCTACCATAAATGAGGGCGACTCTGGTTTACTGTTGTTTAATCTGTATTTGTAGTTTGAAGTTAATGAGATTCTCGTGCTCTGGGGCGGGGCTGTGGGTGGGGCTAGTGGGCGGGGCTTTATGAAGTGTGCTGATTACATATTCATCTGTATTGGCTTATGACAGGTCGCTGATCCCTCACTGACCTGCCCCCATTATTACATAATGCATATAATAGCATTGATATTATTGGTGATAATGCCTATAATATTGTGGCTATTGTGAGGCTTAGAAAAAAATTACAGACAGCAAAATGACACGGCGATGGCGGCGCCTGCGCAGTAGCCTCTATCTCTTACTTATAGATGCTACTGCGCAGTTGCCGCCATCGAAGGTGACATTTTGCTGGATGTCGTTTTTTTTCTAAGCCTCACAATAACATATTTTGCCCAGCTTGTGTCTCTGGAGACCTCCCCCCACCTACCCCCGGAAATTGTTAAGTCAGCTCTACTCAAATGTGTCTGTCACTAAATAAACCAAATGCTTGAATGTCAAAACAGTTCAAAAACGTGGTTCTGTGTGGAAGATTGTAAAGCCGTCATGGAGGCATAAGGCTGGCAATGATGGGCATTGTGGGTAATAATAGCGGGGATCATGCCTCATTCCTCTCTAGGAACATACACGACATCTTCTCTGGGGTTCTTTCTTGTTTCAGTTACTGGGATGAGTGCAATAAAATGTCGCTCAGTGAGTCTTCTGACATCTTCACATTCTAAAGGATTGGCGGGGACAAAATTATCAAAAACAAGATTTTCAGTGACCTTTTCCTGATAATCAAGGAAAGTGTCTGCATTTCCGGCTTTTTTGTATAACACAAAAAAATTATATGTGGCCACCTGAAACAAATACATGACTAACTTTTTATACCAGATATATGATTTTCTTGATACCTGGTATGGCTGTAGAACCTGATCTGCAAGGTCCACACCCCCATATATTTGTTGTAGTCAATGACAGACACAGGTTTTGGAGTAGTGGATCTCTGTTGGTCTGCAGTGGCCCTTGTGGCATCTGTGTGGATCGAGCTCAGGATAAAAATATCTTTTTTATCCTTATACTTAAGGGCAAGCAGCTCTCCATTGTGTAAAGCCCCTGACTGCCCCTTTCGGTACTTTTTGCTGACCAATGATTGTGGAAACCCCTGATGGTTTTTGCGAATGCTCTCACAAGCCCCTAATGTTATGTTCAACCAGACTTTTAAATAGAGGTATGCTGGTGTAGTAGTTGGCAACATACAGATTGTAGCCTTTTTGTAGAAATGGAGATCAGCTCCCAAACGATTTTTCCAGATGTCTCCAGATAAGTAGGGCGTGGCTTGAACAGGGCTGTTGGACCAATAGGACTGAATGCTCATTTTTTAACAAGCCCCATAGCAAATGTAAGTCCTAAAAATGCTTTCATTTCTAGGACATTAGTTGGTTCCATAAATTTGACCTAGCATAATAGGATCGTGGATTCTGGCTGATGAATTGGGACATATATGAATTTGTAGGACAATATCCTCTAGCAAGCTATCTGTCAGAAACAAATTAAAAAAATAATTGGTCCAAAATTTTCCACCTCCACATTTATACCAGGAATGGCATTAAAATTAGGGCTGAATGGAGTAGCCGAATCCGAAGCCTCCCATCTGGGAAATGCTACATCAAGAGGCAAAGCCCCTTGGACATTGGTGTGCGCCAATTCACGAGCACTAGGGACAGCGCTAGTACTGGGCATTGTTCCCTGAGTTGGAGACATTTCTCCAGAAGCGCTATTTGTCCTTCTTGTTGTACTGGTCCTTGTGTGTGAGGATGGACCAGAATCACTGCTCATTTCTGAGCTATCACTGTCGCTGCTACTAAAGGCCTCGTAATCCACATCACCATCTGACACTGCACTTTCTTCACTGTCAGAACATAAAAGTGCATAAGCCTCCTCTGCACTATAATACTGACCGGCCATTTTATTCGTTTTTATTTATTTATTTTTTTCCGGAAAAAGAGAACTCTGACATGACTGATGTGACATGACCCAATTATTGGGGAGACAATTGAGAAAAGCCTAATTCTTTATCCTAATCCTAACTTTAGCCTAACAGTAACCCTAACTATAGCATTAACTCTATCCTGCCTTATCTGTTTTTCTATTGACAAATGATGGACCTGAGTGGGGACTTGTTTTTTCTGAGATGAGAATTGGTATTATTTTTGCCTACATAACATTGATTGGTTTCTTTTTATTTGATATTTGGGAGGCAGAATGAACAAACAGTTGAACACCACACACTACTGGTTCATCCAACAAGGTTTTCTATTAGATGGTGAACTGTCATTGTCTTGGTAAATAATTAAAGTTTTTTACATAGCTTGCCATTTTTATGGACAGTTTAAGTAGAAATGTTCAAAAATATAAAACTCAAGGATATTTTATTAAAAAATAACAATTGTTTTTTATCTTAGCAGATGACTGTACCAGGAGATCAGAGGGACAGCTGACATCTTCAAGTTTTAAATCTGATGATCTTGAGATCCTACAAGATACAACTGAAGTGATTGCCAGTACTCCAGATATACCATCATCCATTCACAGCAAAGATCTGTCATCTGATCCTATGAAACAGGTCCCATCTTCTGATTCATTACTGACTACTAAGGAAAATCAAAGTCACAAAAGAGGCAATAAAAAACAAACTGCTCCTAAAGCAAAGAAGTCATTTTCATGTTCAGAATGTGGGAAATGTTTTAACAAGAAATCTCATTTTGTTACACACCAGAGAACTCACACAGGGGAGAAACCTTTTTCATGTTCTGAATGTGGGAAATGTTTTCACTGGAAATCACAATTGGTTTATCACCATAGAACTCACACAGGGGAGAAGCCTTTTTCCTGTTCAGAATGTGGGAAATGTTTTAACCAGAAATCAGATTTGGTTTATCACCATAGAACTCACACAGGGGAGAAGCCTTTTTCCTGTTCAGAATGTGGGAAATGTTTTGCACATAAATCACATTTTGTTAATCACCAGAGAACACACACAGGGGAGAAACCTTTTTCGTGTTCTGAATGTGGGAAATGTTTTAGCCAGAAAGCGATTCTTGTTAGACATCAGAGCATTCACATGGGGGAGAAGCTTTTTTCCTGTTCAGAATGTGGGAAATGTTTTAATCGGAAATCAGATTTGGTTAATCACCATAGAACTCACACAGGGGAGAAGCCTTTTTCTTGTTCAGAATGTGGGAAATGTTTTAACCTGAAATCACAATTGGTTAATCACCAAAGAACTCATACAGGGGAGAAACCTTTTTCATGTTCAGAATGTGGGAAAACTTTTAACCAGAAATGTCATCTTATTAGTCACCAGAGAACTCACGCAGGGGAGAAGCCTTTTTCCTGTTCAGAATGTGGGAAATGTTTTAACTGGAATTCACAATTGGTTAATCACCAAAGAACTCACACAGGAGAGAAGCCTTTTTCATGTTCAGAATGTGGGAAATGTTTTAACCAAAAAGGGAATCTTGATGAACACCAAAGAACTCACACAGGAGAGAAGCCTTTTTCATGTTCAGAATGTGGGAAATGTTTTAACCATAAAGGGAATTTTGTTAAGCACCAAAGAACTCACACAGGAGAGAAGCCTGTTTGATGTTCAGAATGTGGGAAATGTTTTAAATGGAAAATAGATCTTGATCGCCATCAAAGAACGCACACAGGGGAGAAGCCTTTTTCCTGTTCAGAATGTGAGAAATGTTTTAACCGGAAAGCGCTTCTTGTTAGACATCAGAGCAGTCACACAGAGTAGAAGCCATTTTCATTTTCTTCATGTGGGAAATATTTTCCTTTAAAATCAACTGTGAATAAACATCAGAGACGTCACATAGGGGAGAAGTCTTTTTTATGTTCATAGTGTTGGAATAGTTTTAACCAAAATTGAATCTTCTTAAATGGGTTGTCTCTTGTCATTCCTCATGTTTGCTGACAAAAGGATAAAACTAAGCTTTATTAATTCCAAATGTAAAACTGTACCCAAAATTCACCCCCTGAAGATTAGTTAATAGGTGACTAATAGAAAAAACATGTACCCCACATCTCAGTATATAGGTAGAGGTGACGTATACACACTCACTCTCCAAGCCTCTCATTTCTATGGGTTTCATCGTCCTCACCAAAGGCGACTCATCAGGAGACTATTTAATATTGACCTATATTCAAGTGAGACTAGACAAAAAAACTAAAATCATGTGTCATGTTATCCGAAACAGTCAGAAAACTAGACCCATATTGGCAGATCGCAGACCTCAAACTATATACTGTGTAAGTTTATAAGCCCCTCCAGTGTCAGGAATCGATAGTATGTGAAAATACAGTATAATTCTTGTGTTTTTCTCCTATAGGGACTGCCCTAGTTTGGTAATGTAACTGCTGTTACTTAGTAGTGCAGACAAATTGTCCTAGACTAAACTCAGTCTTCAGACGGCCCAATATGTACCACTCAGGGAAAACTTACCTGCTCCAAAGATCATTAGCAGCTTCTAACTAATGGCCATGCTGCGGTCTGTCAGGGAACGAGTGCAATATCGGTATAAAGACTAGGGATATGTGCAGTCATAATGTCTGGGAGATCTGTGCCATTATTTAGTATGAATATGGAAATTATCTCTGACAGTTAAGTGTTCCCTGAGCGGTATATACGGGATTATCACATACTATCTATTCCTGACACTGGAGTGGCTTATAAACTTACACAGTATATAGTCTGAGGTCTGGGATCTGCCAATATGGGGCTAGTTTTCTGACTGTTTCGGATAACATGATACATGATTTTAGGGTTTTCTTCGTCTAGTCCCGCTTGAATATAGTTCAGTATTAAATAGTCTCCTGATGAATGAATGATGAATCCAATGAATATTTATTTCTCTTAAGTAGCGGCACACGTGACCGCTGACAGCAGGAGGAAGCCGGGGGGCTGACACTGCGCGCTACTGAAGAGCAATGAATAGTCACCCCGATCTCCAATGAACAGTCCCGGTAAGTACTCCGGCAGCTGTGCTCTGCTTGTGAGCATCGCATGACGTCCCTGCCATGTGCTGCTTACAAGCATAAAGCAGTTGCTGACACCGGAGCAGGATGCAGCGAGGGAGCGCCAGGTAGGTAAGTGTAATTTTATTTTTTAAAGTTTTCTGATGGTGCCATGCATACTAGGATGGGGTGGGGGCAAATGGGATGGGGCCATGCATACCAGGACGAGATGGGGGCCAATCATACCAGGACGAGATGGGGGAACTGCATATTAATATAGGGATGAGAGCGATCATTCCTGCCAGGATAAGGATGAGGGATCCATGCATACCAGGATAGGGATGAGGGGGCCTTGTGTATCAGGATGGGGGGTGAGATGACCATATATACCAGGATAAGGGATACTAAGTACAGAATTGACCACATTTTTTGCTTTAACCTCTTTACTCCCAAGGGTGGTTTGCATGTTAATGCCCGGGCCAATTTTTACAATTCTGACCACTGTCCCTTTATGAGGTAATAACTGTGGAATGCTTCCATGGATCCCGGTGATTCTGACATTGTTTTCTCGTGACATATTGTACTTCATGTTAGTGGTAAAATTTCATTCATATAACTTGCGTTTATTTGTGAAAAAAACAGAAATTTGACGAAAATTTTGAAAATTTCGCAATTTTCCAACTTTGAATTTTTATGCTCTTAAATCACAGAGATACGGCACTCAAAAAACTTAACTAATATTTCCCACATGTTTACTTTACATCAACACAATTTGGGAACCAAATTTTTTTTTGTTAGGAAGTTATAAGGGTTAAAAGTTGACCAGCGATTTCTCATTTTCACAACACCATTTTATTTTTACGGACCACATCACATTTTAAGTCACTTTGAGGGTCTATATGATAGAAAATACCTAAAAGTGACACCATTCTAAAAATTGCACCCCTCAAGGTGCTCAAAACCAGATTCAAGAAATTTATTAACCTTTCAGGTGCTTCACAGGAATTTTTTAAATGCTTAAAAAAAATGAACATTTAACTTTTTTCACAAAAAAAATTGCTTCAGGTTCAATTTTTTTATTTTACCAAAGGTAACAGGAGAAATAGGGCTGGAAAAGTTATTTTGCAATTTGTCCTGAGTAAGCTGATACCTGATATGTGGGGGGGAACCACTCTTTTGGCTCATGGCAGAGCTCAGAAGGGAAGGAGCGCCGTTTGACTTTTTCTCTGCAAAATTGGCTGGAATTCATATCGGACGCCATATCAAGTTTGGAAAGCCCCTTATGTGCCTAAACAGTGGAAACTCCCCACAAGTGACCCTATTTTGGAAACTAGACACCCACAAGGAACTTATCTAGATATGTGGTGAGCACTTTGAACCCCCAAGGGCTTCACATAAGTTTATAACGTACAGCCGTACAATTAAAAAATATTTTTTCCACAAAAATGATCTTTTCACCCCCAATTGTTATTTTCCCAAAAGTAACAGGACCCCAAAAGTTATTGTGCAATTTGTCGTGAGTACGCTGATACCCCAAATGTGGGGGTAAACCACTATTTGGGCGCAAGGAAGAGCTCGGAAGGGAAGCAGCGCCATTTGACTTTTTTGGCTGGAATTGAGATCAGACGCCATGTTGTTTGGAGAGCATCTGATGTGCCTAAACAGTTGAAACCCCCAATTCTAACTCCAATCCTAACCCCAACACACCCCTAACCCTAATCTCAGCCTTAGCCCTAACGGGAAAATGGAAATTGTCATGATCCCACCGCTGCCACCAACATGTGACAATCCCACCGCTGACACCAATATGTCAGCAGGCAGAGTGATGCGACGCACTGCCAGCACACGGCTATCACAGGCACAGTGGGGGCTTATCTTAGTTATCCCGCCACTGGCACCATGTGACAAAAATATACAGCAAGCTAATCTTGCCCTAGAACTTTATCGCAGGGGGGTTATTTTGGATGCCCCACTGTTGTGAGTTCATTTTCCCCTTCACCGTCGATGTCTGATGAACTCCCTCTTCTGGTGAAGGAAGGTAGTGAGGCTGATTACCAAACACCTGATCTGGTAGATGATGACTGGGTAACAGGAAATTCTGACTGGATATAAGGCAGCCGACGCCCTTCTAAGTCGCTGGTGATTTCTCTGCTGGATTCTTGGAGACCAGTCTGATTCCTGCTTCCCAAAGATAAGTTTTTGCTCTGCTATTTAACTTATTAGTTTTGTTTTCCTTTTTTTTTGGAGTTCAGCCATCCCCGGTCGGGGGTGTGCCGAGTTCCATTTTTGTCTCTGATCAGTTTGTCTCTTTGCTCTGTCTTCAGAATTTACCTGAGGGCTGATATAGTCTTTTTGAAGTCCTAGCGACTTCAGGGCCTGTTTTTCCTATCAGACGGTTGGGACATTTTTTGGTAGGGTTTTTTACAGATTGCAGACAGCAGCTTTTCTTTCCTGTCCTTTTTAGTTAGCTTGGGCCCCATCGTTTGCTCAATCTATCTTTATATCTGTGTTAGTGTTTTCATCTTGCTTCACCGTCATTATATGTTGGGGGCTGCCTATTGCTTTGGGGTCTGCTCTGGGGCAGTTTAGATTTCCCCTTTCTTTAGGCCTATTTAGTTCTCCGGCTGTGATCGAGGGGTCTAGGGCATCGTAGGAACCCCCCACGGCTACTGTTAGTTGTTGTGGATAGGATCAGGGGTCTGCAATCCGATAGCTACCAGCCTCTCTGGTTTTCTGGACTTAGCTTGTATTTTTGTTTTTTCCTCCTTCGGTGACTCATTCATAACACACCTCTGCGGGCGCCTATCCCTTTGAGGGGTATTGATACTACTCCTTTGGCGCAGAATAAACCTCAGTTTTGGACCCAGGTGGTAATGCGTGTCGCCCCAGACCATCAAGAGAATTGCAGATTTTTGGTGTTGCATAATTTGCATGATACCATTGTTCTGGGGTTTCCCTGGTTGCAAATCCATAATCCAGTTTTGGATTGGAAATCTGTGTCTGTGGTGAGTTGGGGTTGTCTGTGTGCCCTTAGTGATGCTCCTGTTTTCTCCACCTCTCCTCAGTCGCATGATGTTCCTGACTATTTGGCGGACTTTTATGATGTATTTAGTGAGAATGAGTCTGCGTCTTTGCCTCCTCATAGGAGTTATGACTGTGCAATTGAGCTGAGCCCTGGGTGTAAATTTCCCAAGGGTCGACTTTTCAATTTATCTGTACCCGAGCACGAGGCTATGCGATCCTATATTAAGGAGTCGTTGGAGAAGGGTCATATTAGACCATCCTCTTCACCCTTAGGTGCTGGGTTTTTTTTCGTGGCTAAGAAAGATGCATCATTAAGGCCTTGTATTGACTATCGTTCCCTCAACAAAATTACTGTTAAATATCAGTATCTGTGTAAAATAATGCGTATTCTTGTAAAATACTCAGGACTAGTTACCAGATAAAAATGTAGTAGGTTTATTTGGATTCTTCCATCAAAGAAAAGATTATTACAGAAAAACATAAAAATAGGTGAAAGAGAGATTGTCCATTAGTTCATAGCAAAAGCTTGTCACCTTCTTTCCTGGAACTCTGAAAAGACATGTGTCCTGTAGTGCGTAGCTTCTCTGGATGTGAGTTGGATTAACATACCAGCTGTTCAGTTATGTCCGTGCAGAGATGACATCTTGCGTCTGTGTCTCATGTTGGTGAGGGAAGGAGCGAGCGACCGCTACAGTTAGCCATGAATTATATACGTCTCTTGAAGCACGTGATCTCGGTATATATGGAGTTGTCCTGTACCATGAGCCAAACTTACAAAAATAGCCTATGTCGTGTCAGCTAAAGCAATGTACAGAACTGAGTCTTATATGAAATTAACGGATTATTAATATTTAACAGCCCGTAAGAGGGAATAGTGGTGAATCTGCCATCTTTCTCTGTACACTCCCGGCATGTCGTCTGTAGGATCTGTAATCTCCATCTCTTGTTAGGATGGTTCCTCCTTTACACTATATGGGCTGTACTGTATTCCTGGGATATCCCATATAGCACTGGCTGCACTTTATATCTCCTATCTGTATTCCAGGGATGTAATGCGCTGTCAGCTCTTTATTCTCTCACTATTTATACCCTTTGCTCTGTGTCCTCTCATTATATAAGCTATTCATCTATAAGTGCACAGGATCTATTCCCCTTATACACTGATATCCAGTGATAGATCTACAATCCGTTTCCATATATCTATGTATGGATTTATCTTATCTATATATATAAAACTGAATATATCTATGTGTGTGTGTGTGTGTGTATCACCAACCAATCACGAAGCATCTTTCATTTCACCAGAGCTGTTAAAAAGAAGCTGAGCTGTGATTGGTTGCTATCAGCAAGTTTTTCCACTTGACAACACCTCAGCAGACACTGACATGGTGGGAGAAATCTAGCATCCCCGGGAACATAAGCTCCAGCCATTGTCTGCCCCCAGACAGGAGCACAGAGCACATGACACAAATGAATCCCCCCCTCCCATGGATCATTGGTATGGAAGTTAGGGCAAATCCACTCAGCGTTTTGGTACTGACTCCAGGCCTTTCTTAAAGGGATCTCCTGTACGGAAGTTAGGGCAAATCCCTCAGCGCTCTGATTCTGACCCCAGGGTTCTATTAAAGGGATCATTAGTATGCAAGTCAGGGCAAATCCACTCAGCGCTATGGTTCTGATGCCAGGCCTCTCTTAAAGGGATCCCCAGTATGGAAGTTAGGATCGTTCCACTCACAGCTCTGGCTCTGACCACAGGCTGACGAGATGATGTGGGATATTAGGGGTAGTAGTCCGGTGGCTCTGGCTGACGAGATGATGTGGGATATTAGGGGTAGTAGTCCGGTGGCTCTGACTAACGAGATGATGTGGGATATTAGGGGTAGTAGTCCAGTGGCTGTGACGGGATGATGTGGGATATTAGTGGTAGTAGTCCGGTGGCTCTGGCTGACGGGATGATGTGGGATATTAGGGATAGTAGTCCGGTGGCTCTGGCTGACGGGATGATGTGGGATATTAGGGGTAGTAGTCCGGTGGCTCTGGCTGATGGGATGATGTGGGATATTAGGGGTAGTAGTCCGGTGGCTCTGACTGACGAGATGATGTGGGATATTAGGGGTAGTAGTCCAGCGGCTGTGACGGGATGATGTGGGATATTAGTGGTAGTAGTCCGGTGGCTCTGGCTGACGGGATGATGTGGGATATTAGGGATAGTAGTCCGGTGGCTCTGGCTGACGGGATGATGTGGGATATTAGGGGTAGTAGTCCGGTGGCTCTGGCTGAGGGGATGATGTGGGATATTATGGGTAGTAGTCCGGTGGCTCTGGCTGATGGGATGATGTGGGATATTAGGGGTAATAGTCCGGTGGCTCTGGCTGCTGGGGTGATGTGGGATATTAGGGGTAGTAGTCCGGTGGCTCTGGCTGAGGGGATGATGTGGGATATTATGGGTAGTAGTCCGGTGGCTCTGGCTGATGGGATGATGTGGGATATTAGGGGTAGTAGTCTGGTGGCTCTGGCTGAGGGGAAGATGTGGGATATTAGGGGTAGTAGTCCGGTGGCTCTGGCTGAGGGGAAGATGTGGGATATTAGGGGTAGTAGTCCGGTGGCTCTGGCTGACGGGATGATGTGGGATATTAGTGGTAGTAGTCCGGTGGCTCTGGCTGAGGGGATGATGTGGGATATTAGGGGTAGTAGTCCGGTGGCTCTGGCTGAGGGGATGATGTGGGATATTAGGGGTAGTAGTCCGGTGGCTCTGGCTGACGGGATGATGTGGGATATTAAGGGTAGTAGTCCGGTGGCTCTGGCTGACGGGATGATGAGGGATATTAGGGGAAGTAGTCCGGTGGCTCTGGCTGAGGGGATGATGTGGGATATTAGGGGTAGTAGTCCGGTGGCTCTGGCTGACGGGATGATGTGGGATATTAGTGGTAGTAGTCCGGTGGCTCTGGCTGACGGGATGATGTGGGATATTAGGGGGAGTAGTCCGGTGGCTCTGGCTGAGGGGATGATGTGGGATATTAGGGGTAGTAGTCCGGTGGCTCTGGCTGACGGGATGATGTGGGATATTAAGGGTAGTAGTCCGGTGGCTCTGGCTGACGGGATGATGAGGGATATTAGGGGAAGTAGTCCGGTGACTCTGGCTGACGGGATGATGTGGGATATTAGGAGGAGTAGTCCAGTGGCTCTGGCTGATGGGATGATATGGGATATTAGGGGTAGTAGTCTGGTGGCTCTGGCTGACGGGATGATGTGGGATATTAGGGGTAGTAGTCCGGTGGCTCTGGCTGATGGGATGATGTGGGATATTAGAGGTAGTAGTCCGGTGGCTCTGGATGATGGGATGATGTGGGATATTAGGGGTAGTAGTCCGGTGGCTCTGGCTGATGGGATGATGTGGGATATTAGGGGTAGTAGTCTGGTGGCTCTGGCTGACGGGATGATGTGGGATATTAGAGGTAGTAGTCCGGTGGCTCTGGCTGACGGGATGATATGGGATATTAGGGGTAGCAGTCCGGTGGCTCTGGCTGATGGGATGATGTGGTATAATAGGGGTAGTAGTCTGGTGGCTCTGGCTGACGGGATGATGTGGGATATTAGAGGTAGTAGTCCGGTGGCTCTGGCTGACGGGATGATATGGGATATTAGGGGTAGTAGTCCGGTGGCTCTGGCTGACGAGATGATGTGGGAAATTAGGGGTAGTAGTCCGGTGGCTCTGGCTGATGGGATGATGTGGGATATTAGGGGTAGTAGTCTGGTGGCTCTGGCTGACGGGATGATGTGGGATATTAGCGGTAGAAGTCCGGTGGCTCTGGCTGACGGTATGATGTGCGATATTAGGGGTAGTAGTCCGGTGGCTCTGGCTGACGGGATGATGTGGGATATTAGGGGTAGTAGTCCAGCGGCTCTGACTGACGGGATGATGTGGGATATTAGGGGTAGTAGTCCGGTGGCTCTGGCTGATGGGATGATGTGGGATATTAGGGGTAGTAGTCCGGTGGCTCTGGCTGACGGGTTGATGTGGGATATTTGGGGTAGTAGTCTGGTGGCTCTGGCTGACGAGATGATGTGGGATATTAGGGGTAGTAGTCTGGTGGCTCTGGCTGACGGGATGATGTGGGATATTAGGGGTAGTAGTCCGGTGGCTCTGGCTGACGGGATGATGTGGGATATTAGGGGTAGTAGTCCGGTGGCTCTGGCTGATGGGATGATGTGAGATATTAGGGGGAGTAGTCCGGTGGCTCTGGCTGATGGGATGATGTGGGAAATTAGGGGTAGTAGTCCGGTGGCTCTGGCTGACGGGATGATGTGGGATATTAGTGGTAGTAGTCCGGTGGCTCTGGCTGAAGGGATGATGTGGGATATTAGGGGTAGTAGTCCGGTGGCACTGGCTGTTGGGATGATGTGGGATATTAGGGGTAGTAGTCCGGTGGCTCTGGCTGATGGGATGATGTGGGATATTAGGGGTAGTAGTCCGGTGGCTCTGGCTGTTGGGATGATGTGGGATATTAGGGGTAGTAGTCTGGTGGCTCTGGCTAATGGGATGATGTCGGATATTTGGGGTAGTAGTCCGGTGGCTCTGGCTGACGAGATGATGTGGGATATTAGGGGTAGTAGTCCGGTGGCTCTGGCTGACGGGATGATGAGGGATATTAGGGGTAGTAGTCCGGTGGCTCTGGCTGACGGGATGATGTGGGATATTAGGGGTAGTAGTCTGGTAGCTCTGGCTGATGGGATGATGTGGGATATTAGGGGTAGTAGTCCGGTGGCTCTGGCTGACGGGATGATGAGGGATATTAGGGGTAGTAGTCCGGTGGCTCTGGCTGACGGGATGATGTGGGATATTAGGGGTAGTAGTCCGGTAGTTCTGGCTGACGGGATGATGAGGGATATTAGGGGTAGCTGTCCGGTGGCTGTGGCTGACGGGATGATGTGGGATATTAGGGGTAGTGGTCCGGTAGTTCTGGCTGACGGGATGATGAGGGATATTAGGGGTAGCTGTCCGGTGGCTGTGGCTGACGGGATGATGAGGGATATTAGGGGTAGTAGTCCGGTAGCTCTGGCTGACGGGATGATGTGGGATATTAGGGGTAGTAGTCCGGTAGTTCTGGCTGACGGGATGATGAGGGATATTAGGGGTAGCTGTCCGGTGGCTGTGGCTGACGGGATGATGTGGGATATTAGGGGTAGTGGTCCGGTAGCTCTGGCTGACGGGATGATGTGGGATATTAGGGGTAGTAGTCTGGTGGCCCTGACTGACGAGATGATGAGGGATATTAGGGGTAGTAGTCCGGTAGCTCTGGCTGACGGGATGATGTGGGATATTAGGGGTAGTAGTCCGGTGGCTCTGGCTGACGGGATGATGTGGGATATTAGGGGTAGTAGTCCGGTAGCTCTGGCTGACGGGATGATGAGGGATATTAGGGGTAGTAGTCCGATGGCTCTGGCTGATGGGAGGATGTGGGATATTAGGGGTAGTAGTCTGGTGGCTCTGGCTGACGGGATGATGTGGGATATTAGGGGTAGTAGTCCGGTGGCTCTGGCTGACGGGATGATGTGGGATATTAGGGGTAGTAGTCCGGTAGCTCTGGCTGACGGGATGATGAGGGATATTAGGGGTAGTAGTCCGATAGCTCTGGCTGATGGGAGGATGTGGGATATTAGGGGTAGTAGTCTGGTGGCCCTGGCTGACGAGATGATGAGGGATATTAGGGGTAGTAGTCCGGTGGCTCTGGCTGACGGGATGATGTGGGATATTAGGGGTAGTAGTCCGGTAGCTCTGGCTGACGGGATGATGAGGGATATTAGGGGTAGTAGTCCGATGGCTCTGGCTGATGGGAGGATGTGGGATATTAGGGGTAGTAGTCTGGTGGCTCTGGCTGACGGGATGATGTGGGATATTAGGGGTAGTAGTCCGGTGGCTCTGGCTGACGAGATGATGAGGGATATTAGGGGTAGTAGTCCGGTGGCTCTGGCTGACGAGATGATGTGGGATATTAGGGGTAGTAGTCTGGTGGCTCTGGCTGACGGGATGATGTGAGATATATGGGGTAGTAGTCCGGTAGCTCTGGCTGACGGGATGATGAGGGATATTAGGGGTAGTAGTCCGGTGGCTCTGACTGACGGGATGATGTGGGATATTAGGGGTAGTAGTCCGGTGGCTCTGGCTGACGAGATGATGTGGGATATTAGGGGTAGTAGTCCGGTGGCTCTGGCTGACGGGATGATGAGGGATATTAGGGGTAGTAGTCCGGTGGCTCTGGCTGACGGGATGATGTGGGATATTAGGGGTAGTAGTCTGGTAGCTCTGGCTGACGGGATGATGTGGGATATTAGGGGTAGAAGTCCGGTGGCTCTGGCTGACGGGATGATGTGGGATATTAGGGGTAGTAGTCCGGTAGTTCTGGCTGACGGGATGATGAGGGATATTAGGGGTAGCTGTCCGGTGGCTGTGGCTGACGGGATGATGAGGGATATTAGGGGTAGTAGTCCGGTAGCTCTGGCTGACGGGATGATGAGAGATATTAGGGGTAGCTGTCCGGTGGCTGTGGCTGACGGGATGATGAGGGATATTAGGGGTAGTGGTCCGGTAGTTCTGGCTGACGGGATGATGAGAGATATTAGGGGTAGCTGTCCGGTGGCTGTGGCTGACGGGATGATGAGGGATATTAGGGGTAGTAGTCTGGTGGCTCTGGCTGACGGGATGATGTGAGATATATGGGGTAGTAGTCCGGTAGCTCTGGCTGACGGGATGATGAGGGATATTAGGGGTAGTAGTCCGGTGGCTCTGACTGACGGGATGATGTGGGATATTAGGGGTAGTAGTCCGGTGGCTCTGGCTGACGAGATGATGTGGGATATTAGGGGTAGTAGTCCGGTGGCTCTGGCTGACGGGATGATGTGAGATATATGGGGTAGTAGTCCGGTAGCTCTGGCTGACGGGATGATGAGGGATATTAGGGGTAGTAGTCCGGTGGCTCTGACTGACGGGATGATGTGGGATATTAGGGGTAGTAGTCCGGTGGCTCTGGCTGACGAGATGATGTGGGATATTAGGGGTAGTAGTCTGGTGGCTCTGGCTGACGGGATGATGTGAGATATATGGGGTAGTAGTCCGGTAGCTCTGGCTGACGGGATGATGAGGGATATTAGGGGTAGTAGTCCGGTGGCTCTGACTGACGGGATGATGTGGGATATTAGGGGTAGTAGTCCGGTGGCTCTGGCTGACGAGATGATGTGGGATATTAGGGGTAGTAGTCCGGTGGCTCTGGCTGACGGGATGATGAGGGATATTAGGGGTAGTAGTCCGGTGGCTCTGGCTGACGGGATGATGTGGGATATTAGGGGTAGTAGTCCGGTGGCTCTGGCTGACGGGATGATGTGGGATATTAGGGGTAGAAGTCCGGTGGCTCTGGCTGACGGGATGATGTGGGATATTAGGGGTAGTAGTCCGGTAGTTCTGGCTGACGGGATGATGAGGGATATTAGGGGTAGCTGTCCGGTGGCTGTGGCTGACGGGATGATGAGGGATATTAGGGGTAGTAGTCCGGTAGCTCTGGCTGACGGGATGATGAGAGATATTAGGGGTAGCTGTCCGGTGGCTGTGGCTGACGGGATGATGTGGGATATTAGGGGTAGTGGTCCGGTAGTTCTGGCTGACGGGATGATGAGAGATATTAGGGGTAGCTGTCCGGTGGCTGTGGCTGACGGGATGATGAGGGATATTAGGGGTAGTAGTCCGGTAGCTCTGGCTGACGGGATGATGTGGGATATTAGGGGTAGTAGTCCGGTGGCTCTGGCTGATGGAATGACGTGGGATATTAGGGGTTGTAGTCCGGTAGTTCTGGCTGACGGGATGATGAGGGATATTAGGGGTAGCTGTCCGGTGGCTGTGGCTGACGGGATGATGTGGGATATTAGGGGTAGTGGTCCGGTAGCTCTGGCTGACGGGATGATGTGGGATATTAGGGGTAGTAGTCTGGTGGCCCTGGCTGACGAGATGATGAGGGATATTAGGGGTAGCTGTCCGGTGGCTCTGGCTGATGGGATGATGTGGGATGTTAGGGGTAGTAGTCCGGTAGCTCTGGCTGACGGGATGATGAGGGATATTAGGGGTAGTAGTCCGATGGCTCTGGCTGATGGGAGGATGTGGGATATTAGGGGTAGTAGTCTGGTGGCTCTGGCTGATGGGATGATGAGGGATATTAGGGGTAGTAGTCTGGTGGCTCTGGCTGACGGGATGATGTGAGATATATGGGGTAGTAGTCCGGTAGCTCTGGCTGACGGGATGATGAGGGATATTAGGGGTAGTAGTCCGGTGGCTCTGGCTGACGGGATGATGTGGGATATTAGGGGTAGTAGTCCGGTGGCTCTGGCTGACGGGATGATGTGGGATATTAGGGGTAGTAGTCCGGTGGCTCTGGCTGACGGGATGATGTGGGATATTAGGGGTAGTAGTCCGGTGGCTCTGGCTGACGAGATGATGAGGGATATTAGGGGTAGTAGTCTGGTGGCTCTGGCTGACGGGATGATGTGAGATATATGGGGTAGTAGTCCGGTAGCTCTGGCTGACGGGATGATGAGGGATATTAGGGGTAGTAGTCCGGTGGCTCTGGCTGACGGGATGATGTGGGATATTAGGGGTAGTAGTCCGGTGGCTCTGGCTGACGGGATGATGTGGGATATTAGGGGTAGTAGTCCGGTGGCTCTGGCTGACGGGATGATGTGGGGCATTACGGGTAGTAGTCCGGTAGCTCTGGCTGACGGGATGATGAGGGATATTAAGGGTAGTAGTCCGGTGGCTCTGGCTGATGGGATGATGTGGGATATTAGGGGTAGTAGTCTGGTGGCTCTGGCTGACGGGATGATGTGGGACATTAGGGGCAGTAGTCCGGTAGCTCTGGCTGACAGGATGATGAGGGATATTAGGGGTAGTAGTCCGGTGGCTCTGGCTGACGAGATGATGTGGGATATTAGGGGTAGTAGTCCGGTGTCTCTGGCTGACGGGATGATGTGGGATATTAGGGGTAGTAGTCCGGTGGTTCTGGCTGATGGGATGATGTGGGATATTAGTGGTAGTAGTCCGGTGGCTCTGGCTGATGGGATGATGTGGGATATTAGGGGTAGTAGTCCGGTGGCTCTGGCTGACGGGATGATGTGGGATATTAGGGGTAGTAGTCTGGTGGCTCTGGCTGACGGGATGATGAGGGATATTAGGGGTAGTAGTCTGGTGGCTCTGGCTGACGGGATGATGTGAGATATATGGGGTAGTAGTCCGGTAGCTCTGGCTGACGGGATGATGAGGGATATTAGGGGTAGTAGTCCGGTGGCTCTGACGGGATGATGTGGGATATTAGGGGTAGTAGTCCGGTGGCTCTGGCTGACGGGATGATGTGGGACATTAGGGGTAGTAGTCCGGTAGCTCTGGCTGACAGGATGATGAGGGATATTAGGGGTAGTAGTCCGGTGGCTCTGGCTGACGAGATGATGTGGGATATTAGGGGTAGTAGTCCGGTGTCTCTGGCTGACGGGATGATGTGGGATATTAGGGATAGTAGTCCGGTGGTTCTGGCTGATGGGATGATGTGGGATATTAGTGGTAGTAGTCCGGTGGCTCTGGCTGATGGGATGATGTGGGATATTAGTGGTAGTAGTCCGGTGGCTCTGGCTGACGGGATGATGTGGGATATTAGGGGGAGTAGTCCGGTGGCTCTGGCTGATGGGATGATGTGGGATATTAGGGGTAGTAGTCCGGTGGTTCTGGCTGATGGGATGATGTGGGATATTAGGGGTAGTAGTCCGGTGGCTCTGGCTGATGGGATGATGTGGGATATTAGGGGTAGTAGTCCGGTAGCTCTGGCTGACGGGATGATGTGGGATATTAGGGGTAGTAGTCCGGTGGCTCTGGCTGATGGGATGATGTGGGATATTAGGGGTAGTAGTCCGGTAGCTCTGGCTGACGGGATGATGTGGGATATTAGGGGTAGTAGTCCGGTGGCTCTGGCTGACGGGATGATGTGGGATATTAGTGGTAGTAGTCCGGTGGCTCAGGCTGATGGGATGATGTGGGATATTAGGGGTAGTAGTCCGGTGGCTCTGGCTGACGGGATGATGTGGGATATTAGTGGTAGTAGTCCGGTGGCTCTGGCTGATGGGATGATGTGGGATATTAGGGGTAGTAGTCCGGTGGTTCTGGCTGATGGGATGATGTGGGATATTAGGGGTAGTAGTCCGGTGGTTCTGGCTGATGGGATGATGTGGGATATTAGGGGTAGTAGTCCGGTGGCTCTGGCTGACGGGATGATGTGGGATATTAGTGGCAGTAGTCCGGTGGTTCTGGCTGATGGGATGATGTGGGATATTAGGGGTAGTAGTCCGGTGGCTCTGGCTGATGGGATGATGTGGGATATTAGGGGTAGTAGTCCGGTGGCTCAGGCTGACGGGATGATGAGGGATATTAGGGGTAGTAGTCCGGTGGCTCTGGCTGACGGGATGATGAGGGATATTAGGGGTAGTAGTCCGGTGGCTCTGGCTGATGGGATGATGTGGGATATTAGGGGTAGTAGTCTGGTGGCTCTGGCTGACGGGATGATGTGGGACATTAGGGGCAGTAGTCCGGTAGCTCTGGCTGACAGGATGATGAGGGATATTAGGGGTAGTAGTCCGGTGGCTCTGGCTGACGAGATGATGTGGGATATTAGTGGCAGTAGTCCGGTGGCTCTGGCTGACTGGATGATGTGGGATATTAGGGGTAGTAGTCCGGTGGCTCTGGCTGATGGGATGATGTGGGATATTAGGGGTAGTAGTCCGGTGGCTCAGGCTGACGGGATGATGAGGGATATTAGGGGTAGTAGTCCGGTGGCTCTGGCTGACGGGATGATGAGGGATATTAGGGGTAGTAGTCCGGTGGCTCTGGCTGATGGGATGATGTGGGATATTAGGGGTAGTAGTCTGGTGGCTCTGGCTGACGGGATGATGTGGGACATTAGGGGCAGTAGTCCGGTAGCTCTGGCTGACAGGATGATGAGGGATATTAGGGGTAGTAGTCCGGTGGCTCTGGCTGACGAGATGATGTGGGACATTAGGGGTAGTAGTCCGGTGTCTCTGGCTGACGGGATGATGTGGGATATTAGGGGTAGTAGTCCGGTGGTTCTGGCTGATGGGATGATGTGGGATATTAGTGGTAGTAGTCCGGTGGCTCTGGCTGATGGGATGATGTGGGATATTAGGGGTAGTAGTCCGGTGGCTCTGGCTGACGGGATGATGTGGGATATTAGGGGTAGTAGTCTGGTGGCTCTGGCTGACGGGATGATGAGGGATATTAGGGGTAGTAGTCTGGTGGCTCTGGCTGACGGAATGATGTGAGATATATGGGGTAGTAGTCCGGTAGCTCTGGCTGACGGGATGATGAGGGATATTAGGGGTAGTAGTCCGGTGGCTCTGACGGGATGATGTGGGATATTAGGGGTAGTAGTCCGGTGGCTCTGGCTGACGGGATGATGTGGGACATTAGGGGTAGTAGTCCGGTAGCTCTGGCTGACAGGATGATGAGGGATATTAGGGGTAGTAGTCCGGTGGCTCTGGCTGACGAGATGATGTGGGATATTAGGGGTAGTAGTCCGGTGTCTCTGGCTGACGGGATGATGTGGGATATTTGTGGTAGTAGTCCGGTGGCTCTGGCTGATGGGATGATGTGGGATATTAGGGGTAGTAGTCCGGTGGCTCTGGCTGACGGGATGATGTGGGATATTAGGGGGAGCAGTCCGGTGGCTCTGGCTGACGGTATGATGTGCGATATTAGGGGTAGTAGTCCGGTGGCTCTGGCTGACGGGATGATGTGGGATATTAGTGGTAGTAGTCCGGTGGCTCTGGCTGATGGGATGATGTGGGATATTAGGGGTAGTAGTCCGGTGGTTCTGGCTGATGGGATGATGTGGGATATTAGGGGTAGTAGTCCGGTGGTTCTGGCTGATGGGATGATGTGGGATATTAGGGGTAGTAGTCCGGTGGCTCTGGCTGACGGGATGATGTGGGATATTAGTGGCAGTAGTCCGGTGGTTCTGGCTGATGGGATGATGTGGGATATTAGTGGTAGTAGTCCGGTGGCTCTGGCTGATGGGATGATGTGGGATATTAGGGGTAGTAGTCCGGTGGCTCAGGCTGACGGGATGATGTGGGAAATTAGGGGTAGTAGTCTGGTGGCTCTGGCTGACGGGATGATGTGGGATATTAGAGGTAGTAGTCTGGTGGCTCTGGCTGACGAGATGATGTGGGATATTAGTGGTAGTAGTCCGGTGGCTCTGGCTGATGGGATGATGTGGGATATTAGGGGTAGTAGTCTGGTGGCTCTGGCTGACGGGATGATGAGGGATATTAGGGGTAGTAGTCTGGTGGCTTTGTCTGACGGGATGATGTGAGATATATGGGGTAGTAGTCCGGTAGCTCTGGCTGACGGGATGATGAGGGATATTAGGGGTAGTAGTCCGGTGGCTCTGGCTGACGGGATGATGTGGGATATTAGGGGTAGTAGTCCGGTGGCTCTGGCTGACGGGATGATGTGGGACATTAGGGGTAGTAGTCCGGTAGCTCTGGCTGACAGGATGATGAGGGATATTAGGGGTAGTAGTCCGGTGGCTCTGGCTGACGGGATGATGTGGGATATTAGGGGTAGTAGTCCGGTGTCTCTGGCTGACGGGATGATGTGGGATATTAGGGGTAGTAGTCCGGTGGTTCTGGCTGATGGGATGATGTGGGATATTAGTGGTAGTAGTCCGGTGGCTCTGGCTGATGGGATGATGTGGGATATTAGGGGTAGTAGTCCGGTGGCTCTGGCTGACGGGATGATGTGGGATATTAGGGGGAGTAGTCCGGTGGCTCTGGCTGACGGTATGATGTGCGATATTAGGGGTAGTAGTCCGGTGGCTCTGGCTGACGGGATGATGTGGGATATTAGTGGTAGTAGTCCGGTGGCTCTGGCTGATGGGATGATGTGGGATATTAGGGGTAGTAGTCCGGTGGCTCTGGCTGATGGGATGATGTGGGATATTAGTGGTAGTAGTCCGGTGGCTCTGGCTGACGGGATGATGTGGGATATTAGGGGGAGTAGTCCGGTGGCTCTGGCTGACGGTATGATGTGCGATATTAGGGGTAGTAGTCCGGTGGCTCTGGCTGACGGGATGATGTGGGATATTAGTGGTAGTAGTCCGGTGGCTCTGGCTGATGGGATGATGTGGGATATTAGGGGTAGTAGTCCGGTGGCTCTGGCTGACGGGATGATGTGGGATATTAGTGGCAGTAGTCCGGTGGTTCTGGCTGATGGGATGATGTGGGATATTAGGGGTAGTAGTCCGGTGGCTCTGGCTGATGGGATGATGTGGGATATTAGGGGTAGTAGTCCGGTGGCTCAGGCTGACGGGATGATGAGGGATATTAGGGGTAGTAGTCCGGTGGCTCTGGCTGACGGGATGATGAGGGATATTAGGGGTAGTAGTCCGGTGGCTCTGGCTGATGGGATGATGTGGGATATTAGGGGTAGTAGTCTGGTGGCTCTGGCTGACGGGATGATGTGGGACATTAGGGGCAGTAGTCCGGTAGCTCTGGCTGACAGGATGATGAGGGATATTAGGGGTAGTAGTCCGGTGGCTCTGGCTGACGAGATGATGTGGGATATTAGTGGCAGTAGTCCGGTGGCTCTGGCTGACTGGATGATGTGGGATATTAGGGGTAGTAGTCCGGTGGCTCTGGCTGATGGGATGATGTGGGATATTAGGGGTAGTAGTCCGGTGGCTCAGGCTGACGGGATGATGAGGGATATTAGGGGTAGTAGTCCGGTGGCTCTGGCTGACGGGATGATGAGGGATATTAGGGGTAGTAGTCCGGTGGCTCTGGCTGACGGGATGATGTGGGATATTAGGGGTAGTAGTCCGGTGGCTCTGGCTGACGGGATGATGAGGGATATTAGGGGTAGTAGTCCGGTGGCTCTGGCTGACGGGATGATGTGGGATATTAGGGGTAGTAGTCCGGTGGCTCTGGCTGACGGGATGATGTGGGATATTAGGGGTAGTAGTCCGGTGGCTCTGGCTGACGGGATGATGTGGGATATTAGGGGTAGTAGTCCGGTGGCTCTGGCTGATGGGATGATGTGGGATATTAGGGGTAGTAGTCTGGTGGCTCTGGCTGACGGGATGATGTGGGACATTAGGGGCAGTAGTCCGGTAGCTCTGGCTGACAGGATGATGAGGGATATTAGGGGTAGTAGTCCGGTGGCTCTGGCTGACGAGATGATGTGGGACATTAGGGGTAGTAGTCCGGTGTCTCTGGCTGACGGGATGATGTGGGATATTAGGGGTAGTAGTCCGGTGGTTCTGGCTGATGGGATGATGTGGGATATTAGTGGTAGTAGTCCGGTGGCTCTGGCTGATGGGATGATGTGGGATATTAGGGGTAGTAGTCCGGTGGCTCTGGCTGACGGGATGATGTGGGATATTAGGGGTAGTAGTCTGGTGGCTCTGGCTGACGGGATGATGAGGGATATTAGGGGTAGTAGTCTGGTGGCTCTGGCTGACGGGATGATGTGAGATATATGGGGTAGTAGTCCGGTAGCTCTGGCTGACGGGATGATGAGGGATATTAGGGGTAGTAGTCCGGTGGCTCTGACGGGATGATGTGGGATATTAGGGGTAGTAGTCCGGTGGCTCTGGCTGACGGGATGATGTGGGACATTAGGGGTAGTAGTCCGGTAGCTCTGGCTGACAGGATGATGAGGGATATTAGGGGTAGTAGTCCGGTGGCTCTGGCTGACGAGATGATGTGGGATATTAGGGGTAGTAGTCCGGTGTCTCTGGCTGACGGGATGATGTGGGATATTAGTGGTAGTAGTCCGGTGGCTCTGGCTGATGGGATGATGTGGGATATTAGGGGTAGTAGTCCGGTGGCTCTGGCTGACGGGATGATGTGGGATATTAGGGGGAGCAGTCCGGTGGCTCTGGCTGACGGTATGATGTGCGATATTAGGGGTAGTAGTCCGGTGGCTCTGGCTGACGGGATGATGTGGGATATTAGTGGTAGTAGTCCGGTGGCTCTGGCTGATGGGATGATGTGGGATATTAGGGGTAGTAGTCCGGTGGTTCTGGCTGATGGGATGATGTGGGATATTAGGGGTAGTAGTCCAGTGGTTCTGGCTGATGGGATGATGTGGGATATTAGGGGTAGTAGTCCGGTGGCTCTGGCTGACGGGATGATGTGGGATATTAGTGGCAGTAGTCCGGTGGTTCTGGCTGATGGGATGATGTGGGATATTAGTGGTAGTAGTCCGGTGGCTCTGGCTGATGGGATGATGTGGGATATTAGGGGTAGTAGTCCGGTGGCTCAGGCTGACGGGATGATGTGGGAAATTAGGGGTAGTAGTCTGGTGGCTCTGGCTGACGGGATGATGTGGGATATTAGAGGTAGTAGTCTGGTGGCTCTGGCTGACGAGATGATGTGGGATATTAGTGGTAGTAGTCTGGTGGCTCTGGCTGACGGGATGATGTGGGATATTAGGGGTAGTAGTCTGGTGGCTTTGGCTGACGGGATGATGTGAGATATATGGGGTAGTAGTCCGGTAGCTCTGGCTGACGGGATGATGAGGGATATTAGGGGTAGTAGTCCGGTGGCTCTGGCTGACGGGATGATGTGGGATATTAGGGGTAGTAGTCCGGTGGCTCTGGCTGACGGGATGATGTGGGACATTAGGGGTAGTAGTCCGGTAGCTCTGGCTGACAGGATGATGAGGGATATTAGGGGTAGTAGTCCGGTGGCTCTGGCTGACGAGATGATGTGGGATATTAGGGGTAGTAGTCCGGTGGCTCTGGCTGACGGGATGATGTGGGATATTAGGGGTAGTAGTCCGGTGTCTCTGGCTGACGGGATGATGTGGGATATTAGGGGTAGTAGTCCGGTGGTTCTGGCTGATGGGATGATGTGGGATATTAGTG
Organism: Dendrobates tinctorius; assembly: GCF_039654945.1. Lineage (NCBI taxonomy): Eukaryota > Metazoa > Chordata > Amphibia > Anura > Dendrobatidae > Dendrobates > Dendrobates tinctorius. Next base: position 198,741 of record NW_027362038.1, on the reverse strand, counting down.
GTAGTAGTCCGGTGGCTCTGGCTGATGGGATGATGTGGGATATTAGGGGTAGTAGTCCGGTGGCTCTGGCTGACGGGATGATGTGGGATATTAGGGGGAGTAGTCCGGTGGCTCTGGCTGACGGTATGATGTGCGATATTAGGGGTAGTAGTCCGGTGGCTCTGGCTGACGGGATGATGTGGGATATTAGTGGTAGTAGTCCGGTGGCTCTGGCTGATGGGATGATGTGGGATATTAGGGGTAGTAGTCCGGTGGCTCTGGCTGATGGGATGATGTGGGATATTAGTGGTAGTAGTCCGGTGGCTCTGGCTGACGGGATGATGTGGGATATTAGGGGGAGTAGTCCGGTGGCTCTGGCTGACGGTATGATGTGCGATATTAGGGGTAGTAGTCCGGTGGCTCTGGCTGACGGGATGATGTGGGATATTAGTGGTAGTAGTCCGGTGGCTCTGGCTGATGGGATGATGTGGGATATTAGGGGTAGTAGTCCGGTGGCTCTGGCTGATGGGATGATGTGGGATATTAGGGGTAGTAGTCCGGTGGCTCTGGCTGACGGGATGATGTGGGATATTAGTGGCAGTAGTCCGATGGTTCTGGCTGATGGGATGATGTGGGATATTAGTGGTAGTAGTCCGGTGGCTCTGGCTGATGGGATGATGTGGGATATTAGGGGTAGTAGTCCGGTGGCTCAGGCTGACGGGATGATGTGGGAAATTAGGGGTAGTAGTCCGGTGGCTCTGGCTGATGGGATGATGTGGGATATTAGGGGTAGTAGTCCGGTGGCTCTGGCTGTTGGGATGATGTGGGATATTAGGGGGAGTAGTCCGGTGGCTCTGGCTGATGGGATGATGTGGGATATTAGGGGTAGTAGTCCGGTAGCTCTGGCTGATGTGGGATATTAGGGGTAGTAATCCGGTGGCTCTGGCTGACGAGATGATGAGGGATATTAGGGGTAGTAGTCTGGTGGCTCTGGCTGACGGGATGATGTGGGATATTAGAGGTAGTAGTCCGGTAGCTCTGGCTGACGGGATGATGAGGGATATTAGGGGTAGTAGTCCGGTGGCTCTGGCTGACGGGATGATGTGGGATATTAGGGGTAGTAGTCCGGTGGCTCTGGCTGACAGGATGATGTGGGATATTAGGGTTAGTAGTCCTGTGGCTCTGGCTGACGGGATGATGTGGGATATTAGGGGTAGTAGTCCGGTGGCTCTGGCTGACGGGATGATGTCGGATATTAGGGGTAGTAGTCCGGTGGCTCTGGCTGATGGGATGATGTGGGATATTAGGGGTAGTAGCCCGGTGGCTCTGGCTGATGGGATGATGTGGGATATTAGGGGTAGTAGTCCGGTGGCTCTGGCTGATGGGATGATGTGGGACATTAGGGGTAGTAGTCCGGTGGCTCTGGCTGACGGGATGATGTGGGAAATTAGGGGTAGTAGTCCGGTGGCTCTGGCTGATGGGATGATGTGGGATATTAGGGGTAGTAGTCCGGTGGCTCTGGCTGATGGGATGATGTGGGATATTAGGGGTAGTAGTCCGGTGGCTCTGGCTGACGGGATGATGTGGGAAATTAGGGGTAGTAGACCGGTGGCTCTGGCTGATGGGATGATGTGGGATATTAGGGGTAGTAGTCCGGTGGCTCTGGCTGATGGGATGATGTGGGATATTAGGGGTAGTAGTCCGGTGGCTCTGGCTGACGGGATGATGTGGGAAATTAGGGGTAGTAGTCCGGTGGCTCTGGCTGACGGGATGATGTGGGATATTAGAGGTAGTAGTCCGGTGGCTCTGGCTGATGGGATGATGTGGGATATTAGGGGTAGTAGCCCGGTGGCTCTGGCTGATGGGATGATGTGGGATATTAGGGGTAGTAGTCCGGTGGCTCTGGCTGATGGGATGATGTGGGACATTAGGGGTAGTAGTCCGGTGGCTCTGGCTGACGGGATGATGTGGGAAATTAGGGGTAGTAGTCCGGTGGCTCTGGCTGATGGGATGATGTGGGATATTAGGGGTAGTAGTCCGGTGGCTCTGGCTGATGGGATGATGTGGGATATTAGGGGTAGTAGTCCAGTGGCTCTGGCTGTTGGGATGATGTGGGATATTAGGGGTAGCAGTCCGGTGGCTCTGGCTGATGGGATGATGTGGGATATTAGGGGTAGTAGTCCGGTGGCTCTGGCTGATGGGATGATGTGGGATATTAGTGGTAGTAGTCCGGTGGCTCTGGCTGATGGGATGATGTGGGATATTAGGGGTAGCAGTCCGGTAGCTCTGGCTGATGGGATGATGTGGGATATTAGGGGTAGTAGTCTGGTGGCTCTGGCTGATGGGATGATGTGGGATATTAGGGGTAGTAGTCCGGTGGCTCTGGCTGATGGGATGATGTGGGATATTAGGGGTAGTAGTCCGGTGGCTCTGGCTGATGGGATGATGTGGGATATTAGGGGTAGTAGTCCGGTGGCTCTGGCTGACGGGATGATGTGGGATATTAGTGGTAGTAGTCCGATGGCTCTGGCTGATGGGATGATGTGGGATATTAGTGGTAGTAGTCTGGTGGCTCTGGCTGATGGGATGATGTGGGATATTAGGGGTAGTAGTCTGGTGGCTCTGGCTGATGGGATGATGTGGGATATTAGGGGTAGTAGTCTGGTGGCTCTGGCTGATGGTATGATGTGGGATATTAGTGGTAGTAGTCCGGTGGCTCTGGCTGATGGGATGATGTGGGATATTAGGGGTAGTAGTCCGGTGGCTCTGGCTGTTGGGATGATGTGGGATATTAGGGGTAGTAGTCCGGTGGCTCTGGCTGATGGGATGATGTGGGATATTAGGGGTAGCAGTCCGGTGGCTCTGGCTGATGGGATGATGTGGGATATTAGGGGTAGTAGTCCGGTGGCTCTGGCTGATGGGATGATGTGGGATATTAGTGGTAGTAGTCCGGTGGCTCTGGCTGATGGGATGATGTGGGATATTAGGGGTAGTAGTCCGGTGGCTCTGGCTGATGGGATGATGTGGGATATTAGGGGTAGTAGTCTGGTGGCTCTGGCTGATGGGATGATGTGGGATATTAGGGGTAGTAGTCCGGTGGCTCTGGCTGACGGGATGATGAGGGATATTAGGGGGAGTAGTCCGGTGGCTCTGGCTGTTGGGATGATGTGGGATATTAGGGGGAGTAGTCCGGTGGCTCTGGCTGACGGGATGATGTGGGATATTAGGGGTAGTAGTCCGGTGGCTCTGGCTGATGGGATGATGTGGGATATTAGGGGTAGTAGTCCGGTGGCTCTGGCTGATGGGATGATGTGGGATATTAGTGGTAGTAGTCCGGTGGCTCTGGCTGATGGGATGATGTGGGATATTAGGGGTAGTAGTCCGGTGGCTCTGGCTGATGGGATGATGTGGGATATTAGGGGTAGTAGTCTGGTGGCTCTGGCTGATGGGATGATGTGGGATATTAGGGGTAGTAGTCCGGTGGCTCTGGCTGACGGGATGATGAGGGATATTAGGGGGAGTAGTCCGGTGGCTCTGGCTGTTGGGATGATGTGGGATATTAGGGGTAGTAGTCCGATGGCTCTGGCTGACGGGATGATGTGGGATATTAGGGGTAGTAGTCCGGTGGCTCTGGCTGATGGGATGATGTGGGATATTAGGGGTAGTAGTCCGGTGGCTCTGGCTGACGGGATGATGTGGGATATTAGGGGTAGTATTCCGGTGGCTCTGGCTGATGGGATGATGTGGGATATTAGGGTAGTAGTCCGGTGGCTCTGGCTGATGGGATGATGTGGGATATTAGGGGTAGTAGTCCGGTGGCTCTGGCTGACGAGATGATGTGGGATATTAGGGGTAGTAGTCTGGTGGCTCTGGCTGACGAGATGATGTTGGATATTTGGGGTAGTAGTCCGGTGGCTCTGGCTGACGGGATGATGTGGGATATTAGGGGTAGTTGTCCGGTAGCTCTGGCTGATGGGATGATGTGGGATATTAGGGGTAGTATTCCGGTGGCTCTGGCTGTTGGGATGATGTGGGATATTAGGGGGAGTAGTCCGGTGGCTCTGGCTGATGGGATGATGTGGGATATTAGAGGTAGTAGTCCGGTGGCTCTGGCTGACGAGATGATGTGGGATATTAGAGGTAGTAGTCCGGTGGCTCTGGCTGACGGGATGATGTGGGATATTAGGGGTAGTAGTCCGGTGTCTCTGGCTGACGGGATGATGTGGGATATTAGGGGTAGTATTCCGGTGGCTCTGGCTGATGGGATGATGTGGGATATTCGGGTAGTAGTCCGGTGGCTCTGGCTGATGGGATGATGTGGGATATTAGGGGTAGTAGTCCGGTGGCTCTGGCTGACGAAATGATGTGGGAAATTAGGGGTAGTAGTCTGGTGGCTCTGGCTGATGGGATGAAGTGGGATATTAGGGGTAGTAGTCTGGTGGCTCTGGCTGATGGGATGATGTGCGATATTAGGGGTAGTAGTCCGGCGGCTCTGACTGACGAGATGATGTGGGATATTTGGGGTAGTAGTCCGGTGGCTCTGGCTGACGAGATGATGTGGGATATTTGGGGTAGTAGTCCGGTGGCTCTGGCTGACAGGATGATGTGGGATATTAGGGGTAGTAGTCCGGTGTCTCTGGCTGACGAGATGATGTGGGATATTAGGGGTAGTAGTCCGGTGGCTCTGGCTGACGGGATGATGTGGGATATTAGTGGTAGTAGTCTGGTGGCTCTGGCTGATGGGATGATGTGGGATATTAGGGGTAGTAGTCTGGTGGCTCTGGCTGATGGGATGATGTGGGATATTAGTGGTAGTAGTCCGGTGGCTCTGGCTGATGGGATGATGTGGGATATTAGGGGTAGTAGTCCGGTGGCTCTGGCTGTTGGGATGATGTGGGATATTAGGGGTAGTAGTCCGGTGGCTCTGGCTGATGGGATGATGTGGGATATTAGGGGTAGCAGTCCGGTGGCTCTGGCTGATGGGATGATGTGGGATATTAGGGGTAGTAGTCCGGTGGCTCTGGCTGATGGGATGATGTGGGATATTAGTGGTAGTAGTCCGGTGGCTCTGGCTGATGGGATGATGTGGGATATTAGGGGTAGTAGTCCGGTGGCTCTGGCTGATGGGATGATGTGGGATATTAGGGGTAGTAGTCTGGTGGCTCTGGCTGATGGGATGATGTGGGATATTAGGGGTAGTAGTCCGGTGGCTCTGGCTGACGGGATGATGAGGGATATTAGGGGGAGTAGTCCGGTGGCTCTGGCTGTTGGGATGATGTGGGATATTAGGGGGAGTAGTCCGGTGGCTCTGGCTGACGGGATGATGTGGGATATTAGGGGTAGTAGTCCGGTAGCTCTGGCTGATGTGGGATATTAGGGGTAGTAATCCGGTGGCTCTGGCTGACGAGATGATGAGGGATATTAGGGGTAGTAGTCTGGTGGCTCTGGCTGACGGGATGATGTGGGATATTAGAGGTAGTAGTCCGGTAGCTCTGGCTGACGGGATGATGAGGGATATTAGGGGTAGTAGTCCGGTGGCTCTGGCTGACGGGATGATGTGGGATATTAGGGGTAGTAGTCCGGTGGCTCTGGCTGACAGGATGATGTGGGATATTAGGGTTAGTAGTCCTGTGGCTCTGGCTGACGGGATGATGTGGGATATTAGGGGTAGTAGTCCGGTGGCTCTGGCTGACGGGATGATGTCGGATATTAGGGGTAGTAGTCCGGTGGCTCTGGCTGATGGGATGATGTGGGATATTAGGGGTAGTAGCCCGGTGGCTCTGGCTGATGGGATGATGTGGGATATTAGGGGTAGTAGTCCGGTGGCTCTGGCTGATGGGATGATGTGGGACATTAGGGGTAGTAGTCCGGTGGCTCTGGCTGACGGGATGATGTGGGAAATTAGGGGTAGTAGTCCGGTGGCTCTGGCTGATGGGATGATGTGGGATATTAGGGGTAGTAGTCCGGTGGCTCTGGCTGATGGGATGATGTGGGATATTAGGGGTAGTAGTCCGGTGGCTCTGGCTGACGGGATGATGTGGGAAATTAGGGGTAGTAGACCGGTGGCTCTGGCTGATGGGATGATGTGGGATATTAGGGGTAGTAGTCCGGTGGCTCTGGCTGATGGGATGATGTGGGATATTAGGGGTAGTAGTCCGGTGGCTCTGGCTGACGGGATGATGTGGGAAATTAGGGGTAGTAGTCCGGTGGCTCTGGCTGACGGGATGATGTGGGATATTAGAGGTAGTAGTCCGGTGGCTCTGGCTGATGGGATGATGTGGGATATTAGGGGTAGTAGCCCGGTGGCTCTGGCTGATGGGATGATGTGGGATATTAGGGGTAGTAGTCCGGTGGCTCTGGCTGATGGGATGATGTGGGACATTAGGGGTAGTAGTCCGGTGGCTCTGGCTGACGGGATGATGTGGGAAATTAGGGGTAGTAGTCCGGTGGCTCTGGCTGATGGGATGATGTGGGATATTAGGGGTAGTAGTCCGGTGGCTCTGGCTGATGGGATGATGTGGGATATTAGGGGTAGTAGTCCAGTGGCTCTGGCTGTTGGGATGATGTGGGATATTAGGGGTAGCAGTCCGGTGGCTCTGGCTGATGGGATGATGTGGGATATTAGGGGTAGTAGTCCGGTGGCTCTGGCTGATGGGATGATGTGGGATATTAGTGGTAGTAGTCCGGTGGCTCTGGCTGATGGGATGATGTGGGATATTAGGGGTAGCAGTCCGGTAGCTCTGGCTGATGGGATGATGTGGGATATTAGGGGTAGTAGTCTGGTGGCTCTGGCTGATGGGATGATGTGGGATATTAGGGGTAGTAGTCCGGTGGCTCTGGCTGATGGGATGATGTGGGATATTAGGGGTAGTAGTCCGGTGGCTCTGGCTGATGGGATGATGTGGGATATTAGGGGTAGTAGTCCGGTGGCTCTGGCTGACGGGATGATGTGGGATATTAGTGGTAGTAGTCCGATGGCTCTGGCTGATGGGATGATGTGGGATATTAGTGGTAGTAGTCTGGTGGCTCTGGCTGATGGGATGATGTGGGATATTAGGGGTAGTAGTCTGGTGGCTCTGGCTGATGGGATGATGTGGGATATTAGGGGTAGTAGTCTGGTGGCTCTGGCTGATGGGATGATGTGGGATATTAGTGGTAGTAGTCCGGTGGCTCTGGCTGATGGGATGATGTGGGATATTAGGGGTAGTAGTCCGGTGGCTCTGGCTGTTGGGATGATGTGGGATATTAGGGGTAGTAGTCCGGTGGCTCTGGCTGATGGGATGATGTGGGATATTAGGGGTAGCAGTCCGGTGGCTCTGGCTGATGGGATGATGTGGGATATTAGGGGTAGTAGTCCGGTGGCTCTGGCTGATGGGATGATGTGGGATATTAGTGGTAGTAGTCCGGTGGCTCTGGCTGATGGGATGATGTGGGATATTAGGGGTAGTAGTCCGGTGGCTCTGGCTGATGGGATGATGTGGGATATTAGGGGTAGTAGTCTGGTGGCTCTGGCTGATGGGATGATGTGGGATATTAGGGGTAGTAGTCCGGTGGCTCTGGCTGACGGGATGATGAGGGATATTAGGGGGAGTAGTCCGGTGGCTCTGGCTGTTGGGATGATGTGGGATATTAGGGGGAGTAGTCCGGTGGCTCTGGCTGACGGGATGATGTGGGATATTAGGGGTAGTAGTCCGGTGGCTCTGGCTGATGGGATGATGTGGGATATTAGGGGTAGTAGTCCGGTGGCTCTGGCTGATGGGATGATGTGGGATATTAGTGGTAGTAGTCCGGTGGCTCTGGCTGATGGGATGATGTGGGATATTAGGGGTAGTAGTCCGGTGGCTCTGGCTGATGGGATGATGTGGGATATTAGGGGTAGTAGTCTGGTGGCTCTGGCTGATGGGATGATGTGGGATATTAGGGGTAGTAGTCCGGTGGCTCTGGCTGACGGGATGATGAGGGATATTAGGGGGAGTAGTCCGGTGGCTCTGGCTGTTGGGATGATGTGGGATATTAGGGGTAGTAGTCCGATGGCTCTGGCTGACGGGATGATGTGGGATATTAGGGGTAGTAGTCCGGTGGCTCTGGCTGATGGGATGATGTGGGATATTAGGGGTAGTAGTCCGGTGGCTCTGGCTGACGGGATGATGTGGGATATTAGGGGTAGTATTCCGGTGGCTCTGGCTGATGGGATGATGTGGGATATTAGGGTAGTAGTCCGGTGGCTCTGGCTGATGGGATGATGTGGGATATTAGGGGTAGTAGTCCGGTGGCTCTGGCTGACGAGATGATGTGGGATATTAGGGGTAGTAGTCTGGTGGCTCTGGCTGACGAGATGATGTTGGATATTTGGGGTAGTAGTCCGGTGGCTCTGGCTGACGGGATGATGTGGGATATTAGGGGTAGTTGTCCGGTAGCTCTGGCTGATGGGATGATGTGGGATATTAGGGGTAGTATTCCGGTGGCTCTGGCTGTTGGGATGATGTGGGATATTAGGGGGAGTAGTCCGGTGGCTCTGGCTGATGGGATGATGTGGGATATTAGAGGTAGTAGTCCGGTGGCTCTGGCTGACGAGATGATGTGGGATATTAGAGGTAGTAGTCCGGTGGCTCTGGCTGACGGGATGATGTGGGATATTAGGGGTAGTAGTCCGGTGTCTCTGGCTGACGGGATGATGTGGGATATTAGGGGTAGTATTCCGGTGGCTCTGGCTGATGGGATGATGTGGGATATTCGGGTAGTAGTCCGGTGGCTCTGGCTGATGGGATGATGTGGGATATTAGGGGTAGTAGTCCGGTGGCTCTGGCTGACGAAATGATGTGGGAAATTAGGGGTAGTAGTCTGGTGGCTCTGGCTGATGGGATGAAGTGGGATATTAGGGGTAGTAGTCTGGTGGCTCTGGCTGATGGGATGATGTGCGATATTAGGGGTAGTAGTCCGGCGGCTCTGACTGACGAGATGATGTGGGATATTTGGGGTAGTAGTCCGGTGGCTCTGGCTGACGAGATGATGTGGGATATTTGGGGTAGTAGTCCGGTGGCTCTGGCTGACAGGATGATGTGGGATATTAGGGGTAGTAGTCCGGTGTCTCTGGCTGACGAGATGATGTGGGATATTAGGGGTAGTAGTCCGGTGGCTCTGGCTGACGGGATGATGTGGGATATTAGTGGTAGTAGTCTGGTGGCTCTGGCTGATGGGATGATGTGGGATATTAGGGGTAGTAGTCTGGTGGCTCTGGCTGATGGGATGATGTGGGATATTAGTGGTAGTAGTCCGGTGGCTCTGGCTGATGGGATGATGTGGGATATTAGGGGTAGTAGTCCGGTGGCTCTGGCTGTTGGGATGATGTGGGATATTAGGGGTAGTAGTCCGGTGGCTCTGGCTGATGGGATGATGTGGGATATTAGGGGTAGCAGTCCGGTGGCTCTGGCTGATGGGATGATGTGGGATATTAGGGGTAGTAGTCCGGTGGCTCTGGCTGATGGGATGATGTGGGATATTAGTGGTAGTAGTCCGGTGGCTCTGGCTGATGGGATGATGTGGGATATTAGGGGTAGTAGTCCGGTGGCTCTGGCTGATGGGATGATGTGGGATATTAGGGGTAGTAGTCTGGTGGCTCTGGCTGATGGGATGATGTGGGATATTAGGGGTAGTAGTCCGGTGGCTCTGGCTGACGGGATGATGAGGGATATTAGGGGGAGTAGTCCGGTGGCTCTGGCTGTTGGGATGATGTGGGATATTAGGGGGAGTAGTCCGGTGGCTCTGGCTGACGGGATGATGTGGGATATTAGGGGTAGTAGTCCGGTGGCTCTGGCTGATGGGATGATGTGGGATATTAGGGGTAGTAGTCCGGTGGCTCTGGCTGATGGGATGATGTGGGATATTAGTGGTAGTAGTCCGGTGGCTCTGGCTGATGGGATGATGTGGGATATTAGGGGTAGTAGTCCGGTGGCTCTGGCTGATGGGATGATGTGGGATATTAGGGGTAGTAGTCTGGTGGCTCTGGCTGATGGGATGATGTGGGATATTAGGGGTAGTAGTCCGGTGGCTCTGGCTGACGGGATGATGAGGGATATTAGGGGGAGTAGTCCGGTGGCTCTGGCTGGTGGGATGATGTGGGATATTAGGGGGAGTAGTCCGGTGGCTCTGGCTGACGGGATGATGTGGGATATTAGGGGTAGTAGTCCGGTGGCTCTGGCTGATGGGATGATGTGGGATATTAGGGGTAGTAGTCCGGTGGCTCTGGCTGACGGGATGATGTGGGATATTAGGGGTAGTATTCCGGTGGCTCTGGCTGATGGGATGATGTGGGATATTAGGGTAGTAGTCCGGTGGCTCTGGCTGATGGGATGATGTGGGATATTAGGGGTAGTAGTCCGGTGGCTCTGGCTGACGAGATGATGTGGGATATTAGGGGTAGTAGTCTGGTGGCTCTGGCTGACGAGAAGATGTTGGATATTTGGGGTAGTAGTCCGGTGGCTCTGGCTGACGGGATGATGTGGGATATTAGGGGTAGTTGTCCGGTAGCTCTGGCTGATGGGATGATGTGGGATATTAGGGGTAGTATTCCGGTGGCTCTGGCTGTTGGGATGATGTGGGATATTAGGGGGAGTAGTCCGGTGGCTCTGGCTGATGGGATGATGTGGGATATTAGAGGTAGTAGTCCGGTGGCTCTGGCTGACGAGATGATGTGGGATATTAGAGGTAGTAGTCCGGTGGCTCTGGCTGACGGGATGATGTGGGATATTAGGGGTAGTAGTCCGGTGTCTCTGGCTGACGGGATGATGTGGGATATTAGGGGTAGTATTCCGGTGGCTCTGGCTGATGGGATGATGTGGGATATTCGGGTAGTAGTCCGGTGGCTCTGGCTGATGGGATGATGTGGGATATTAGGGGTAGTAGTCCGGTGGCTCTGGCTGACGAAATGATGTGGGAAATTAGGGGTAGTAGTCTGGTGGCTCTGGCTGATGGGATGAAGTGGGATATTAGGGGTAGTAGTCTGGTGGCTCTGGCTGACGGGATGATGTGCGATATTAGGGGTAGTAGTCCGGCGGCTCTGACTGACGAGATGATGTGGGATATTTGGGGTAGTAGTCCGGTGGCTCTGGCTGACGAGATGATGTGGGATATTTGGGGTAGTAGTCCGGTGGCTCTGGCTGACGGGATGATGTGGGATATTAGGGGTAGTAGTCCGGTATCTCTGGCTGACGAGATGATGTGGGATATTAGGGGTAGTAGTCCGGTGGCTCTGGCTGACGGGATGATGTGGGATATTAGGGGTAGTAGTCCGGTGGCTCTGGCTGACGGGATGATGAGGGATATCTGGGGTAGTAGTCCGGTGGCTCTGGCTGACGAGATGATGTGGGATATTAGGAGTAGTAGTCCGGTGGCTCTGGCTGACGGGATGATGAGGGATATTAGGGGTAGTAGTCTGGTAGCTCTGGCTGACGGGATGATGAGGGATATTAGGGGTAGTAGTCCGGTAGTTCTGGCTGACGGGATGATGTGGGATATTAGGGGTAGTAGTCCGGTGGCTCTGGCTGATGGAATGACGTGGGATATTAGGGGTAGTAGTCCGGTAGTTCTGGCTGACGAGATGATGAGGGATATCTGGGGTAGTAGTCCGGTGGCTCTGGCTGACGAGATGATGTGGGATATTAGGAGTAGTAGTCCGGTGGCTCTGGCTGACGGGATGATGAGGGATATTAGGGGTAGTAGTCTGGTAGCTCTGGCTGACGGGATGATGAGGGATATTAGGGGTAGTAGTCCGGTAGTTCTGGCTGACGGGATGATGTGGGATATTAGGGGTAGTAGTCCGGTGGCTCTGGCTGATGGAATGACGTGGGATATTAGGGGTAGTAGTCCGGTAGTTCTGGCTGACGGGATGATGAGGGATATCTGGGGTAGTAGTCCGGTGGCTCTGGCTGACGAGATGATGTGGGATATTAGGAGTAGTAGTCCGGTGGCTCTGGCTGACGGGATGATGTGGGATATTAGGGGTAGTAGTCCGGTGGCTCTGGCTGACGGGTTGATGTGGGATATTAGGGGTAGTAGTCCGGTAGTTCTGGCTGACGGGATGATGTGGGATATTAGGGGTAGTAGTCCGGTGGCTCTGGCTGATGGAATGACGTGGGATATTAGGGGTAGTAGTCTGGTGGCTCTGGCTGACGGGTTGATGTGGGATATTACGGGTAGTAGTCCGGTAGCTCTGGCTGACGGAATGATGAGGGATATTAGGGGTAGTAGTCCGGTAGTTCTGGCTGACGGGATGATGTGGGATATTAGGGGTAGTAGTCCGGTGGCTCTGGCTGACGGGTTGATGTGGGATATTAGGGGTAGTAGTCTGGTGGCTCTGGCTGACGGGATGATGTGGGATATTAGGGGTAGTAGTCCGGTGGTTCTGGCTGACGAGATGATGTGGGAAATAAGGGGTAGTAGTCCGGTAGTTCTGGCTGACGGGATGATGTGGGATATTAGGGGTAGTAGTCCGGTGGCTCTGGCTGATGGAATGACGTGGGATATTAGGGGTAGTAGTCCGGTAGTTCTGGCTGACGGGATGATGTGGAATATTAAGGGTAGTAGTCCGGTGGCTCTGGCTGATGGGATGATGTGGGATATAAGGGGTAGTAGTCCGGTGGCTCTGGCTGACGGGTTGATGTGGGATATTAGGGGTAGTAGTCCGGTAGTTCTGGCTGACGGGATGATGTGGGATATTAGGGGTAGTAGTCCGGTGGCTCTGGCTGACGGGTTGATGTGGGATATTACGGGTAGTAGTCCGGTAGCTCTGGCTGACGGTATGATGAGGGATATTAGGGGTAGTAGTCCGGTAGTTCTGGCTGACGGGATGATGTGGGATATTAGGGGTAGTAGTCCGGTGGCTCTGGCTGACGGGTTGATGTGGGATATTACGGGTAGTAGTCCGGTAGCTCTGGCTGACGGTATGATGAGGGATATTAGGGGTAGTAGTCCGGTAGTTCTGGCTGATGGAATGACGTGGGATATTAGGGGTAGTAGTCTGGTGGCTCTGGCTGACGGGTTGATGTGGGATATTACGGGTAGTAGTCCGGTAGCTCTGGCTGACGGTATGATGAGGGATATTAGGGGTAGTAGTCCGGTAGTTCTGGCTGACGGGATGATGTGGGATATTAGGGGTAGTAGTCCGGTGGCTCTGGCTGACGGGTTGATGTGTGATATTACGGGTAGTAGTCCGGTAGCTCTGGCTGACGGTATGATGAGGGATATTAGGGGTAGTAGTCCGGTGGCTCTGGCTGACGAGATGATGTGGGAAATAAGGGGTAATAGTCCGGTGGCTCTGGCTGACGGGATGATGTGGGATATTAGGGGTAGTAGTCCGGTAGTTCTGGCTGATTAGGGGTAGTAGTCCGGTGGCTCTGGCTGACGAGATGATGTGGGAAATTAGGGGTAGTAGTCCGGTGGCTCTGGCTGATGGAATGACGTGGGATATAAGGGGTAGTAGTCCGGTGGCTCTGGCTGACGGGATGATGTGGGATATTAGGGGTAGTAGTCTGGTGGCTCTGGCTGACGGGATGATGTGGGATATTACGGGTAGTAGTCCGGTAGCTCTGGCTGACGGTATGATGAGGGATATTAGGGGTAGTAGTCCGGTTGTTCTGGCTGATTAGAGGTAGTAGTCCGGTGGCTCTGGCTGACGAGATGATGTGGGAAATTAGGGGTAGTAGTCCGGTGGCTCTGGCTGATTAGGGGTAGTAGTCCGGTGGCTCTGGCTGATGAGATGATGTGGGAAATTAGGGGTAGTAGTCCGGTGGCTCTGGCTGATTAGGGGTAGTAGTCCGGTGGCTCTGGCTGACGGGATAATGTGGGATATTAGGGGTAGTAGTCTGGTAGCTCTGGCTGACGGGATGATGAGGGATATTAGGGGTAGTAGTCCGGTGGCTCTGGCTGACGAGATGATGTGGGATATTAGGGGTAGTAGTCCGGTGGCTCTGGCTGATGGGATGATGTGGGATATTAGGGGTAGTAGTCCGGTGGCTCTGGCTGACGAGATGATGTGGGAAATTAGGGGTAGTAGTCCGGTGGCTCTGGCTGACGGGATGATGTGGGATATTAGGGGTAGTAGTCCGCTGGCTCTGGCTGACGGGATGATGTGGGATATTAGGAGTAGTAGTCCGGTGGCTCTGGCTGACGGGATGATGTGGGATATTAGGGGTAGTAGTCCGGTGGCTCTGGCTGACGGGATGATGTGGGATATTAGGGGTAGTAGTCCGGTGGCTCTGGATGATGGGATGATGTGGGATATTAGGGGTAGTAGTCCGGCGGCTCTGACTGACGGGATGATGTGGGATATTAGGGGTAGTAGTCCGGTGGCTCTGGATGATGGGATGATGTGGGATATTAGGGGTAGTAGTCCGGTGGCTCTGGCTGATGGGATGATGTGGGATATTAGGGGTAGTAGTCTGGTGGCTCTGGCTGACGGGATGATGTGGGATATTAGAGGTAGTAGTCCGGTGGCTCTGGCTGACGGGATGATGTGGGATATTAGGGGTAGCAGTCCGGTGGCTCTGGCTGATGGGATGATGTGGTATAATAGGGGTAGTAGTCTGGTGGCTCTGGCTGACGGGATGATGTGGGATATTAGAGGTAGTAGTCCGGTGGCTCTGGCTGACGGGATGATATGGGATATTAGGGGTAGTAGTCCGGTGGCTCTGGCTGACGAGATGATGTGGGAAATTAGGGGTAGTAGTCCGGTGGCTCTGGCTGATGGGATGATGTGGGATATTAGGGGTAGTAGTCTGGTGGCTCTGGCTGACGGGATGATGTGGGATATTAGCGGTTGAAGTCCGGTGGCTCTGGCTGACGGGATGATGTGGGATATTAGGGGTAGTAGTCCGGTGGCTCTGGCTGACGGGATGATGTGGGATATTAGGGGTAGTAGTCTGGTGGCTCTGGCTGATGGGATGATGTGGGATATTAGGGGTAGTAGTCTGGTGGCTCTGGCTGATGGGATGATGTGGGATATTAGTGGTAGTAGTCCGGTGGCTCTGGCTGATGGGATGATGTGGGATATTAGGGGTAGTAGTCCGGTGGCTCTGGCTGTTGGGATGATGTGGGATATTAGGGGTAGTAGTCTGGTGGCTCTGGCTGACGGGATGATGTGCGATATTAGGGGTAGTAGTCCGGTGACTCTGGCTGACGGGATGATGTGGGATATTAGGGGTAGTAGTCCGGCGGCTCTGACTGACGGGATGATGTGGGATATTAGGGGTAGTAGTTCGGTGGCTCTGGCTGATGGGATGATGTGGGATATTAGGGGTAGTAGTCCGGTGGCTCTGGCTGACGGGTTGATGTGGGATATTTGGGGTAGTAGTCTGGTGGCTCTGGCTGACGAGATGATGTGGGATATTAGGGGTAGTAGTCTGGTGGCTCTGGCTGACGGGATGATGTGGGATATTAGGGGTAGTAGTCCGGTGGCTCTGGCTGACGGGATGATGTGGGATATTAGGGGTAGTAGTCCGGTGGCTCTGGCTGATGGGATGATGTGAGATATTAGGGGGAGTAGTCCGGTGGCTCTGGCTGATGGGATGATGTGGGAAATTAGGGGTAGTAGTCCGGTGGCTCTGGCTGACGGGATGATGTGGGATATTAGTGGTAGTAGTCCGGTGGCTCTGGCTGAAGGGATGATGTGGGATATTAGGGGTAGTAGTCCGGTGGCTCTGGCTGTTGGGATGATGTGGGATATTAGGGGTAGTAGTCCGGTAGCTCTGGCTGATGGGATGATGTGGGATATTAGGGGTAGTAGTCCGGTGGCTCTGGCTGTTGGGATGATGTGGGATATTAGGGGTAGTAGTCCGGTGGCTCTGGCTAATGGGATGATGTCGGATATTTGGGGTAGTAGTCCGGTGGCTCTGGCTGACGAGATGATGTGGGATATTAGGGGTAGTAGTCCGGTGGCTCTGGCTGACGGGATGATGAGGCATATTAGGGGTAGTAGTCCGGTGGCTCTGGCTGACGGGATGATGTGGGATATTAGGGGTAGTAGTCTGGTAGCTCTGGCTGATGGGATGATGTGGGATATTAGGGGTAGTAGTCCGGTGGCTCTGGCTGACGGGATGATGAGGGATATTAGGGGTAGTAGTCTGGTAGCTCTGGCTGATGGGATGATGTGGGATATTAGGGGTAGTAGTCCGGTGGCTCTGGCTGACGGGATGATGAGGGATATTAGGGGTAGTAGTCCGGTGGCTCTGGCTGACGGGATGATGTGGGATATTAGGGGTAGTAGTCCGGTAGTTCTGGCTGATGGGATGATGTGGGATATTAGGGGTAGTAGTCTGGTAGCTCTGGCTGATGGGATGATGTGGGATATTAGGGGTAGTAGTCCGGTGGCTCTGGCTGACGGGATGATGAGGGATATTAGGGGTAGTAGTCCGGTGGCTCTGGCTGACGGGATGATGTGGGATATTAGGGGTAGTAGTCCGGTAGTTCTGGCTGACGGGATGATGAGTGATATTAGGGGTAGCTGTCCGGTGGCTGTGGCTGACGGGATGATGTGGGATATTAGGGGTAGTGGTCCGGTAGTTCTGGCTGACGGGATGATGAGGGATATTAGGGGTAGCTGTCCGGTGGCTGTGGCTGACGGGATGATGAGGGATATTAGGGGTAGTAGTCCGGTAGCTCTGGCTGACGGGATGATGTGGGATATTAGGGGTAGTAGTCCGGTGGCTCTGGCTGATGGAATGACGTGGGATATTAGGGGTAGTAGTCCGGTAGTTCTGGCTGACGGGATGATGTGGGATATTAGGGGTAGTGGTCCGGTAGCTCTGGCTGACGGGATGATGTGGGATATTAGGGGTAGTAGTCCGGTGGCTCTGGCTGACGAGATGATGAGGGATATTAGGGGTAGTAGTCCGGTAGCTCTGGCTGACGGGATGATGTGGGATATTAGGGGTAGTAGTCCGGTGGCTCTGGCTGATGGAATGACGTGGGATATTAGGGGTAGTAGTCCGGTAGTTCTGGCTGACGGGATGATGAGGGATATTAGGGGTAGCTGTCCGGTGGCTGTGGCTGACGGGATGATGTGGGATATTAGGGGTAGTGGTCCGGTAGCTCTGGCTGACGGGATGATGTGGGATATTAGGGGTAGTAGTCCGGTGGCTCTGGCTGACGAGATGATGAGGGATATTAGGGGTAGTAGTCTGGTGGCCCTGGCTGACGAGATGATGAGGGATATTAGGGGTAGTAGTCTGGTAGCTCTGGCTGACGGGATGATGTGGGATATTAGGGGTAGTAGTCCGGTGGCTCTGGCTGACGGGATGATGTGGGATATTAGGGGTAGTAGTCTGGTAGCTCTGGCTGACGGGATGATGTGGGATATTAGGGGTAGTAGTCTGGTAGCTCTGGCTGATGGGATGATGTGGGATATTAGGGGTAGTAGTCCGGTAGTTCTGGCTGACGGGATGATGAGGGATATTAGGGGTAGCTGTCCGGTGGCTGTGGCTGACGGGATGATGTGGGATATTAGGGGTAGTGGTCCGGTAGTTCTGGCTGACGGGATGATGAGGGATATTAGGGGTAGCTGTCCGGTGGCTGTGGCTGACGGGATGATGTGGGATATTAGGGGTAGTAGTCCGGTGGCTCTGGCTGACGGGATGATGTGGGATATTAGGGGTAGTAGTCCGGTGGCTCTGGCTGACGGGATGATGTGGGATATTAGGGGTAGTAGTCTGGTAGCTCTGGCTGATGGGATGATGTGGGATATTAGGGGTAGTAGTCCGGTGGCTCTGGCTGACGGGATGATGAGGGATATTAGGGGTAGTAGTCCGGTGGCTCTGGCTGACGGGATGATGTGGGATATTAGGGGTAGTAGTCCGGTAGTTCTGGCTGACGGGATGATGTGGGATATTAGGGGTAGTAGTCCGGTGGCTCTGGCTGACGGGATGATGTGGGATATTAGGGGTAGTAGTCCGGTGGCTCTGGCTGACGGGATGATGTGGGATATTAGGGGTAGTAGTCTGGTAGCTCTGGCTGATGGGATGATGTGGGATATTAGGGGTAGTAGTCCGGTGGCTCTGGCTGACGGGATGATGAGGGATATTAGGGGTAGTAGTCCGGTGGCTCTGGCTGACGGGATGATGTGGGATATTAGGGGTAGTAGTCCGGTAGTTCTGGCTGACGGGATGATGAGGGATATTAGGGGTAGTAGTCCGGTGGCTGTGGCTGACGGGATGATGTGGGATATTAGGGGTAGTAGTCCGGTGGCTCTGGCTGACGGGATGATGAGGGATATTAGGGGTAGTAGTCCGGTGGCTCTGGCTGACGGGATGATGTGGGATATTAGGGGTAGTAGTCCGGTAGTTCTGGCTGACGGGATGATGAGGGATATTAGGGGTAGCTGTCCGGTGGCTGTGGCTGACGGGATGATGAGGGATATTAGGGGTAGTAGTCCGGTAGCTCTGGCTGACGGGATGATGTGGGATATTAGGGGTAGTTGTCCGGTGGCTCTGGCTGATGGAATGACGTGGGATATTAGTGGTAGTAGTCCGGTAGTTCTGGCTGACGGGATGATGAGGGATATTAGGGGTAGTGGTCCGGTAGCTCTGGCTGACGGGATGATGTGGGATATTAGGGGTAGTAGTCCGGTGGCTCTGGCTGACGAGATGATGAGGGATATTAGGGGTAGTAGTCTGGTGGCCCTGGCTGACGAGATGATGAGGGATATTAGGGGTAGTAGTCCGGTAGCTCTGGCTGACGGGATGATGTGGGATATTAGGGGTAGTAGTCCGGTGGCTCTGGCTGATTGAATGACGTGGGATATTAGGGGTAGTAGTCCGGTAGTTCTGGCTGACGGGATGATGAGGGATATTAGGGGTAGCTGTCCGGTGGCTGTGGCTGACGGGATGATGTGGGATATTAGGGGTAGTGGTCCGGTAGCTCTGGCTGACGGGATGATGTGGGATATTAGGGGTAGTAGTCCGGTGGCTCTGGCTGACGAGATGATGAGGGATATTAGGGGTAGTAGTCTGGTGGCCCTGGCTGACGAGATGATGAGGGATATTAGGGGTAGTAGTCCGGTAGCTCTGGCTGACGGGATGATGTGGGATATTAGGGGTAGTAGTCCGGTGGCTCTGGCTGACGGGATGATGTGGGATATTAGTAGTAGTAGTCCGGTGGCTCTGGCTGACGGGATGATGTGGGATATTAGGGGTAGTAGTCCGGTAGCTCTGGCTGACGGGATGATGAGGGATATTAGGGGTAGTAGTCCGATGGCTCTGGCTGATGGGAGGATGTGGGATATTAGGGGTAGTAGTCTGGTGGCTCTGGCTGACGGGATGATGTGGGATATTAGGGGTAGTAGTCCGGTAGCTCTGGCTGACGGGATGATGAGGGATATTAGGGGTAGTAGTCCGATGGCTCTGGCTGATGGGAGGATGTGGGATATTAGGGGTAGTAGTCTGGTGGCCCTGGCTGACGAGATGATGAGGGATATTAGGGGTAGTAGTCCGGTGGCTCTGGCTGACGGGATGATGTGGGATATTAGGGGTAGTAGTCCGGTAGCTCTGGCTGACGGGATGATGAGGGATATTAGGGGTAGTAGTCCGATGGCTCTGGCTGATGGGAGGATGTGGGATATTAGGGGTAGTAGTCTGGTGGCTCTGGCTGACGGGATGATGTGGGATATTAGGGGTAGTAGTCCGGTGGCTCTGGCTGACGAGATGATGAGGGATATTAGGGGTAGTAGTCTGGTGGCTCTGGCTGACGGGATGATGTGAGATATATGGGGTAGTAGTCCGGTAGCTCTGGCTGACGGGATGATGAGGGATATTAGGGGTAGTAGTCCGGTGGCTCTGACTGACGGGATGATGTGGGATATTAGGGGTAGTAGTCCGGTAGCTCTGGCTGACGAGATGATGTGGGATATTAGGGGTAGTAGTCCGGTGGCTCTGGCTGACGGGATGATGAGGGATATTAGGGGTAGTAGTCCGGTGGCTCTGGCTGACGGGATGATGTGGGATATTAGGGGTAGTAGTCTGGTAGCTCTGGCTGACGGGATGATGTGGGATATTAGGGGTAGTAGTCCGGTGGCTCTGGCTGACGGGATGATGTGGGATATTAGGGGTAGTAGTCTGGTAGCTCTGGCTGACGGGATGATGTGGGATATTAGGGGTAGTAGTCCGGTAGTTCTGGCTGACGGGATGATGAGGGATATTAGGGGTAGCTGTCCGGTGGCTGTGGCTGACGGGATGATGTGGGATATTAGGGGTAGTGGTCCGGTAGTTCTGGCTGACGGGATGATGAGAGATATTAGGGGTAGCTGTCCGGTGGCTGTGGCTGACGGGATAATGAGGGATATTAGGGGTAGTAGTCCGGTAGCTCTGGCTGACGGGATGATGTGGGATATTAGGGGTAGTAGTCCGGTGGCTCTGGCTGATGGAATGACGTGGGATATTAGGGGTAGTAGTCCGGTAGTTCTGGCTGACGGGATGATGAGGGATATTAGGGGTAGCTGTCCGGTGGCTGTGGCTGACGGGATGATGTGGGATATTAGGGGTAGTGGTCCGGTAGCTCTGGCTGACGGGATGATGTGGGATATTAGGGGTAGTAGTCTGGTGGCCCTGGCTGACGAGATGATGAGGGATATTAGGGGTAGTAGTCCGGTGGCTCTGGCTGACGAGATGATGAGGGATATTAGGGGTAGCTGTCCGGTGGCTCTGGCTGACGGGATGATGTGGGATGTTAGGGGTAGTAGTCTGGTGGCCCTGGCTGACGAGATGATGAGGGATATTAGGGGTAGCTGTCCGGTGGCTCTGGCTGACGGGATGATGTGGGATGTTAGGGGTAGTAGTCCGGTAGCTCTGGCTGACGGGATGATGTGGGATATTAGGGGTAGTAGTCCGGTGGCTCTGGCTGATGGAATGACGTGGGATATTAGGGGTAGTAGTCCGGTAGTTCTGGCTGACGGGATGATGAGGGATATTAGGGGTAGCTGTCCGGTGGCTGTGGCTGACGGGATGATGTGGGATATTAGGGGTAGTGGTCCGGTAGCTCTGGCTGACGGGATGATGTGGGATATTAGGGGTAGTAGTCTGGTGGCCCTGGCTGACGAGATGATGAGGGATATTAGGGGTAGTAGTCCGGTGGCTCTGGCTGACGAGATGATGAGGGATATTAGGGGTAGCTGTCCGGTGGCTCTGGCTGACGGGATGATGTGGGATGTTAGGGGTAGTAGTCTGGTGGCCCTGGCTGACGAGATGATGAGGGATATTAGGGGTAGCTGTCCGGTGGCTCTGGCTGACGGGATGATGTGGGATGTTAGGGGTAGTAGTCCGGTAGCTCTGGCTGACGGGATGATGAGGGATATTAGGGGTAGTAGTCCGATGGCTCTGGCTGATGGGAGGATGTGGGATATTAGGGGTAGTAGTCTGGTGGCTCTGGCTGACGGGATGATGAGGGATATTAGGGGTAGTAGTCTGGTGGCTCTGGCTGACGGGATGATGTGAGATATATGGGGTAGTAGTCCGGTAGCTCTGGCTGACGGGATGATGAGGGATATTAGGGGTAGTAGTCCGGTGGCTCTGGCTGACGGGATGATGTGGGATATTAGGGGTAGTAGTCTGGTGGCTCTGGCTGACGGGATGATGTGGGATATTAGGGGTAGTAGTCCGGTGGCTCTGGCTGACGGGATGATGTGGGATATTAGGGGTAGTAGTCCGGTGGCTCTGGCTGACGAGATGATGAGGGATATTAGGGGTAGTAGTCTGGTGGCTCTGGCTGACGGGATGATGTGAGATATATGGGGTAGTAGTCCGGTAGCTCTGGCTGACGGGATGATGAGGGATATTAGGGGTAGTAGTCCGGTGGCTCTGGCTGACGGGATGATGTGGGATATTAGGGGTAGTAGTCCGGTGGCTCTGGCTGACGGGATGATGTGGGATATTAGGGGTAGTAGTCCGGTGGCTCTGGCTGACGGGATGATGTGGGACATTACGGGTAGTAGTCCGGTAGCTCTGGCTGACGGGATGATGAGGGATATTAGGGGTAGTAGTCCGGTGGCTCTGGCTGATGGGATGATGTGGGATATTAGGGGTAGTAGTCCGGTGGTTCTGGCTGATGGGATGATGTGGGATATTAGGGGTAGTAGTCCGGTGGTTCTGGCTGATGGGATGATGTGGGATATTAGGGGTAGTAGTCCGGTAGCTCTGGCTGATGGGATGATGTGGGATATTAGGGGTAGTAGTCCGGTGGCTCTGGCTGACGGGATGATGTGGGATATTAGTGGCAGTAGTCCGGTGGTTCTGGCTGATGGGATGATGTGGGATATTAGTGGTAGTAGTCCGGTGGCTCTGGCTGATGGGATGATGTGGGATATTAGGGGTAGTAGTCCGGTGGCTCAGGCTGACGGGATGATGTGGGAAATTAGGGGTAGTAGTCTGGTGGCTCTGGCTGACGGGATGATGTGGGATATTAGAGGTAGTAGTCCGGTGGCTCTGGCTGATGGGATGATGTGGGATATTAGGGGTAGTAGTCTGGTGGCTCTGGCTGACGGGATGATGAGGGATATTAGGGGTAGTAGTCTGGTGGCTCTGGCTGACGGGATGATGTGGGATATTAGGGGTAGTAGTCCGGTGGCTCTGGCTGACGGGATGATGTGGGATATTAGGGGTAGTAGTCCGGTAGCTCTGGCTGACGGGATGATGAGGGATATTAGGGGTAGTAGTCCGGTGGCTCTGGCTGACGGGATGATGTGGGATATTAGGGGTAGTAGTCCGGTGGCTCTGGCTGACGGGATGATGTGGGACATTAGGGGTAGTAGTCCGGTAGCTCTGGCTGACAGGATGATGAGGGATATTAGGGGTAGTAGTCCGGTGGCTCTGGCTGACGAGATGATGTGGGATATTAGGGGTAGTAGTCCGGTGTCTCTGGCTGACGTGATGATGTGGGATATTAGGGGTAGTAGTCCGGTGGTTCTGGCTGATGGGATGATGTGGGATATTAGGGGTAGTAGTCCGGTGGTTCTGGCTGACGGGATGATGTGGGATATTAGTGGTAGTAGTCCGGTGGCTCTGGCTGATGGGATGATGTGGGATATTAGGGGTAGTAGTCCGGTGGCTCTGGCTGACGGGATGATGTGGGATATTAGGGGGAGTAGTCCGGTGGCTCTGGCTGACGGTATGATGTGCGATATTAGGGGTAGTAGTCCGGTGGCTCTGGCTGACGAGATAATGTGGGAAATTAGGGGTAGTAGTCCGGTGGCTCTGGCTGACGGGACGATGTGGGATATTATGGGTAGTAGTCCGGTGGCTCTGGCTGACGAGATGATGTGGGATATTAGGGGTAGTAGTCTGGTGGCTCTGGCTGATGGGATGATGTGAGATATTAGTGGTAGTAGTCTGGTAGCTCTGGCTGACGGGATGATGAGGGATATTAGGGGTAATAGTCCGGTGGCTCTGGCTGACGGGATGATGAGGGATATTAGGGGTAGTAGTCCGGTGGCTCTGGCTGATGGGATGATGTGGGATATTAGGGGTAGTAGTCCGGTGGCTCTGGCTATGGGATGATGTGGGATATTAGTGGTAGTAGTCCGGTGGCTCTGGCTGACGGGATGATGTGGGATATTAGGGGTAGGAGTCCGGTGTCTCTGGCTGACGTGATGATGTGGGATATTAGGGGTAGTAGTCCGGTGGTTCTGGCTGATGGGATGATGTGGGATATTAGGGGTAGTAGTCCGGTGGTTCTGGCTGACGGGATGATGTGGGATATTAGTGGTAGTAGTCCGGTGGCTCTGGCTGATGGGATGATGTGGGATATTAGGGGTAGTAGTCCGGTGGCTCTGGCTGACGGGATGATGTGGGATATTAGGGGGAGTAGTCCGGTTTCTCTGGCTGACGGTATGATGTGCGATATTAGGGGTAGTAGTCCGGTGGCTCTGGCTGACGAGATAATGTGGGAAATTAGGGGTAGTAGTCCGGTGGCTCTGGCTGACGGGACGATGTGGGATATTAGGGGTAGTAGTCCGGTGGTTCTGGCTGACGGGATGATGTGGGATATTAGTGGTAGTAGTCCGGTGGCTCTGGCTGATGGGATGATGTGGGATATTAGGGGTAGTAGTCCGGTGGCTCTGGCTGACGGGATGATGTGGGATATTAGGGGGAGTAGTCCGGTTTCTCTGGCTGACGGTATGATGTGCGATATTAGGGGTAGTAGTCCGGTGGCTCTGGCTGACGAGATAATGTGGGAAATTAGGGGTAGTAGTCCGGTGGCTCTGGCTGACGGGACGATGTGGGATATTAGGGGTAGTAGTCCGGTGGCTCTGGCTGACGAGATGATGTGGGATATTAGGGGTAGTAGTCTGGTGGCTCTGGCTGATGGGATGATGTGAGATATTAGTGGTAGTAGTCTGGTAGCTCTGGCTGACGGGATGATGAGGGATATTAGGGGTAGTAGTCTGGTGGCTCTGGCTGATGGGATGATGTGAGATATTAGTGGTAGTAGTCCGGTAGTTCTGGCTGACGGGATGATGAGGGATATTAGGGGTAATAGTCCGGTGGCTCTGGCTGACGGGATGATGAGGGATATTAGGGGTAGTAGTCCGGTGGCTCTGGCTGATGGGATGATGTGAGATATTAGTGGTAGTAGTCCGGTAGTTCTGGCTGACGGGATGATGAGGGATATTAGGGGTAATAGTCCGGTGGCTCTGGCTGACGGGATGATGAGGGATATTAGGGGTAGTAGTCCGGTGGCTCTGGCTGATGGGATGATGTGGGATATTAGGGGTAGTAGTCCGGTGGCTCTGGCTGATGGGATGATGTGGGATATTAGGGGTAGTAGTCCGGTGGCTCTGGCTATGGGATGATGTGGGATATTAGGGGTAGTAGTCCGGTGGCTCTGGCTGACGGGATGATGTGGGATATTAGGGGTAGTAGTCTGGTGGCTCTGGCTGACGGGATGATGTGGGATATTAGGGGTAGAAGTCCGGTGGCTCTGGCTGACGGTATGATGTGCGATATTAGGGGTAGTAGTCCGGTGGCTCTGGCTGATGGGATGATGTGGGATATTAGTGGTAGTAGTCCGGTGGCTCTGGCTGATGAGATGATGTGGGATATTAGGGGTAGTAGTCTGGTGGCTCTGGCTGACGAGATGATGTGGGATATTAGGGGTAGTAGTCTGGTGGCTCTGGCTGACGGGATGATGTGGGATATTAGAGGTAGTAGTCCGGTGGCTCTGGCTGACGGGATGATGAGGGATATTAGGGGTAGTAGTCCGGTGGCTCTGGCTGATTAGGGGTAGTAGTCCGGTGGCTCTGGCTGACGAGATGATGTGGGAAATTAGGGGTAGTAGTCCGGTGGCTCTGGCTGACGGGATGATGTGGGATATTAGGGGTAGTAGTCCGGTGGCTCTGGCTGACGGGATGATGTGGGATATTAGTGGTAGTAGTCCGGTGGCTCTGGCTGACGAGATGATGTGGGATATTAGGGGTAGTAGTCCGGTGGCTCTGGCTGATGGGACGATGTGGGATATTAGGGGTAGTAGTCCGGTGGCTCTGGCTGATGGGACGATGTGGGATATTAGGGGTAGTAGTCCGGTGGCTCTGGCTGACGGGATGATGTGGGATATTAGGGGTAGTAGTCTGGTGGCTCTGGCTGATGGGATGATGTGAGATATTAGGGGTAGTAGTCCGGTGGCTCTGGCTGACAGGATGATGTGGGATATTAGGGGTAGAAGTCCGGTGGCTCTGGCTGACGGTATGATGTGCGATATTAGGGGTAGTAGTCCGGCGGCTCTGACTGACGGGATGATGTGGGATATTAGTGGTAGTAGTCCGGTGGCTCTGGCTGACGGGATGATGTGGGATATTAGGGGTAGAAGTCCGGTGGCTCTGGCTGATGGGATGATGTGCGATATTAGGGGTAGTAGTCCGGCGGCTCTGACTGACGGGATGATGTGGGATATTAGGGGTAGTAGTCTGGTGGCTCTGACTGATGGGATGATGTGGGGTATTAGGGGTAGTAGTCCGGTGGCTCTGGCTGATGAGATGATGTGGGATATTAGGGGTTGTAGTCCGGTGGCTCTGGCTGATGAGATGATGTGGGATATTAGGGGTAGTAGTCCGGTGGCTCTGGCTGATGAGATGATGTGGGATATTAGGGGTAGTAGTCTGGTGGCTCTGGCTGATGAGATGATGTGGGATATTAGGGGTAGTAGTCCGGTGGCTCTGGCTGATGAGATGATGTGGGATATTAGGGGTAGTAGTCCGGTGGCTCTGGCTGATGAGATGATGTGGGATATTAGGGGTATTAGTCTGGTGGCTCTGACTGATGGGATGATGTGGGATATTAGGGGTAGTAGTCCGGTGGCTCTGGCTGATGGGATGATGTGGGGTATTAGGGGTAGTAGTCTGGTGACTCTGGCTGATGAGATGATGTGGGGTATTAGATTAGATTAGATTAGATTAGATAAACTTTATTGATCCCGGAGGAAATTACAGTATTACAGCAGCAGAACAAAGATCAAGAACATTACAAGAACAATACACACTTTACAAAATAAGTCTATATGGACAGCAGATGCGGATAGACTGGTACTTGTAACTCACCAATTCCCCCCCATACACTTTGAACTTCATTTAGTCTTGGGATGCTTTACACTTATACATTTGTTAAACATCCCCACAGCTGTCGGAACAAACGATTTTCTATATCTTTCCTTTTTACACATTAGTTGGAGTAGACGCTTGCTGAATGTGCTCTTTTGCTTCGCAAACAGTTCATAGAGCGGGTGTGTATTGTTGCTCATTATAGCCTTGCATTTCTTAGTAATTCTATCCTCTAATACCTCCTCGAAAGTCCTGAGTTGTAGACCCACCGCCGCACTAGCCTTCTTGATAAGTTTATTCAGCTTATTCGCGTCAGCTGTGCGCACACTACTACCCCAGCATATAATTGCATCAAAGATTGCACTCGCCACAATGGATTGGTAGAACATTTCAAGCATTTTGCTACACACATTAAACGACCTTAACTTCCTTAGGAAGTAAAGTCTACTCATCCCTTTCTTGCAAACCTTCTCCATATGGCACCTCCAATCAAGCTTGCTGTCCAGGTGAACCCCCAAATATTTGAAATTCTCCACCATCTCCACATCCTGACCATCAATAGTGATAGGTAAGCAATCCTTCATGCACCTTCCATAACTCAACACCAGCTCCCTGGTTTTCTTTACGTTGAGTTCTAAATGGTTAGCCTGGCACCAGTCAACAAAGTCCAAAACCACCCTTCTGTATTCCTCCTCCCCCCGGTCTCTCTCAATACCTCCGACTATCACTGAGTCATCAGAGTACTTCTGAAGGTGACAAAGGTCTGATTTATACTGAAAATCAGCTGTGTATAACGTAAAAAGGAATGGCGACAGCACCGTTCCCTGAGGGGCTCCAACACTACTCCGCACACTATCCGATACGGCCGCCCCCAACCTCACAAACTGTGGCCTGTCCGACAGATAATCAATGATCCAATTCACTAGTCCCTCATCAACCGCCATTTCAACCAGCTTTTTACGTAATAATAGTGGCTGTAAGGTGTTGAATGCACTGGAGAAATCGAAGAACATGGCACGCACAGTGGTTCTATCATTGTCCAAAAAGGAATGTACTGTTTGTAGTAGATACGCTACAGCATCGTCCACCCCCAGACTCTGCCGATACGCAAACTGAAGGGGGTCCGTAAAAGCAGACACCCTCGGACACAAGTAGGCAAGTACAATTCTCTCCAAGGACTTCATCACATGCGATGTTAAGGCCACCGGTCTATAGTCATTATGGGAGCTCGGGAAGGTAGTCTTGGGAACCGGCACCAGGCAAGAAGTCTTCCATAGAACTGGTACTCTCTGTGATTGTAAGCTCCAGTTAAACAGGTGCTGGAAGACAGTGCACAACTGATTCGCACACACTCTGAGGACACGTGGACAGATACCATCAGGCCCTGCTGCTTTACCCATGACCAGCTTACTAAACTGTTCCCTCACATCATTTTCGGAGATCAAGAAAGACTCCGACTTCCTCCCCCCAGTTGATATTGCTCGTCTCTCCCCGGCCCTCTCCTCTGTTGACATGGCACATTTATTGTTGAATCTGTTGAAAAAAACATTCATTTCATTAGCCATGATCAGCCCCCCACCCCCCTGATCTGACCTTGCCTTAAACCCAGTCAAAAGCTTCATTCCAGCCCACACTTCTCTGGAGTTGTTATGTGACAATTTATTTTCCAATTTAATTCTGAATGCTTCACGGGCAATCCTAATTTTCCCCTTTAAGTCTCTCTGAACAATTTTCATTTCCTCCTTGTCCTTCCTTTCAAAAGCTTTTTTTTTCCTGTTTAGTAGATGTTTCAATTCTTTTGTAATCCAAGGCTTATTGTTTGCAAAACACCGAACCTCATGAATAGGTACAATATTGTCAGTACAAAAGTTGATGTAATCAGTAACTCTCCTGGTAACATTAGGTGATATTAGGGGTAGTAGTCCGGTGGCTCTGGCTGATGGGATGATGTGGGATATTAGGGGTAGTAGTCCGGTGGCTCTGGCTGATGGGATGATGTGGGGTATTAGGGGTAGTAGTCCGGTGGCTCTGGCTGATGAGATGATGTGGGATATTAGGGGTAGTAGTCTGGTGGCTCTGGCTGATGGGATGATGTGGGGTATTAGGGGTAGTAGTCCGGTGGCTCTGGCTGACGGGATGATGTGGGATATTAGAGGTAGTAGTCCGGTGGCTCTGGCTGACGGGATGATGAGGGATATTAGGGGTAGTAGTCCGGTGGCTCTGGCTGACGGGATGATGTGGGATATTAGGGGTAGTATTCTGGTGGCTCTGGCTGACGGGATGATGTGGGATATTAGGGGTAGTAGTCCGATGGCTCTGGCTGATGGGATGATGTGGGATATTAGGGGTAGTATTCTGGTGGCTCTGGCTGACGGGATGATGAGGGATATTAGGGGTAGTAGTCCGATGGCTCTGGCTGATGGGATGATGTGGGATATTAGGGGTAGTATTCTGGTGGCTCTGGCTGACGGGATGATGTGGGATATTACGGGTAGTAGTCCGGTAGCTCTGGCTGACGGGATGATGAGGGATAATAGGGGTAGTAGTCCGGTGGCTCTGGCTGATTAGGAGTAGTAGTCCGGTGGCTCTGGCTGACGAGATGATGTGGGAAATTAGGGGTAGTAGTCCGGTGACTCTGGCTGACGGGATGATGTGGGATATTAGGGGTAGTAGTCCGGTGGCTCTGGCTGACGGGATGATGTGGGATATTAGTGGTAGTAGTCCGGTGGCTCTGGCTGATGGGATGATGTGGGATATTAGTGGTAGTAGTCCGGTGGCTCTGGCTGACGAGATGATGTGGGATATTAGGGGTATTAGTCTGGTGGCTCTGGCTGATGGGATGATGTGAGATATTAGTGGTAGTAGTCTGGTAGCTCTGGCTGACGGGATGATGAGGGATATTAGTGGTAGTAGTCCGGTGGCTCTGGCTGACGGGATGATGTGGGATATTAGGGGTAGTAGTCCGGTGGCTCTGGCTGACGGGATGATGTGGGATATTAGTGGTAGTAGTCAGTAGCTCTGGCTGATGGGATGATGTGGGATATTAGGGGTAGTAGTCTGGTAGCTCTGGCTGACGGGATGATGAGGGATATTAGGGGTAGTAGTCCGGTGGCTCTGGCTGACGGGATGATGTGGGATGTTAGTGGTAGTAGTCCGGTGGCTCTGGCTGACGGGATGATGTGGGATATTAGTGGTAGTAGTCAGTAGCTCTGGCTGATGGGATGATGTGGGATATTAGGGGTAGTAGTCTGGTAGCTCTGGCTGACGGGATGATGAGGGATATTAGGGGTAGTAGTCCGGTGGCTCTGGCTGACGGGATGATGTGGGATATTAGTGGTAGTAGTCCGGTAGTTCTGGCTGATGGGATGATGTGGGATATTAGGGGTAGTAGTCCGGTGGCTCTGGCTGATGGGATGATGTGAGATATTAGTGGTAGTAGTCCGGTAGTTCTGGCTGATGGGATGATGTGGGATATTAGGGGTAGTAGTCCGGTGGCTCTGGCTGACGGGATGATGTGGGATATTAGTGGTAGTAGTCCGGTAGTTCTGGCTGATGGGATGATGTGGGATATTAGGGGTAGTAGTCTGGTAGCTCTGGCTGACGGGATGATGAGGTATATTAGGGGTAATAGTCCGGTGGCTCTGGCTGATGGGATGATGTGAGATATTAGTGGTAGTTGTCCGGTGGCTCTGGCTGACGGGATGATGTGGGATATTAGGGGTAGTAGTTCGGTGGCTCTGGCTGACGGGATGATGTGGGATATTAGGGGTTTTAGTCCGGTGGCTCTGGCTGACGGGATGATGTGGGATATTAGGGGTTTTAGTCCGGTGGCTCTGGCTGACGGGATGATGTGGGATATTAGTGGTAGTAGTCCGGTAGTTCTGGCTGATGGGATGATGTGGGATATTAGGGGTAGTAGTCTGGTAGCTCTGGCTGACGGGATGATGAGGTATATTAGGGGTAATAGTCCGGTGGCTCTGGCTGACGGGATGATGAGGTATATTAGGGGTAATAGTCCGGTGGCTCTGGCTGACGGGATGATGTGGGATATTAGGGGTAGTAGTTCGGTGGCTCTGGCTGACGGGATGATGTGGGATATTAGGGGTTTTAGTCCGGTGGCTCTGGCTGACGGGATGATGTGGGATATTAGGGGTAGTAGTCCGGTGGCTCTGGCTGATGGGATGATGTGGGATATTAGTGGTAGTAGTCCGGTGGCTCTGGCTGACGGGATGATGTGGGATATTAGTGGTAGTAGTCTGGTGGCTCTGGCTGACGGGATGATGTGGGATATTAGTGGTAGTAGTCCGGTGGCTCTGGCTGACGGGATGATGTGGGATATTAGGGGTAGTAGTCCGGTGGCTCTGGCTGACGGGATGATGTGGGATATTAGGGGTAGTAGTCCGGTGGCTCTGGCTGACGGGATGATGCGGGATATTAGTGGTAGTATTCTGGTGGCTCTGGCTGACGGGATGATGTGGGATATTAGGGGTAGTAGTCCGGTGGCTCTGGCTGACGGGATGATGTGGGATATTAGTGGTAGTAGTCCGGTGGCTCTGGCTGACGGGATGATGTGGGATATTAGTGGTAGTAGTCCGGTGGCTCTGGCTGACGGGATGATGTGGGATATTAGTGGTAGTAGTCCGGTGGCTCTGGCTGATGGGATGATGTGGGATATTAGTGGTAGTAGTCCGGTGGCTCTGGCTGACGGGATGATGTGGGATATTAGGGGTAGTAGTCCGGTGGCTCTGGCTGATGGGATGATGTGAGATATTAGGGGTAGTAGTCCGGTGGCTCTGGCTGACGGGATGATGTGGGATATTAGGGGTAGTAGTCCGGTGGCTCTGGCTGATGGGATGATGTGGGATATTAGGGGTAGTAGTCCGGTGGCTCTGGCTGATGAGATGATGTGGGATATTAGGGGTAGTAGTCCGGTGGCTCTGGCTGACAGGATGATGTGGGATATTAGGGGTAGTAGTCCGGTGGCTCTGGTTGACGGGATGATGTGGGATATTAGGGGTAGTAGTCCGGTGGCTCTGGCTGATGGGATGATGTGGGATATTAGGGGTAGTAGTCCGGTGGCTCTGGCTGACAGGATGATGTGGGATATTAGGGGTAGTAGTCCGGTGGCTCTGGCTGATGGGATGATGTGGGATATTAGGGGTAGTAGTCCGGTGGCTCTGGCTGATGGGATGATGTGGGATATTAGGGGTAGTAGTCCGGTGGCTCTGGTTGACGGGATGATGTGGGATATTAGGGGTAGTAGTCCGGTGGCTCTGGCTGACAGGATGATGTGGGATATTAGGGGTAGTAGTCCGGTGGCTCTGGCTGATGGGATGATGTGGGATATTAGGGGTAGTAGTCCGGTGGCTCTGGCTGATGGGATGATGTGGGATATTAGGGGTAGTAGTCCGGTGGCTCTGGCTGACAGGATGATGTGGGATATTAGGGGTAGTAGTCCGGTGGCTCTGGCTGATGGGATGATGTGGGATATTAGGGGTAGTAGTCCGGTGGCTCTGGCTGATGGGATGATGTGGGATATTAGGGGTAGTAGTCCGGTGGCTCTGGTTGACGGGATGATGTGGGATATTAGGGGTAGTAGTCCGGTGGCTCTGGCTGACAGGATGATGTGGGATATTAGGGGTAGTAGCCCGGTGGCTCTGGCTGATGGGATGATGTGGGATATTAGGGGTAGTAGTCCGGTGGCTCTGGCTGATGGGATGATGTGGGATATTAGGGGTAGTAGTCCGGTGGCTCTGGCTGACAGGATGATGTGGGATATTAGGGGTAGTAGTCCGGTGGCTCTGGTTGACGGGATGATGTGGGATATTAGGGGTAGTAGTCCGGTGGCTCTGGCTGATGGGATGATGTGAGATATTAGGGGTAGTAGTCCGGTGGCTCTGGTTGACGGGATGATGTGGGATATTAGGGGTTAGGATTAGATACGCAGCTCAGCAGTCAGTATCACACAGGATAGGATTAGATACACAGCTCAGCAGTCAGTATCACACAGGATAGGATTAGATACACGGCTCAGCAGTCAGTATCACACAGGAAGGGATTAGATACACAGCTCAGCAGTCAGTATCACACAGGATAGGATTAGATACAGAGCTCAACAGTCAGTATCACACAGGAGTGGATTAGACACATGGCTCAGCAGTCAGTATCACACAGGATAGGATTAGATGCACGGCTCAGCAGTCAGTATCACACAGGATAGGATTAGATACACAGCTCAGCAGTCAGTATCACACAGGAGAGGATTAGATACACAGCTCAGCAGTCAGTATCACACAGGATAGGATTAGATACACGGCTCAGCAGTCAGTATCACACAGGAGAGGATTAGATACACAGCTCAGCAGTATCACACAGGATAGGATTAGACACACGGCTCAGCAGACAGTATCA
Organism: Dendrobates tinctorius; assembly: GCF_039654945.1. Lineage (NCBI taxonomy): Eukaryota > Metazoa > Chordata > Amphibia > Anura > Dendrobatidae > Dendrobates > Dendrobates tinctorius. The sequence continues at coordinate 165,785 of NW_027362038.1, read as the reverse complement.
CACAGGATAGGACTAGATGCACGGCTCAGCACAGTATCACACAGGATAGGATTAGATGCACAGCTCAGCAGTCAGTATCACACAGAATAGGATTAGACACACGGCTCAGCAGACAGTATCACACAGGATAGGATTAGATATACGGCTCAGCAGTCAGTATCACACAGGATAGGATTAGATGCACGGCTCAGCACACAGTATCACACAGGAGAGGATTAGATACACGGCTCAGCAGTCAGTATCACACAGGATAGGATTAGATGCACGGCTCAGCACACAGTATCACACAGGATAGCATTAGATACACGGCTCAGCAGTCAGTATCACACAGGATAGGATTAGATACACGGCTCTGCAGTCAGTATCACACAGGAGAGGATTAGATACATGGCTCAGCAGTCAGTATCACACAAGATAGGATTAGACACATGGCTCAGCAGTCAGTATCACACAGGATAGGATTAGATGCACGGCTCAGCAGTCAGTATCACACAGGATAGGATTAGATACACAGCTCAGCAGTCAGTATCACACAGGATAGGATTAGATACACGGCTCAGCAGTCAGTATCACACAGGATAGGATTAGATGCACAGCTCAGCAGTCAGTATCACACAGGATAGGATTAGATACACAGCTCAGCAGTCAGTATCACACAGGATAGGATTAGATACACGGCTCAGCAGTCAGTATCACACAGGATAGGATTAGATACACGGCTCTGCAGTCAGTATCACACAGGAGAGGATTAGATACATGGCTCAGCAGTCAGTATCACACAAGATAGGATTAGACACATGGCTCAGCAGTCAGTATCACACAGGATAGGATTAGATGCACGGCTCAGCAGTCAGTATCACACAGGATAGGATTAGATACACAGCTCAGCAGTCAGTATCACACAGGATAGGATTAGATGCACGGCTCAGCACACAGTATCACACAGGATAGGATTAGATGCACGGCTCAGCAGTCAGTATCACACAGGATAGGATTAGATACACAGCTCAGCAGTCAGTATCACACAGGATAGGATTAGATGCACAGCTCAGCAGTCAGTATCACACAGGATAGGATTAGATGCACGGTTTTTATGTGTAATATAATCATTATAATTTGTTATAACTAACCACAGTTGGTTACTATGTCCGGGCAGCGCCGCGCTCTTCAGCTAGTACTCAATAAATATGGTGCACTTAATCTCATTTGCACCTTTAGGCTGTGCCCACGTTGCGTTTTTGAAGCGTTGTTGCCGGATCAGACACTTCACAAACACTTAAAATAAGCATCCCATTCATTTTAATGCATTTTGGCCTTTTTGTGCCAATTGATGCATTTTTTTCCGCATAGGAAACGCTTAGCAGCTAAAAATGCAGCATGCACATTATTTTCCACATAAGTCCGCGTTTTTAGCCATTTCCTGAGTCCAGAAGACGTGCGGAAAAAACTGCATCAAAAACGTGCGTTTTCTGGGAAGGAGTCCAGTTTTGTGTCAGGTTTTAAATGCTAATGTGGGCACACAGCCTGATACTGACACTGTCTTAGGATACATGTTACTGTATGATGGCACTTCTGCACACAGCCACTAGGTGGAGCTACATTTGCATGAATTTTTATATCTACACATGATTTACACAAATTATATTTTCTTGTGGTAACTCTATACTATTTACCATTAGAAGCTGAGTATTTCTGTAATTGTATGTATACTGTACATGATTGATTACCACTTCTGTCTCTGTAAAAACAATCCCCTTTCTGACATTGGGTGTAAATGTACTTCCTCCCTTTGATGAGGGCTCCGGCGGTGAGCTCACATCTTTTCCGGCACATGTCAGCTGTTTTGAACAGCTGCCATTTGCCCCTAACAGCCTCTGACAGCGGCACTTCCAGCAAGATTTCCGGAAATCCCGCCCATCGGTGACCCCATCACATGATCATGGGTCACCGATGGGTTGGCATGATAACCAGAGGTCTCCAGCAGACCTCTATGCTTGTCACTGCTGGAATGCTGTGTGCGCCGCCCGCTAGCCAAAACCACATGGATCAGAGATCGTCCTGCTGAACTCCTGCTCTACTTTTAACATGTTCAAAACGCTACTCAGACAACACAGGGTGAGGGTAAAACAGTGTGGGCCATGCTTTATTGTACAACAAAACAAGCAGATAACACATAGAACAGTCCCAGGAAAATACCCAAGATGGGGCACATTACAGAGTCTCATGCTTCTGCTGACTCGCTGCGATAATGGCAGCTGTGACTTCAGATCTTCCAGGGTCGTTACCCCACCTGTGGCACACACAGCGAGGAGGTAATGACAAGCGTAGGGAGATGACAGTCCATACAAGGCCAGTTGATCCGAGGATCACAACCTGGCTTTATCTTCCAGGGTCAACTACTCCACCTGTGGCACGCACACAGAGACGAGGTAACAACAAGTGTAGGAAGATGACAGTCCATTGAGTCCATACAAGGTGCAAAGCCACTTGATCTAAAGATCACAATCTGGCTTCTCCGAACATATCCATGGTTCAGTGATGGTGAATGGAGCAGATCTGTATTCTTCCAACCGAGGCTGAAAACCCCTAGGTTGTTTCCCATAGAATGATAGATCCGTGTCCCTTGTGATGATGTTGTGGCTGCTGTCCTGTCTCTTGTCCTTTGGATGTATAGATGTCTTGGCAGAATCTCTCTGGCTGTTTCTCTCTCTCAGTCTCTTTATACAGAGGCATGTAACCTATTTTTAGACTTAAAAAGTGTCCCTCATTCAGTATTTACATAAAGGGTAAGAATGGAGATGAGATTATTGCATTACTTGATTATTTAAGCTATTTGCATAGTTTTTCCCTCTCTGCTTTAGAAGTCAGCAAACTGGCTCCATAACACAATGCATAATTAGCATATCAGCAAACATCACTAGTGATCAAGGATAAGCGCACAATAAAAGTCAATATTACCGGCTTACACAAGCAAAAGTCTGTTTTGTTGACCAACCAGAAATCAACACTTAAATTTAAAGCCAACATACAGATAACATTCTATTATTCTTCATTTGCTAAAAAATAGTCATCTGGTTAATTAAGATACAATGCTGTATGTCTTCACAATGCCAAAAGTAAAAAAGTTTTTAAAAATATTAAAAGAATATAAAAGTTCAAATCACCCCCCTTTCAAAATAAAACAATTAAAAAAATCAAACATACACATATTTGTTATAGCGGCGTTCAGAATCGCCCGACCTATCACTATAAAAAAGAATTAACCCGATCGCTAAATGGCGTAATGAGAAAAAAGGTCAAAACGCCAGAATTACTTTTCTTGGTCACAACATTAAAATTCAGTAAAGGACGACCAAAAGATCGTATCTGCACCAAAATGGTATCCATTAAAAAATTCAGCTTGACACGAAAAATAAGCCTTCACCCAACCCGAGATCATGAAAAATGGAGAAGCGATGGATATCGGAAAATGGCGCAATTCTTTCATACTTTACCTAATAAAGAGGAGTTATTTTTACTGATACAGTGGGTATGGAAAGTATTCAGACCCCTTTAAATTTTTCACTCTTTGTTTCATTGCAGCCATTTGGTAAATTCAAAATCATATTACCTATTCCTGACACTGGAGGGGCTTATAAACTTCCAAAGTATCGCTTGAATATAGGTCAATATTAAATAGTCTCTTGATGAGTCGACTTTGGTGAGGACGATGAAACCCATACAAATGAAACGCTTGGAGAGTGAGTGTGTATAAGTCACCTCACCCTATATACTGAGATGTGGGGTACATGTTTTTTCTATTAGTCACCTTCTGACTAATCTTCAGGGGGTGAATTATGGGTATAGCTTTATATTTGGAATTAATAAGGTTTAGTTTTATCCTTTTGTCAGCAAACATGAAGAATGACAAGAGACAACCCATTTAAGAAGATTCAATTTTGGTTAAAACTATTCCAACATTATGAATATAAAAAAAGACTTCTCCCCTATGTGACCTCTCTGATGTTTATTAACAGTTGATTTCCAAGTAAAATATTTCCCACATTAAGAAAATGAAAATGGCTTCTCCTCTGTGTGACTGCTCTGATGGCGATCAAGAAGCGCTTTCTGGTTAAAAAATTTCCCACATTAACAGGAAAAAGGCTTCTCCTCTGTGTGGGTTCTCTGGTGCTGAACATAATTTGATTTCCTGCTAAAACATTTCCCACATTCTGAACATGAAAAAGGCTTCTCTCCTGTGTGAGTTCTTTGGTGTTCATCAAGATTACCTTTCTGGTTAAAACATTTCCCACATTCTAAACATGAAAAAGGCTTCTCCCCTGTGTGGATTCTCTGGTGCTTAACACAATCTGATTTACTGTTAAAACATTTCCCACATTCTAAACATGAAAAAGGCTTCTCTCCTGTGTGAGTTCTATGGTGTTCATCAAGACTCCCTTTCTGGTTAAAACATTTCCCACATTCCAAACATGAAAAAGGCTTCTCCCCTGTGTGGATTCTCTGGTGCTTAACACAATCTGATTTACTGTTAAAACATTTCCCACATTCTAAACATGAAAAAGGCTTCTCCCCTGTGTGAGTTCTCTGGTGCTTAACACAATCTGATTTCCTGCTAAAACATTTCCCACATTCTGAACATGAAAAAGGCTTCTCCCCTGTGTGAGTTCTATGGTGTTTATCCAGACTCCCTTTCTGGTTAAAACATTTCCCACATTCTAAACATGAAAAAGGCTTCTCTCCTGTGTGGATTCTCTGGTGCGTAACACAATCTGATTTATTGTTAAAACATTTCCCACATTCTAAACATGAAAAAGGCTTTTCTCCTGTGTGGATTTTCTGGTGCTTAACACAAGCTGATTTACTGATAAAACATTTCCCACATTCTGAACATGAAACAGGCTTCTCCCCTGTGTGAGTTCTATGGTGTTTATCCAGACTCCCTTTCTGGTTAAAACATTTCCCACATTCTGAACAGGAAAAAGGCTTCTCCCCTGTGTGAGTTCTCTGGTGCTTAACACAAACTGATTTATTGATAAAACATTTCCCACATTCTGAACAGGAAAAAGGCTTCTCTCCTGTGTGAGTTCTTTGGTGGGTTACAAAATATGATTTATGTGCAAATCATTTCCCACATTCTGAACAGGAAAAAGGCTTCTCCCCTGTGTGAGTTCTTTGGTGGGTAACAAAATGTGATTTATGTGCAAAACATTTCCCACATTCTAAACATGAAAAAGGCTTCTTCTCTCCTGTGTGGATTCTCTGGTGCTTAACACAAGCTGATTTATTGATAAAACATTTCCCACATTCTGAACATGAAACAGGCTTCTCCCCTGTGTGAGTTCTATGGTGTTCATCAAGACTCCCTTTACGATTAAAACATTTCCCACATTCTGAACATGAAAAAGGCTTCTCCCCTGTGTGAATTCTCTGGTGGTTAACAAAATGTGATTTCCATGTAAAATATTTACCACATTCTGAACATGAAAATGACTTCTTTGCTTTAGGAGCAGTTTGTTTTGTAATGTCTCTTTTGTGACTTTGGTTTCCCTTAGTAGTCGGTAATGAATCAGAAGATGGGACCTGTTTCATAGGATCAGATGACAGATCTTTGCTGTGAATGGATGATGATGTGTCTGGAGTAACGGCATTCACTTCAGTTGTATCTTGTAGGATCTCAAGATCATCAGATTTAAAAATTGAAGATGTCAGCTGTCCCTCTGATCTCCTTGTACAGTCATCTAACATAAAAAGCAATTTTTTTAAATAAAATATCCTTGAGTTTTATATTTTTCAACACTTCTACTTAAAAAATGGCAAGCAATGTAAAAAAATTTATTTACCAAGACAATGACAGTTCACAGTCTAATTGAAAACCTTGTTGGATGAACCAGTAGTGTGCGGTGTTCAACTGTTTATTCATTCTGCCTCCCAAATGTCCTATAATAATAAATGCGCTAAGCAGCTTCCGGGTTGTAACAACTTCCGTCCAGTTGTAACTGGTGACGTCACAGCACACCTCTTGCCATGTTAACCCTCAACACACCACTCCTCCTCAACACACTCCTCTCACCTTTCACCATCTCCACTCACGTCCACTCACTTTTTCACTCCACATACGACCCTTTCTCTCACTCCGTCTCTCATACTCACGCCGTCATCGCCGCTGCTCCACGATCCCCGACATCATCTTCCGCCGGCACCATCCTGGATCCAGACGTCGTCCACGCCGGCGACATGTTCTTGCGGCGACGCCATCTTGAGTATCGCGAAATCCCGCAATCCAGACAGATTTATTATTACCTCTCAGTGTCTTCGGGACAGCAGTGGTTTTATCTTTAAATTGGATTAATTTGTAATTTAATCTTTTCTAGATGTTTCTTGGCTTCGGATAGTGTTTGAGAATGATTTGGTACAATATTTGTGGTATGTCCTGATGAAGGGGTCACCTGAACCCCCCAAACACGTAGAACCACGTTAACACCTCTACAATTTCTGGAATTCTTCTTGCGGCAGCGCGGGGATGATCCTTCCTTCCAATCTAAGTATATAAGCACTGACAGTGTAGCAGGCATAGCCCGATGGGACTTGTAGTACACACAGCCCCGCAGACCGCCCAATGACCCCCGCACAGCCCCAACATATGCCTAATGACCCCCGCACAGCCCGGCAGACCACCCAATGACCCCCCCCACACACACACAGGCCCATACACGCACACAGTCACCACCCACACACATACACAAGCACAGTCACCGCCCACACACCGCCCACACTCCGCCCCCACTCTTCCCCCCTCCCGATCTGCAACGTTTCATCCACAGCAAAAACACAGATCTTTTTTAGATCTGCGGTTTTGCTCCGGATATGCCCGACTTAATGCAAGTCAATGGGTGCAGAAACGCTGCAGATCCGCACAAAGAATTGACATGAACCCGCAGCGTTTCCACGCAGATTTTTCTGCAGCATGTGCACAGCGCTTTTCAATTTATTCACTTTCATGGTACTGTACAACGCAGCTTATTCTGCTGCGCACCCGCAGGGCCAAATCTACTGCAGAATCCGCAACGTGTGCACACACCCTTAGCATGCCTGTACTTAGCAATATTATAGTGAGAAGAACCCACTTAATTTGCGGTGTCTCCTGGAGCACAATCTGGGCACTATGTGCTGGGTAATAAAATGGCAAATGTGTAATTTTCACTCTCCAACATCCACTGTGTGCTAATTTCCGGAAAGTGGCTGTGGAGTCAAAATATTCACTGCTCCTAAGGATTATAACCCTCAGTGAATTAATTAATAACATGGAATCACTTTATGGGGATTTCTACTATTCTGGTTTTCTGTTATTTAGTCATATTAGGGCTTCTGCATATGATGTGTCCAATCTCATCTGGGATCTGTTCCTGCTGTCCAGCTGGAGTAATCTGCTCCCTACTTCAGCCAATTGGAAAGTACCACACCCTACTAAAGCGCAAAGCACATGGCCGGAATCTGCCAGATACAGCGCTGTTCTCCTCTGGTTCAGTCCTCTGTGCTCAACTTGTGGCTTGTGTATTTATCCCCTGCTGTGACCGTGGCCCGTTTACTGACTACTCTTGTGTCTTCTGATTCTGTATTCTGTCCTTCTGGTTCTGACCCAGCTACCTGACTATTCTTCTTGCCATCTAACTCCACAGAATAGCAGGTAACACCATGGTCCAAGCCTAGGGGTCCCTGTGTAAGTCCAGATCCATGTAATGGTGTTAAAGGGCGATGAGCAAGGCAATCCTTGGGATATGGAAAGCAGAGAAGATAGAGCCAAGCATGGTCATGGTGGACATCTTTTGAGCTGCTAGGTGACCATGAACAGTGCTCCCAATACATTGTGTCTGCAAACTATTCCAGCTAGATCTGCATTCAAATAGCTAAATGGCGCTCCTTCCCTTCTGAACACTGCCATGTGCCCAGAGAGTAGTGTACAATCGTATGTAGGGTATAGTGCGAAGCTGGAAAATAATTTGTAAGATCCATCTGTTTTCTATTATCCTCTGTGAATAATTTACCACCACATAAAGTGACACACGTCAGATATTAATAATGGGGCCTGATTAGGAACACAAAACTGGCTGCAGGAAGAGGTTAAATCAGAGGATTTTGGACACTACTGTAATCAAACACTGTGACTATAGACAATAACATCTACTGAAATGATCAAACTCCACAGTCTCCATCAGTAATAAATGAGTAACTAGTGGTGAAACCTCTCTGGGGTAATTAGAGTATGGGGCTCGGTGACGTCACAATCTAAACTATCGTAAGGGCCAATATTTTCTGTCAGATGAGTTTCAAGAAGAAATATTACACATTTATAGAGAACTGTGTATAAGGCCGGTTTCACACGTCCTGATATTTCCGGTACCGGAGATGTCCATGTGTGTAATAGTTGTGGCAGACATGTGACAACCATGTGCAGCATCAGTGCAATAAGCGCTGTTCCCCGGCGGCGGGTGCTGAAGACGCTCGGGGAGAATGATGAGAGTTATACAAAAGTCAGAATGATGACAGCAGGTGGCGGCTTTTGGGACTATTACTCCCATCAACCTACACCTGCTGCTAAGAACAGTGACAGCAGGAGTGGATGATGGGAGTATTCCTCACCCGCCGCCTGAGCTATAACTAAATAAATGAATGAAAAAAAATGGCGTGGGTTCCCCTGTATTTTCTATAACCAAAGAAAAAAATGAATGATGCTTTGAGAAAGAACAAGATACTGTTCGAAACGCGTTGCTTGTTACACACAACCATGTGATTGTCTTTTACTGGATCTTTTGGACTTGCTTTTATTCACAATAAATTGGAATTTTGGAAGCTGGATTTTTTTTCCCTCTTTTTTGCTTATTTTCTATAACCAGTCTTTCAAAACTCACATCTGGGGCCTGCAACCCTCAGCTGTCAGCTTCAGCAAGGCTGGCTATCAAGACTAGAGGGGTCCCCACTCTGTTTTTTAATCATTTAAATAATTTTAAAAAAAAAACAGCGTGGGGACCCCCCATTTTTGACAACCAGCCTTGCTAAAGCTGACAACTGGGGGCTGGTATTCTCAGGCTAGTAAGGGGCCATGGATATTGACCCCCCAGCCTAAAAATAGCAGCCCGCAGCTGCCCAGAAAAGGCACATCTATTAGATGCTCCAATTCTGGCGCTTTGCCCGGCTTTTCTCACTTGCCCTGTAGTGACGGCAAGTGGGGTTCATATTTGTGGGGTTGATGTCACCCTTGTATTGTCAGGTGACATAAAAAAAAACTTTATTCTGGCTGTGTCTTTATTTACCATATAACTATAGAATTAGTAATATATGGGTGTCTTAAAGACAGCACTCCATTACGTGGGCTTAGTAATGGAGAGGCGTCTATAAGACCCCTATCCATTCCTAATCCTATAGTTATATGGTAAATAAAGACACAGCCAGAATAAAGTCTTTTATTAGAAATAAAACAAAACACAGGGCAAGTGTGAAGAGCCGGGCAGAGCGTTGGAATTGGCGCATCTAATAGGTGTGCCATTTTTGGGCAGCTGTGGGCTGGTTATTGTTTAACCCCTTCGGTGCCAATCCGACCAGTGACGCCTATGTGGCATCATAAATAGATCTCCCTCCTGTGGGTCGGGTGAACGGGTTCAATCAAAGGTCACCCGACCCGCCGTTACAGGGAGACCTAGACTCGGGGATACGATCACTCCTGGTGACCTTTTAGTCACCCCCCTCACATCTGATTGGAGCTAGCGTCCATGTGACGCTAGCTGTCCAATCAGATATGGAGGGGCAGAGTAAAACGATGGCCTCAGCTTCATCCCGTTTGTGGAAGCTGAGGAGTGAGGTGACTGACAGCTGCCCTGCCCCGTGATCAGCGCCGCCGCCACTGACATACAATACACACCTCTTCTTCCCCACTGCCTGTTTCCATCCCCTCAACCTCCGCTAACTACACCCTGCACTCCTGATTAACCCCTGCCCCCCTGATCAACCCCTGCACCCCTGATTATCTCCCCTGCTGCTGCAGGCTCCTCAGCCCCTTCTTCCTGTGCCTGACAGCCCCCTCCTGGCCCCCCCCGTGATCACCCGTCAGCCCCCGATTAACCCCTGCCCCCCTGATCAACCCCTGCACCCCTGATCATCTCCCCTGCTGCTGCAGGCTCCTCAGACCCTTCCTCCTGTGCCTGACAGCCCCCTCCTGGCCCCCCCCGTGATCACCCCTCAGCCCCCGATTAACCCCTGCCCCCCTGATCAACCCCTGCCCCCATGATCAACCCCTGCTGCTACATATCCACTTCCATCTCATCAGCCCCTTTCTGCCCCCGGTGATCATCCCCCTGCTGCTGCTGCAGCTCCCTCCTGCCCCCCCGCGCTCCTGACAGCTCCTTCCTGTCCCCCCACGTGCCTGACAGCCCCCTCCTGACAGCCCCCTCCTGATAGCCGCCTCCTGCAGTAAAGTTTCAACAAAAACTCGCAAATACACACGTGCACTATAATAAAACTTTTTTTTACGCACGCACACACACATAATGTCCCACTCATCCCAGTCATCAAGGGTCTACTCAATTGAGGAGTCATATGACATTATTGCCTCCGAAACTGATAGTGAGGGACATGACCCCACTTTTCTCTATTCCTCCCACTCTTCCTCCTCCAGCGACACAGACTTACCACCACCAAGATGTCACAGGACAAAAAATCGTCTGGAGCCCAGGGAGGAAGAGACGGAGGCCGGGGAAGGAGACCCACAGCCAAATGTGAGTTTCCCCCAACCTAGTGCTAGTCAGGCCCAACCTAGCACTAGTGCCCCCTCCTGGACCCCTGTCCCTGAGAATTTTGCTCCACGGATTCCTGATTTCATTCCCCAATCAGGAATCCAGTTTGAGACTGCCAACTTCAGGGAAATAGACTTTTTCAAAGTCTATTTCTCGGAGTCAATCGTCAGTCTCATGGTGGAGCAAACAAACTTGTATGCCCAGCAATTTTTGGCGGAACACCCAATTTTTTCATTCTCTACTTGGAGTCCCATTGACTCTGTAGAAATGATGAAATATTGGGTACTGGTCCTGAACATGGGGATTGTGAAGAAACCAGAAATTCGTTAATACTGGAGTACTGATATTTTATATCAAACTCCAGTATTTGGCATGGTTATGAGTCGCAGACGTTCTGAGGCGATTCCTAAATTTCTTCATTTCAGGGACAATACTCACAGCCTTCCCCGCGATGACCCAAATTTTGAAAGACTGTTCAAAATTTGGCCGGTCATCGAACACTTCAGCAACAAGTTTGCTGAAGTGTACATTCCCCAAAGGGAAATTTGTGTGGCTGAATCCCTCATCCACTTCAAAGGGAGGCTTCAGTTCTGTCAGTACCTGCCCAGCAAAAGGGCGAGGTACGGGATAAAACTCTACAAGCTGTGCGAGAGTACCTCAGGGTACACGCTCAGCTTTAGAGTTTACCAAGGGAAGGACACCAGGATCCAGCCCCCAGAATGTCCACCTGCTCTGGGGGTGAGTGGGAAAATAGTGTGGGATTTGGGCCACCCTCTGCTTGATAAAGGTGGCCATCTGTACGTTGATAACTTTTATACAAGCATCGCACTCTTTCACTCCCTCTCTGCCAGAGCCACCGTCGCTTGCGGTACCGTGCGCAGAAGCCGGAGGGGTCTCCCTTTGTCACTAATTGAGCAGCCTCTCCCAAAGGGTGAGAGCTGAGCCCAATGTAGCGGCAACATGCTTGTGGTCAAGTTCAAAGACAAAAGAGAGGTCTTTCTCTTGAAATTCCATGGTCCCGGCACCACGGCCACGTCGAGGTACCCCAGACCAGGTCCACAAACCGGACTGTGCCCTGGGGTACACCAAACACATGCGGGGGAGTTGATCTTTCTGATAAAGTCCTCCAGCCCTATCGTGCCATGAGGAGCGCAAAAGTGTGGTATAAAAAACTGGCTGTGCACATCGTACAAACGGCACTGTATAACGCATGCGTGCTATCACGATGTGCAGGCCAGACCAACAACACCTTCCTTCAGTTCCAGGAGGCAGTGATAAAGGCCATGATTTTTGGAGAGGAGGACGGAGCGTGCCCCAGCACCCCTGGAACTCAAGTTTCCCGTGTGGTACCAGGACAACATGCTCCCACTAAGGGGAGAACAAAAATAAAGGTGCCGGGTGTGCTATAAAAGGGGGATAAGAAGGGAAACTCGTTTCCAATGTGAAACGTGTCCTGACAAACCTGGACTGTGTACGAATGAATGCTTCAGAATTCATCACACGTCCGGGGACTAAACACATCCTGACATTCCACTACAGAACTCACCCACACCAGGCTGACATACACTACACCACACACACCGACCTGACATACCCTACACCACACACCACAACCTGACATACACTACACCACACACCAACCTGACATACACTACACCACACACCAACCTGACATACACTACACCACACACCGACCTGACGTACACTACACCACACACCCAACCTGACATACACTACACCACACACCAACCTGACATACACTACACCACACACCAACCTGACATACACTACATCACACACCGACCTGACGTACACTACACCACACACCCAACCTGACATACACTACACCACACACCAACCTGACATACACTACACCACACACCAACCTGACATACACTACACCACACACCGACCTGACGTACACTACACCACACACCCAACCTGACGTACACTACACTACACACAGACCTGACATACACAACACCATACACACAGACCTGACATACACAACACCACACACACCAACCTGACGTACAATACATCACACACCGACCTGACATACACTACACCACACACAGACCTGACATACACACCACATACAGACCTGACATACACAACACCATACACACAGACCTGACATACACAACACCACACACACCAACCTGACGTACAATACATCACACACCGACCTGACATACACTACACCACACACAGACCTGACATACACACAACATACAGACCTGACATACACAACACCATACACACAGACCTGACATACACTACAACACACACAGACCTGACATACACTACACCACACACACCAACCTGACATACACTACACCACACACAGACCTGACATACACACCACATACAGACCTGACATACACAACACCATACACACAGACCTGACATACACAACATCACACACACCAACCTGATGTACAATACATCACACACCGACCTGACATACACTACACCACACACAGACCTGACATATACAACACCACACACCGACCTGACATACACAACACCACACACAGACCTGACATACACAACACCATACACACAGACCTGACATACACAACACCACACACCAACCTGACATACACAACACCACACACTCCAACCTGACATACACTACACCACACACACCAACCTGACATACACAACACCACACACAGACCTGACATACACTACACCACACACCCCAAGCTGACGTACACTACACCACACACCGACCTGACATACACTACACCACACACACGATCCTGACGTACACTACACCACACACAGACTTGACATACACAATACCATTCACACCAACCGGACAAAGTGTGTCAGGTTGTTGTGTGAGGCGTAGTGTACGTCAGGTTGGTGTGTGTGGTGTAGTGTATGTCAGGTTGATGTGGGTGGTGTAATAAACACCACACACCAATCTGACATATACTACACTACACACACTAATCTGACGTACACTACATACTTTCCATACGCGACACGTTGTCCGCTAACGATTGGAGCTAATTTTCCCTTCAAAAAGTCAAATGGCGCTCCTTCCCTTCCGAGCCCTGCCGTGCGCCCAAACAGTGGTTTATGACCACATATGAGCTATCGGTGTACTCAGGAGAAATTGCCCAACAAATTTTAGGATCCATTTTATCCTGTTGCCCATGTGAAAATGAAAAAATGAGGCTAAAAGAACATTTTTGTTGGAAAAATTAAAATGTCCATTTTTTCCTTCCACATTGCTTTAGTTCCTGTGAGGCACCTGAAGGGTTAATAATCTACTTGAATGTGGTTTTGAGCACCTTGAGGGGTGCAGTTTTTGGAATGGTGTCACTTTTGGGTGTTTTCTGTCATATTGACCCCTCAAAGTGACTTCAAATGTGAGGTGGTCATCACTAAGAAAAAATGGTGATGTAAAAATGAGAAATCGCTGGTCAACTTTTAAACCTTATAACTTCCTAACAAAATTTTTTTTTTCCCAAAATTGTGCTGATGTAAAGTAAACATTTGGAAAATGTTATTTATTAACTATTTTATGTCACATAACTCTCTGGTTTAATAGAATAAAAATTCAAAATTTGAAAATTGTGAAACTTTCAAAATTTTCACCAAATATCCAATTTTTTCACAAATAACCGCAAAAATTATTGACCTAAATTTACCACTAACATGAAGCCCAATAGGTGATGAAAAAAATCTCAGAATCGCTAGGATCCGTTGAAGCGTTCCTGAGTTATTACCTCATACAGGGACACTGGTCAGAATTGCTAAAAAAAGGACCGGTCATTAAGGTCAAAATAGGCTGGGTCAGACTTATATAAGTCAGTTCACATATGGTGTACCAAGATGGCGTCTGTGTCTTCAGACAACACCCTGGAAGAAATCCTTGGAATGCAGAAGCTGAGATACTGGATACCATATATGGAAGTGAAGCTGAAATGGACCTATCATAGACTGACACTGGCTACTCAGAAGATTGTGTGACACCCATTTTCTGTCACTTTGTCTTGAGAATAAACATCAGTTGTGTGCAAGCCTTTGCTGAGAAAGGAGTAGACATCTAACTCTGTGCTCGGTGTGACTCTTTAAGCGTGCACTCGGCCTATATTGGGTCAGGTACAAGCAATCATATAGATCTCGCTTTAAGGGATCACCCTCACACTAATCCCAGGGGGTAGGTGGATCCTCCAGGTTGTAAGTTATATAGAAAAGGGCTTTCAATGCCCAAAGTCATTTGAACAGTATTGGGTGGAGGAGAATGTTGTGTGTTGTGAGTTCATTTTTCCCTTCGTCACTGAGGTCTGGTGAACTCCCTATTCTGGTAAAGGAAGGTAATGAGCCTGATTATCAGGCACCTGAGCCTAATGAGGATGACTGGCTGAGTGGAGTCACGGACTGGATATAAGGCTGCCGACGCCCTTCTGCCCTGCGGGTGATTTCTCTGTGGACTTCTAGGACACCAGTCTGATTCTTGCTCCTCTAAAGCTAAGTTTTCTGCTTTGCCTGTTAGCATTTGTGTTTTGTTTTTGTTTGCCTTGCTTTTCTGGATTCTGCCATTCCCTGCTGGGGTGAGCTGAATCTCCTTTTGCCGGTTGCTCTGTCTTCAGAATATTCCTGAGTACTGACATAGCTTTTTTGAAGCCTAGCGTCTTCAGGGCCTTTTTCACTGTCAGTCTGTTGGCTCTTATTTTCATAGGGTTTTTCACGGATTGCAGACAGCAGCCTTCCTGTCCTTTCCTATCTAGTTAGCTTGGGCCCCGTCTTTGCTCAGTCTATCTTTCTGTCTGTGTTAGTGTTTTCATCTTGCTTCACCGTCATTATATGTTGGGGGCTGCCTATTGCTTTGGGGTCTGCTCTAGGGCAGTTTAGATTTCCCCTTTCTTTCTTTAGGCCTATTTAATTCTCCGGCTGTGATCGAGGGGTCTAGGGCATTGTAGGAACCCCCCACGGCTCATGTTAGTTGTTGTGGATAGGATCAGGGGTCTGCAATCCGATAGCTGCCAACCTCTCTGGTTTTCTGTACTTAGCTAGCATTTCTGTTTTTGCCTCCTACGGTGACTCAATCATAACAGTTGTGGTCTAGAGGCAAAATGGTGATCATGGTTTTACGGCCGGACTACACCACCGATAAAGCATCCACAGCCGGTGACTGAGAGGAATCTGTGACTTCTCTGCATTCAGTGGTTACTACTCACCTGGGTAGTCATATGTGGGAATCTCCTCTTTACACCGCTCATCATCTCTCACATATGTCTCTGTAGTATTAATATGGGTCAGATCTTCACCCTGAAACACATATTGTAAAAGTCACAGACAGATGGAGAAGTCCCATCTACAGTATGATCAGCTCTAATCCTGACATCTCCACCGCTCTCATTACACAAGTATAAAACATATAATACTGGTGGATAAAACAAGACTGAGCACAAGACCTTCACAGCCGTCTACACATCATAGGGGAGATCTCCTGACACCTTCTCTCCATCTACCTGATGATCCTGAGGAGCACTGGGATCTTCTTGGTTACAGTCCTGTGGGAGAAGAGGACGGGGACATCTCTCTGGTGTAGTCCTCTTACTGGATAGATCTGGAGGAAACACATACAGGGACTGAATTCATTCTCTACATACAGATAATTATAGGCCGTGTGTATTTAGTCCTGTCTATTACCTGGAGATGTGAGGGGCTGGGGAACCTCCATTATGACGTTCTTGTACAGATCTCTGTGTCCTTCTAAATACTCCCACTCCTCCATGGAGAAATAGACAGCGACATCCTGACACCTTATAGGAACCTGACACATACAATGATACCGTCATCCCCCCGATCCCTTCATAGTGTTACTGTATAATGTCCCAGCATTCCCAGCAGTGTCACCTCTCCTGTCAGCAGCTCAATCATCTTGTAGATGAGTTCTAGGATCTTCTGGTCATTGACGTCCTCATGGATCAGGGGGTGAGGTGGAGGCCCCTTGATTGGGCTCAGGGGTCTTCCACATCCCTCAGACACAGGGTCCTGACAGAGATCACTAGAGGTCTTCTTCACCACTGTGTAATCCTGGTTATGGAGAGACACATTAATAAATCTCACTACAGACATTCCCAGAGTCCTCACCTCTCCAGTTCTGTCCATCTGTTATTCCCATAGATAAGAATGATGTAATGTGACGTCATCAGAATCTCTCACCTCTCCAGTGAGACGGAAGAGGATCTCTAGGGTGAGGTGTAACATCCTCTCTGCCATCTTGTCTCTGTCCATATCCATCCTTGATGGGTAAATCAGGAAAATTCTCTTTTGTAGAAGATCTTCACTGAGAGGATCCGATATTGTAGAGACCTGAATGAGAAGAAGATGATCCGATGTAACATCATAAGAATCCTGTGTAATAATACAATTACTGGAGATAATAAGGGAAACATATGAGGAGATTTATTATCTTACAGGGTTTAGTTTTCTTCCCTGACATCTACTAATAAAACCTATATATTTAGGCCACAGACAACAAGCAGTTTCCTCCTCAGAGTCGGCAGCTGAACACGTTCCTCATAGACTCATCTTCCATAACACTAATTCTCGTCTCATTACCGACACTGGAATCGGCATTAGCAATACTGCAGGAGATATTCATTACACGCGACATGAGAAATAACTCCTTCATGATGAGGACGACATCTTCATCTTCTACTACGGCTCTAGAGACAGATTTGGCCAGAGTCGGTCACTGCCTCCATCCCCACCGGCCGTCTATATGAAGGTTTCCCGTCTTCCCCGCACTGGAATCTTCTATCACGTTAGATCTCAGCTCTGAGTCACACACAGAAGTTTGAAGCTTTTAGAAAAGATTTTTAGTTTCCACAAACACAACGGACAGAAATGATCTGATCCCAAAGTCTCCATGTACAGTGATTTATGGGGATTATTTCTGGCCTTAGGCTTTCCTATATTACAAGAAAAACTCCAGAAAAAGCCGATATTAAAATGTTTCTAAAGAAAATTGGCTCCAACAATTCTTGTAAGAAGAAAGAAAATATACAAAAAGCAGAAGACACATTTTATAATTTTTAACATGTTGAACATTTATTAAAAAGAAATGAATCTTTTTGGGCCCCAGAACATAGAGGTACACCGCAGGGACGGCACAGAGGAGGCTTCAACAAAAACCCGGACAGTTTAACCACTTGCTGCTGTGAAAAGCAAACATGGCATCTAAGAAGGTGTGACAGAGTTTGGCTGAATGCCCTCCGCCCCCAAGTACTCGATAGTATGGGGCGGCCTAGTTACTCCGATACTTACATGCCTAATAATGGGGTCTGGGCTGCAATGTATGAAGGTCTATTAGGCCGGGCCAGAGGCAGCGTCCAATAAGTTACCTTATAACGCCCCCATACACATTACACTAAAGTTCCATGAAATCACTGATTTCGGGGGGTTTGGCCGACCATATAATGTATTTGGGGGCCTCCCAACAGATGATGTCAGGGCAGAGAAGGATCTGACATCCTGAATTTCAGAGGATAATCCGTTCTTCCTGTAGATAATCCTCCTCTAGAGGAGTCTGGAGGCGACTCTCTCATACAGACCACAGGAAAGCTGGAATATTTGTGTGTATGGGGGAGTCGGGAGAGATCGCCGTCTGCCAAATGACCGTTCAGCCAACTCTGATCTCATGTGTATGGGGCCGTTAGTGTTACACTGACAGGCAGTGATGATACACGGCACTACAGTAGTACAGGGCATCACCGGAGCCATCAGAGGCTTGTATGTTGTATGATCGCACTGATCAGAGGGGTTTAAAAAAGGTTTAAAGGGGGGAAAATATCACAGTTTCAGCAACAAGAAATATCCATCACTATATGGAAAGCAGAGTCACTGCACAATGTTAGTTACGTCACGTCCATAACTACTTTATTATACTCGATCATCCAAAAAGCAACAGGAAGCCATGTCTAAAATGTAGCAATCTTTATTGAAATATAGTTAAAAAAATTTTATGTAAAACTGACAATACGGGTATTAAAGTGCGGGCACTACAAAAAATCACCACATCAAGAGGAAAACCGCACGAAAACATCCAAAATTTACATATGCAAAAAATGCTTGAATGGTTGCAAAATAAACAAGTGTTTATACATGGGACTTGTGACTTATTTCAATAAATTCCAGTGCATCTCAAAACAAATTTTTTATAAGTCAAAAAACTGCAAATGTGCAAAAATATAAAAAGGATTGAAGCATTGTATAATCAGCATATGAGTGTCTTTAAAAATGTGACAAAATAAGCAATCCAAAAGTATGCAGATTTGCATGAATGAGAATATACAATTAGGGGATCATATAGCCAGTGTGTGCCTGTGCAAAGTAAGGCAGCAAAAAAACCCTAAGAAGCATTTCCAAGCAGAAGGTAAGTATAAAATAAGACAATATGATAAGTGCATTTTACCTCAGGGTGCGGGCAGGAGGACCCCGACGCGTGTTTCGTGGCAGCTTTATCAAGGCACCCTCAATAAAGGAGTGGTTTTGCAGATGGGGACCACAGACCACATCTCAGTACCAATGCTTTCTGGCTGATGTTTTGGTCACTTTTGAATGTTGGCTGTGCTTTCATACTCGTGGTAACATGAGACGGACTCTACAACCCACACAAGTGGCTCAGGTAGTGCAGCTCATCCAGG
This sequence comes from Dendrobates tinctorius, assembly GCF_039654945.1. Taxonomy (NCBI): domain Eukaryota; kingdom Metazoa; phylum Chordata; class Amphibia; order Anura; family Dendrobatidae; genus Dendrobates; species Dendrobates tinctorius. The sequence continues at coordinate 146,323 of NW_027362038.1, read as the reverse complement.
ATGGCACATCAATGCGAGCTGTGGCAAGAAGGTTTGCTGTGTCTGTCAGCGTAGTGTCCAGAGGCTGGAGGCGCTACCAGGAGACAGGCCAGTACACTAGGAGATGTGGAGGGGGTCGTATGAAGGCATCAACCCAGCAGCAGGACCGCTACCTCCACCTTTGTGCAAGGAGGAACAGCAGCAGCACTGCCAGAGCCCTGCAAAATGATCTCCAGCAGGCCACAAATGTGCATGTCTGCACAAACGGTTAGAAACTGACTCCATGAGGATGGTCTGAGGTCACGACGTCCACAGATAGGGGTTGTGCTCACAGCCCAACACCGTACAGGACGCTTGGCATTTGCCACAGATCACCAGGATTGGCAAATTCACCACTGGCGCCCTGTGCTCTTCACAGATGGAAGCAGGTTCACACTGAGCACATGTGACAGCCGTGACAGAGTCTGGAGACGCCGTGGAGAGCGATCTGCTGCCTGCAACATCCTTCAGCATGACCGGTTTGGCAGTGGTCAGTAATGGTGTGGGGTGGCATTTCTTTGGAGGCCACACGATGTTGGGCTGTGAGCACAACCCCCATGGAGACACAATTGTGCCTTTACCTGGAGATAAATTCCCAGTGGGGGCAATTTCCAAAATGCAATAACTTAAGTGGGGAATTCAGCTCTTTTCTCACTTAAGGGATCTGTATATGGAGTCTACAAACTACAGTGGGGGAAATAAGGATTTGTTACGCTGCTAATTTTGGGGCTAAAGTCACATTTTTGTGAGGAAATAAAGTAAAATTGTCATTTTTTCCTTCCACATTGCTGAAATTCCTGTCACACTATCCGAATTCAGATATTGTCCTGTCAGAAAGGAGAATACAGGGAGCGAAAGGGTTAATAGGACTCACAGGAGGAACCGGCCCAGAAAGCAGAAGATCCAGGAGTGTACGCCACATATATGACTGCTCTGTGCACAGGACCTGTGATGAGGTCACAGGAGGGGAGGAGTCAGGGGTCACATGATCAGGGGCCTCAGTGTGTGCAGGACTCAGTGTGCTGGAGCGCTCCCGATAATCAGCTGCGTGTGTCGCGCTGTGTGATAGTCACAGCACCTGCATGGAGGGCGACACATGCAGCTGATTATCGGGAGCGCTCCAGGGATCCGGGGTCCCGATGCAGCTATTCGGTAAGTGATATAGACTATTTTACAATTTCATAATTGCAAAAAGGAAAAAGGGGCGATGCAAAACTTTGGGCACCCTGGGAGATTTGTGTACTGAGATAATTTTGATCAAGATTTTACATCTTAATTAGCTTGTTAGGGTTATGGTGAGATCACATGGTGACCAGGAGCTACAGTCTGAGGAAAGGGCTAAAAAGCCTTCACTAGACCCCTGTACAGCTGTATAATGAGGCCCAGGCTTTATAGTGAAAGGTCAGGAGTGAGGGCCTGTTCCCAGGAGCTACAGTCTGAGGAAAGGGTTAAAAAGCCTTCACTAGACCCCTGTACAGCTGTATAATGAGGCCCAGGTTTTATAGTGAAGGGACAGGAGTGAGGGCCTGTTCCCAGGAGCTACAGTCTGAGGAAAGGGTTAAAAAGCCTTCACTAGACCCCTGTACAGCTGTATAATGAGGCCCAGGTTTTATAGTGAAGGGACAGGAGTGAGGGCCTGTTCCCAGGAGCTACAGTCTGAGGAAAGGGTTAAAAAGCCTTCACTAGACCCCTGTACAGCTGTATAATGAGGGCCAAGCTTTATAGTGAAGGGACAGGAGTGAGGGACTGTTCCCAGGAGCTACAGTCTGAGGAAAGGGCTAAAAAGCCTTCACTAGACCCCTGTACAGCTGTATAATGAGGCCCAGGCTTTATAATGAAGGGACAGGAGTGAGGACCTGTGCCCAGGAGCTACAGTCTGAGGAAAGGGTTAAAAAGCCTTCACTAGACCCCTGTACAGCTGTATAATGAGGGCCAAGCTTTATAGTGAAGGGACAGGAGTCAGGGACTGTTCCCAGGAGCTACAGTCTGAGGAAAGGGCTAAAAGCCTTCACTAGACCCCTGTACAGCTGTATAATGAGTCCCAGGCTTTATAGTGAAGGGACAGGAGTGAGGGCCTGTTCCCAGGAGCTACAGTCTGAGGAAAGGGCTAAAAAGCCTTCACTAGACCCCTGTACAGCTGTATAATGAGTCCCAGGCTTTATAGTGAAGGGACAGGAGTGAGGGCCTGTGCCCAGGAGCTACAGTCTGAGGAAAGGGTTAAAAAGCCTTCACTAGACCCCTGTACAGCTGTATAATGAGGGCCAAGCTTTATAGTGAAGGGACAGGAGTGAGGGACTGTTCCCAGGAGCTACAGTCTGAGGAAAGGGCTAAAAAGCCTTCACTAGACCCCTGTACAGCTGTATAATGAGGCCCAGGCTTTATAGTGAAGGGACAGGAGTGAGGACCTGTGCCCAGGAGCTACAGTCTGAGGAAAGGGTTAAAAAGCCTTCACTAGACCCCTGTACAGCTGTATAATGAGGGCCAAGCTTTATAGTGAAGGGACAGGAGTCAGGGACTGTTCCCAGGAGCTACAGTCTGAGGAAAGGGCTAAAAGCCTTCACTAGACCCCTGTACAGCTGTATAATCAGTCCCAGGCTTTATAGTGAAGGGACAGGAGTGAGGACCTGTGCCCAGGAGCTACAGTCTGAGGAAAGGGTTAAAAAGCCTTCACTAGACCCCTGTACAGCTGTATAATGAGGCCCAGGCTTTATAGTGAAGGGACAGGAGTGAGGGCCTATTCCCAGGAGCTACAGTCTGAGGAAAGGGCTAAAAAGCCTTCACTAGACCCCTGTACAGCTGTATAATGAGGCCCAGGCTTTATAGTGAGGGGACAGGAGTGAGGGCCTGTGCCCAGGAGCTACAGTCTGAGGAAAGGGCTAAAAAGCCTTCACTAGACCCCTGTACAGCTTTATAATGAGGCCCAGGCTTTATAGTGAAGGGACAGGAGTGAGAAAAGTGGGGAAAGGAGGAAGAAGAGCCAGACTGCCCATCACTAACCTGCAGAGCCGCACTCCACATATATGGCTACTCTGTGCACAGGACCTGTGATGAGGTCACAGGAGGGGAGGAGTCAGGGGTCACATGATCTCCGGAGTGCAGACCTCCATGGAGCCTTCTCCTCAGTCAGTGACATTCCCGCCATTATTCGCCCCTCACTACTGGCACAATTACCCCGCGCCGCCTTCTCTACACAGTGTTATGTGTGGAATTTGACGTGTGATTTCTCTGGAGGGAAATAGACCCCACACAGGAGGGAATTCTCACCAGTTACCGGCCGTCTACTATATGGCGGCATATGATTGTGCTATCGACTCCACACCAGGAGCTAAAATGCCCAAATCTCTAATGTAACCGCTATAAGAGAAGATATAACAAATTTCCCCTAAACTCACACAGCGGAGGAGGCCTCACTTGGAGCAATGTGACTCGCGCACAGAAAATCTATTCCCGGTTCTGTGATAAGTTATCGGCCGACAGGAAGAAGAAAGGTCTGAATTACAGCCCAGACTGGAGGAGAAACTGCAGGAGTTAGAATTGGCCAATCAGCGATCTTCACCCCTATACTTCTCTACACAAATACAAGATATGAAATGACAATTAGACGCCATTCTCACCACCAGAACGGAGAGGCGCTAACTTGGAGTAAAGCCGCGTTTTATCACCATGCCAATAAGCCTAATAAGATGCCGCTCGTAAGCTCAGAATGAGAGAGTCACTGCATATAATCTCCTCTATAAAAGACCCTAAGGGTCAGACCTCAGCCCACCCCGATGTCATGTATAGCACTTATAATGAATACCCCCAGAGTTTGTATTCCCCCCACAATCACCCCCCCCTCACTACTGGAGTCATTCCTTCACACACTACATCTACCTAACCTGACTGAGTCCGCGGCACAACAACTCCATTTACACATCTCTGAGGAGGAAATAGTTTCAACAATCAAAAAACTAAAAAGAGGAAAGGCCCCGGGGCCGGATGGTCTTACAGCAATATATTATAAAAAATGCAGCGATGTGCTGACACCACATATAAAAACCTCTGTAATTCACTACTAAATGGCTCACAGCTGCCCCCTGAGCTCTACGTGGCGCATGTAACCGTAATCCCTAATCCTAAGAAAGATCATCTCACCACAAATTATAGACCTATATCCCTCTTATACATTGACTTCAAAATCTTTACATCCATTGTGACTAACAGGATCAATCCTCCCTCACCTCATCCATCGGGATCAGGTTGGTTTTATACCAGCCCGACAGGCCCCAGATAATATTAGGAGAGGGTTAAATATTATTCATACAACTAACCTACAGCGAAAGCGACTTCTCCTGCTTGCATTAGATACTGAGAGGGCTTTCGATTCGGTGTCCTGGTCGTATCTCTTTACGGTTCTATCGGAAGTCGGATTCTCCCCTAAACTTATAAAGTGCCTCCAATTGTTATATGATAGCCCTATCGCTTATGTAAAACTCCCGTCACCACATCCCCCTCCAATTAATATTCAGAGGGTACCAGGCAGGGCTGTCCTCTATCTCCGGATCTTTTTGCACTTGCAATGGAACCCATTGTGGAAGCAATAAGGAGAGATCAGAATATCCTGGGCCCTGAGAATATGGGAGACCAATATAAAGTCAGCCTCTTTGCGGATGATCTCCTGCTAACATTAATAAGTCCCCACACTACACTCCCTCACTTGTTTTCCCTCCTTCACGAATTTGAGATGATCTCAGGGTTAAAGATTAACATTGATAAATCCAAAGCATTTTTTGTAAATTTTCCTAAGACAGAGCAAACTAATATAGCCTCCCATTTTGGGTTTATAGACAAAGAACATTACTGTATTTTTCGGACTACAAGACGCACCGGACCATAAAACGCACCCCAATTTTCAGAAGGAAAATAGGGAAAAAAATAATAATGTGTCAAATGGGGGTCCGTCTTACAGTCCGAATTCAGCTTACCTGGGAAGGGATCCGGCACAGGTGGAGGAGTATTCACAGGGGTCATTCAGTGGTCCAGGCTCGTGCGGTGACGGCTCTGTGCTGGGGCAGGTTGGTTATGCTGGGCAGCTGTGCTGGGGCAGGGGCAGCTGTGCTGGGGCAGCTGTGCTGGGGCAGGGGCAGGTGGCCTGTGCTGGGTGAGGGTGGTGGCGGGCTGTGCTCCGGTGCAGGGGCGGCGGCTCCGCCGGCATTTCCTCGCAGCCCGGAGTCCCCCGCACATCCCTTGCTGGCTGCCGCCATGTTGCGGTGGCCTCCGGGAACATGGCTGCCGGAAAGATGGCCGCCGGTCCGGGGACGGCGCATGCGCGGGTTCAGATCTCGCCGCCACCCTGCACCGCAGAGCCCCGCCCGCTGCCACCACCGCACCGCAGAGCCCCGCCCGCTGCCACCACCGCACCGCAGAGCCCCGCCCGCTGCCACCACCGCACCGCAGGTTAGTATATTGTGACCATAAGATGCACCCCCCACTTTCCCCCAAAATTTTGAGGGAAAAAAATGCGTCTTATGGTCTGAAAAATACGGTATCTAACATATCTGGGTATCAACTTAACAGCCAACAGGTCACCTCTGTTTCGGTGGAATTACACTCCACTGATCCAAAACTTCCAGAGGGACCTGGATAGATGGGCTTCCTCAAAGTTATCCTGGCTCGGCAGAACACATGCATTAAAAATGGTGTCACTGCCTCGCTTCTTATACAGTCATATGTTAAAGTTTGGGCACCCCTATTAATGTTAACCTTTTTTCTTTATAACAATTTTGTTTTTTGCAACAGCTATTTCAGTTTCATATATCTAATAACTGATGGACTCAGTTATATTTCTGGATTCAAATGAGGTTTATTGTACTAACAGAAAATGTGCAATCTGCATTTAAACAAAATCTGACCGGTGCAAAAGTATGGGCACCTCAACATAAAATTGACATTAATATTTCGTAGATCCTCATTTTGCAAAAATAACAGCCTCTAGTCGCTTCCTGTAGCTATTAATGAATTCCTGGATCCTGGATAAAGGTATTTGTGACCATTCCTGTTTACAAAACAATTCCAGTTCAGTTAAGTTTGATGGTCGCCGAGCATGGACAGCCCACTTCAAATTATCCCACAGATGTTCAATGATATTCAGGTCTGGGGACTGGGATGGCCATTACAGAACATTGTAATTGTTCCTCTGCATGAATGCCTGAGTAGATTTGGAGCGGTGTTTTGGATCATTGTCTTGCTGAAATATCCATCCCCTGCGTAACTTCAACTTCGTCACTGATTCTTGCACATAATTGTCAAGAATCTGCTGATACTGAGTTGAATCCATGCGACCCTCAACTTTAACAAGATTCCCGGTGCCGGCATTGGCCACACAGCCCCAAAGCATGATGGAACCTCCACCAAATTTTACTGTGGGTAGCAAGTGTTTTTCTTGGAATGCTGTGTTTTTTAGCCTCCATGCATAACGCCTTTTTGTATGACCAAACAACTCAATCTTTGTTTCATCAGTCCACAGGCCCTTCTTCCAAAATGTAACTGGCTTGTCCAAATGTGCTTTTGCAGACCTCAGGCGACTGTTTGTGGTGTGCTTGCAGAAACGGCTTCTTTCGCATCACTCTCCCATACAGCTTCTCCTTGTGCAAAGTGCGCTGTATTGTTGACCGATGCACAGTGACACCATCTGCAGCAAGATGATGCTGCAGGTCTTTGGAGGTGGTCTGTGGATTGTCCTTGACTGTTCTCACCATTCTTCTTCTCTGCCTTTCTGATATTTTTCTTGGCCTGCCACTTCTGGGCTTAACAAGAACTGTGCCTGTGTTCTTCCATTTCCTTACTATGTTCCTCACAGTGGAAACTGACAGGTTAAATCTCTGAGACAACTTTTTGTATCCTTCCCCTGAAAAGCTATGTTGAATAATCTTTGTTTTCAGATCATTTGAGAGTTGTTTTGAGGAGCCCATGATGCCACTCTTCATAGGAGAATCAAATAGGAGAACTACTTGCAAGTGGCCACCTTAAATACCTTTTCTCATGATTGGATACACCTGGCTATGAAGTTCAAAGCTCAATGAGGTTACAAAACCAATTTAGTGCTTCAGGAAGTCAGTAAAAAGTAGTTAGGAGTGTTCAAATCAAGAAAATGATAAGGGTGCCCATACTTTTGCACCAGTCAAATTTTGTTTAAATGCAGATTGCACATTTTCTGTTAATACAATAAACCTCATTAAAATCCAGAAATATAACTGAGTCCATCAGTTATTAGATATATGAAACTGAAATAGCTTGTTATAAAGAAAAAAGGTTAACATTAATAGGGGTGCCCAAACTTTTACATATGACTGTATCTATTTAGGTCCCTCCCAATTATGGTACCAGCCAGAACGTTCACTCATTTACACTCTATGATGTCTAAGTTTCTTTGGCTCGGAAAACAACCCAGAATTGTGCAAAAACTTATGTTCCGTCACAGAAAAGAAGGGGGTTTATCCCTCCCTAATTTTACACTTTATTACAAGTCGGCACAGATTGCTCCATTAATAAGTGCATGTTGATATCCCAATAGTCCGAGATGGGTTATTCTGGAATCATTTCTCTCCAAACCATTCTCTTTATCAGGCCTAATGTGGACCACAGACCGACTTCCACGGGGGGTTAATGAATGTGGCTCCTTTTACAGTCCACTCGTTGCTTCTTTGGAGGAAAGTTTAAATATAACTTACAATCAAGCCCTTCTCCCCTGACAGCTATATTACACAACCCCATGTTCCCGCCAGGTCTTGAGCCACAAATGTTTTCTTGGTGGAAGCTGAAAGGTATTCATATACTTAGGCTGTGTTCACACACAGCGTTTTTATCGCGGTTTTTCCCGCGGATTTTTTGGCAAACGCGAAAAAGAAGCTTCCCATTAATTTTGCACTTTTTGTGCACATTGATGCGTTTTTTACCGCGAAAAAAAAAAACCGCATCGCGGTAAAAAACGCAGCATGCTCATTAATTTCGCGTTTTGTTCCGCGTTTCTGGCTTTTTCCATGTGTCTAGAAACTACGCGGAAAAAAACGCAAAAAAACCACGCGGAAAACGCGCAGAAAAAAAGTGCGGTTTCTGGAAAGGGAGTCAGGTTTTTCAGCAGAAAATTTCTGCTACGTGTGCACATAGCCTTAAACATTTGTGTTCCCCATTTAATATCTTAGGCTAAGTGCACACGTAGCAGAAATTTTCTGCTGAAAAACCTGACTCCCTTTCCAGAAACCGCGCGTTTTTTTCTGCGCGTGTTTTTTGTGCGTTTTTTTTCTGCGTTTTCAAAACGCATATAACTAGCCAGAAACGCGGAAAAATCTGCGTAATTATTGAGCATGCTGCGTTTTTTACCGTGATGCGGTTTTTTTCGTGGTGAAAAATGCATAGAAATGAATGGGAAGCTTATTTTTAGCGGTTTTATTGGAAAAACCGCTAAAAATACCGCTAAAAAAACGCTGTGTGTGAACACAGCCTTACTTGACAGACAGGAATTTGTTCAAATATTTGACCCTCCAGTTAGGGAGGTAATGCGACTGAACCAGATCTCCCACTTTGCAAAGCAGATCCTCCCGAGCAGTACTACTCTCAGGGCAACCAGTTTTGAAAATTAATGTCTAAATGACCCTTTGGGCAGGGGAACGATCTCATTGATCTACTATGCTATAAATTCTCCACAAAATGATAAAAAATTGAAGTATATGTTACAGTGGGAGGAGGATCTGGGGTTTGAACAGTCAATTGATGAATGGTATCGTAGCTGTGACACCCTATCAGAAGGTAGTCACCAGACTTCCCTTGTGGAGACCTCCTTAAAACTATTGCACAGAGTCTATTATGGACCAGAAAAAATTCACAGCATTTTCCCCAATATCTCGGGAGACTGTTTTGGGGCTGTGGAATATCTGGTGACATGAGACATATTTGGTGGTCTTGTACGGTGGTTTCTGGGCTTTGGGAGAAGGTGAAGCGTCTGATAGCACAGATGTATGGTGGACCGGTTGATCTGGAACCTTCTACCCTTTTAATGGGAACCAGGCCTTCCCGGCTTCCAAAAAGCTTTCAGAAGATAGTAAACTACTTATGTATGGCCACTAAAATCCACATTGCGGCAAAGTGGAAGTCGCCCTCCCTGCCAATATCTATGGTGAAAGAGAAGATGAACAACATTATGTTATATGAAAGAATAGAAGAAACTAGAACCGACAGGTGGGATTCTTTCTTCAGGGTTTGGCATCCCTGGATGGAGCTTCACTCAGATACTCGACTGGATCAGGCTCTGAGGCTCTCTCTGTAGCCAACTGAGAACTTGTCACGGCCTGGGACGGGATTCAGATATGATCCTACAATAGTGGGTTGCATAACCGCTTTAATCGCCCTGGATTGGTTATTGATGACACCATTATATATTATTGGATATCGTATAATTATATCCTTTGTGCCTTTCCCTACCCTGTCTATGTCCTGTCTCCCTTATATTATTTGAAGTTTATTGAATGTGTGGTAAATTGTTAGTTTACGCTCCCTTGCATGGGAGATCATAACTTGGACTTGGTTTAATAAGTTTCTAAATACAAATTTATTGAAACTAAAATGCCAAAATTTTGTTTATTTCCTCCCTTCCAGAGTCCGGCTGAGGCTCATATACGGCCATGCTCCTCTCCGGTCACCGTGGGGGGTTTGGTAGAAGGATGGAGGGCTGTGCCTGTGAGTCACGGTTCCCCTTCCCTATCCTTTACCCCTTATACCTGACCTGTTTATACAATTATCTGGAGCTAAATGGTTTTACAAACTTAACGTGACACGCAGGGCCGATTTTAAGCAAAGTTTAAAATGGGGCCCAAATGCTGACATATTGCACATCACACAGGAGCATTTCGGTTGTAGTTACATGCGCTGAGTTCAGGACGCTAAACAAGCGTGATCGACAATATTGAAATCGTTCCACACTTGTTTCCCGGCCTCTTTACACCGGCTGAGGAATAATGATGGGAACGGAACAATCACTATTAGATGAATCTGTCCCCATACAGTATCATGTTATCAGCAGCACATCTACAGTTTACACCGCCGATGTGCTGCTGAGAACAATGATTTTTCTTGCAGCATAAACAATCCAATCACTCGATGAATATGCAGCATTTTGCTTGTTTAGTATTATTCACACCATAGTCCGCCATACATTATAATGTGCACCACAGTCCTCCATATTGTACAATCCACACCCCATATTCCTCCATATAATATGTGCCCCATAGTCCTCTATATAGTATAATACACTCCCTATAGTCCTCCATATAGAATATAATGTAGCCCCCATAGTATATAACACAGCCACATAGTATGTAACACAGCCTCCCCCATAGAATATAATATACCCCCCAATAATATTATAACACAGCCCACATAGTATAGCACAGCCACGTTGTATATAGCACAGCCCACATAGTATATAGCACAGCCCACATAGTATATAGCACAGCTCACATAGTATATAGCACAGCCCACATAGTATATAACACAGCCCACATAGTATATAGCACAGCCCACATAGTATATAACACAGCCCACGTAGTATATAGCACAGCCCACATAGTATATAACACAGCCCACGTAGTATATAACACAGTCCACATAGTATATAGCACAGCCCACATAGTATATAGCACAGCCCACATAGTATATAGCACAGCCCACATAGTATATAGCACAGCCCACGTAGTATATAACACGGCCCACATAGTATATAGCACAGCCCACGTAGTATATAACACAGTCCACATAGTATACAGCACAGCCCACATAGTATATAGCACAGTCACATAGTATATAGCACAGCCACATAGTATATAGCACAGCCACATAGTATATAGCACAGCCACATAGTATATAGCACAGTCCACATAGTATATCGCACGGCCCACATAGTATATAGCACAGTCCACATAGTATATCGCACGGCCCACATAGCATATAACACAACCCACATAGCATATAGCACAGCCCATATAGTATATAGCACAGCCCACATAGTATATAGCATGGCCCACATAGTATATAGCACGGCCCACATAGTATATAGCACGGCCCACATACTGTATATGGAGTCCACAAACTACAGTGGGGGAAATAAGTATCTGTTATGCTGGCAATTTTGCAAGTTTTCCCACCTACAAAGAATGAAGAGGTCTGTAATTTTTATTGCAGGTACACTTCAACTGTGAGACAAAATGTAAAAATAAAAAACAGAAAATCACATTGTATGTTTTCTAAATAATTAAATTACATTTTATTGCAGGAAAGTAGTATTTGATCACCTGCCAATTAGCAAGAATTCTGGCTCTCACAGACCTGTTAGTTTTTCTTTATGAAGCCTCCTCTGCACTCATTACCTGTATTAATTGCACCTATTTAATCTCATTACCTGTATACTAGACACCTGTCCACACACTCAATCACACTCCCAACCTCTCTACAATGGCCAAGACCAAAGAGCTGTCTAAGGACACCAGGGAAAAAAATGTAGACCTGCACAAGGCTGGGATGAGCTACAGGACAATAGGCAAGCAGCTAGGTGAGAAGGCAACTGTTGGTGCAATTATTAGAAACATTGAAGAAATACAAGATGACTGATCTTCCGCAGTCTGGGGCTCCATGCAAGATCTCGCCTCGTAGAGTAAGGGTGATTCTGAGAAAGGTCAGGAATCAGGCCAGAACTACATGGGACGAGGACCTGGTCAGTGACTAGAAGAGAGCTGGGACCACAGTCTCAAACATTACAGTTAGTAATACAGGACGCTGTCATGGATTAAAATCCTGCAAGGCACACAAGGTTCCCCTGCTCACGCCAGCACATGTCCAGGCCAATTTGAAGGTCGCCAATGACCATCTGGATGATCCAGAGGAGGCATGGGAGAAGGTCAAGTGGTCAGATGAGACCAAAAGAGAATTTTTGGGTATCAACTCCTTACATATGTGAGGAGGAACAAGAAGGATGAGTACAACCCCAAGAACACAGTCCCAACCGTGAAGCCTAGTGGGGGAAACATCATACTTTGGGGGTGCTTTTCTGTAAAGGGGACAGGACAACTGCAACGTATTGAAGAAAGGATGGATGGGGTCATGTATCGGGAGATTTTGGCCAACAACCTCCTTCTCTCAGTAACAGCATTGAAGATGGGTGGAGGCTTGGTCTGCGAGCAGAACAATGACCCGGAACACACAGACAGGGAAACTAAGGAGCGGCTACTAAAGAATGTCAGGGTCCTGGAGTGGCCTAGCCGGTCTCCAGACCTGAACCCAGCAGAAAATCTTTGGAGGAGCGGAAACTCAATGTTACCAAGTGACGGACCCGAAAACTGAAATATCTGGAGAAGATCTGTATGGGGGGGGGCAAAAATCCTGTTTTTCTATTGTGTCAAATACTTATTTCATGCCATAAAATTCCCATTAATTCCTTAGAAATCATAGGATGTGATCTTCTGTTATTTATTGTTAGATTCTGTCTCTCACAGGTGAAGTCTTCCTACAATAACAATTACCGACCTCTCCATTCTCTGTAGGGGGAAACCTGGAAAATCGGCAGAACATCAAAGACTTATTCTCCCTACTGTATCCTGAGAAAATGTGTTCTCCAGGAATCCAATAGCGTCTTCCCTCCCAAGCCTCGCCGGGTGGGCATGAAGCGCCGGACAGTCATCGGGAATTGTCGGACACATTTTGGGGCCATTCTTACCTATTTCCCCTTGTAAAAAGGTAAACTCTGGGGAGAAAACTGTTTTTTTGTGGTAAAATGTAATTATTTTGTCTTCGTCGCCCAATGGTATAAAATTCTGGGAGAAAGATGAGTAATTGAGAGGTGGCGGGTGTAACATGGCGCCTCTTATTGGGGGCTCTGATAATGTGACATGGCCCCTAACACCATAAGACTCAGCCCTGTCAGACGGCGCTCCTTCCCTCCTGTTTCCGGACCCTTATGGGGTATCGGCACTCAGGGGAAATTGTGGAACAAGTGGTTTCTGTTTTCTCCTCTTCTCCCGTGTGATAATTACAGACTTGGGGACGGAGCGACATTTTAGTGGGAACATTTCATTCCTCCGCTCAATGTTACACAATTCTGTGACCCCCTGAGGGTTAATAATCCTCCCTGCCCCCTAGATGAGCCCCCCAGAGGTGGAGGGGGTAACATGGGGCCACTTGTGGGGTCTCTGCTGTTCTGGTGTCAGAGCTCTTCACACGTCACACGGCGTCCGCCGTCTATCCCAGCCACAATGGCGCCCCTTCCCTCCCGAGCCTGTGGGGTATCGGCACTCAGGAGACACGGCGCACTGTGCGGCCTCAGCGCTCCTGTCACCTTTAGGACAATGATACATTGGGGGAAAGTCACATTTCTGTGAGGGAAACAGGAAAATTGTCATTTCTTCCTTCCACATTGCTGAAATTCCTGTCACACTGTCCGAATTCAGAGATTGTCCTGTCAGGAAGGAGAAGACAGGGAGTGAAAGGGTTAATAGGACTCACAGGAGGAACCAGCACAGAAAGCAGAAGATCCAGGAGCGTCTGCCACATATATGACTGCTCTGTGCACACTGGACCTGTGATGAGGTCACAGGAGGGGAGGAGTCAGGGGTCACATGATCAGGGACCTCAGTGTCTGCCACATCCCCGCCGGAAGACATGACATCTGACTGGATGGTACAGGACCTGCGGTGACGTCACGACCATGTGCCGCAATGGGGGAGGAGCCAGAAGATTTTGCAGGCTGGAAGCTGCAGGAGATCGGAAACTTGTGAGAGGTAATGGCGGGAACAGGGAACATGGGGAGGACAGGGGGTGTGTGATAGAGGGGAGCAGGAGGGTGCAGGGGGTGTGTGATAGAGGGGAGCGAGAGGGTGCAGGGGGTGTGTGATAGAGGGGAGCAGGAGGGTGTAGGGGGTGTGATAGAGGGGAGCAGGAGGGTGCAGGGGGTGTGTGATAGAGGGGAGCGAGAGGGTGCAGGGGGTGTGTGATAGAGAGGAGCAGGAGGGTGCAGGGGGTGTGTGATAGAGGGGAGCAGGAGGGTGTAGGGGGTGTGATAGAGGGGAGCAGGAGGGTGCAGGGGGTGTGTGATAGAGGGGAGCGAGAGGGTGCAGGGGGTGTGTGATAGAGGGGAGCGAGAGGGTGCAGGGGGTGTGTGATAGAGGGGAGCGAGAGGGTGCAGGGGGTGTGTGATAGAGGGGAGCGAGAGGGTGCAGGGGGTGTGTGATAGAGGGGAGCAGGAGGGTGTAGGGGGTGTGATAGAGGGGAGCAGGAGGGTGCAGGGGGTGTGTGATAGAGGGGAGCGAGAGGGTGCAGGGGGTGTGTGATAGAGGGGAGCGAGAGGGCGCAGGGGGTGTGTGATAGAGGGGAGCGAGAGGGTGCAGGGGGTGTGTGATAGAGGGGAGCAGGAGGGTGTAGGGGGTGTGATAGAGGGGAGCAGGAGGGTGCAGGGGGTGTGTGATAGAGGGGAGCGAGAGGGTGCAGGGGGTGTGTGATAGAGGGGAGCGAGAGGGTGCAGGGGGTGTGTGATAGAGGGGAGCGGGAGGGGGCAGGGGGTGTGCGATAGAGGGGAGCGAGAGGGTGCAGGGGGTGTGTGATAGAGGGGAGCGAGAGGGTGCAGGGGGTGTGTGATAGAGGGGAGCGAGAGGGTGCAGGGGGTGTGTGATAGAGGGGAGCGAGAGGGTGCAGGGGGTGTGTGATAGAGGGGAGCGGGAGGGGGCAGGGGGTGTGCGATAGAGGGGAGCGAGAGGGTGCAGGGGGTGTGTGATAGAGGGGAGCGAGAGGGCGCAGGGGGTGTGCGATAGAGGGGAGCGAGAGGGGGCAGGGGGTGTGCGATAGAGGGGAGCGAGAGGGGGCAGGGGGTGTGCGATAGAGGGGAGCGAGAGGGAGCAGGGGGTGTGTGATAGAGGGGAGCGGGCGGGCGCAGGGGGTGTGAGATAGAGGGGAGCGAGAGGGCGCAGGGGGTGTGTGATAGAGGGGAGCGAGAGGGCGCAGGGGGTGTGTGATAGAGGGGAGCGAGAGGGCGCAGGGGGTGTGTGATAGAGGGGAGCGAGAGGGCGCAGGGGGTGTGTGATAGAGGGGAGCGAGAGGGCGCAGGGGGTGTGTGATAGAGGGGAGCGAGAGGGCGCAGGGGGTGTGTGATAGAGGGGAGCGAGAGGGCGCAGGGGGTGTGTGATAGAGGGGAGCGAGAGGGCGCAGGGGGTGTGTGATAGAGGGGAGCGAGAGGGCGCAGGGGGTGTGTGATAGAGGGGAGCGAGAGGGCGCAGGGGGTGTGTGATAGAGGGGAGCGAGAGGGCGCAGGGGGTGTGTGATAGAGGGGAGCGAGAGGGCGCAGGGGGTGTGTGATAGAGGGGAGCGAGAGGGCGCAGGGGGTGTGTGATAGAGGGGAGCGAGAGGGCGCAGGGGGTGTGTGATAGAGGGGAGCGAGAGGGCGCAGGGGGTGTGTGATAGAGGGGAGCGAGAGGGCGCAGGGGGTGTGTGATAGAGGGGAGCGAGAGGGCGCAGGGGGTGTGTGATAGAGGGGAGCGAGAGGGCGCAGGGGGTGTGTGATAGAGGGGAGCGAGAGGGCGCAGGGGGTGTGTGATAGAGGGGAGCGAGAGGGCGCAGGGGGTGTGTGATAGAGGGGAGCGAGAGGGCGCAGGGGGTGTGTGATAGAGGGGAGCGAGAGGGCGCAGGGGGTGTGTGATAGAGGGGAGCGAGAGGGCGCAGGGGGTGTGTGATAGAGGGGAGCGAGAGGGCGCAGGGGGTGTGTGATAGAGGGGAGCGAGAGGGCGCAGGGGGTGTGTGATAGAGGGGAGCGAGAGGGCGCAGGGGGTGTGTGATAGAGGGGAGCGAGAGGGCGCAGGGGGTGTGTGATAGAGGGGAGCGAGAGGGCGCAGGGGGTGTGTGATAGAGGGGAGCGAGAGGGCGCAGGGGGTGTGTGATAGAGGGGAGCGAGAGGGCGCAGGGGGTGTGTGATAGAGGGGAGCGAGAGGGCGCAGGGGGTGTGTGATAGAGGGGAGCGAGAGGGCGCAGGGGGTGTGTGATAGAGGGGAGCTGGAGGGCGCAGGGGGGGTGTGATAGAGGGGAGCAGGAGGGTGCAGGGGGTTGTGTGATAGAGGGGAGCGGGAGGGTGCAGGGGGTGTGTGATAGAGGGGAGCGGGAGGGTGCAGGGGGTGTGTGATAGAAGGGAGCGGGAGGGTGCAGGGGGTGTGTGATAGAGGGGAGCGGGAGGGTGCAGGGGGGTGTGATAGAGGGGAGCAGGAGGGTGCAGGGGGGTGTGATAGAGGGGAGCGAGAGGGTGCAGGGGGTGTGTGATAGAGGGGAGCAGGAGGGGGTGTGTGATAGAGGGGAGCAGGAGGGTGCAGGGGGTGTGTGATAGAGGGGAGCAGGGGGGTGTGATGGGGGGTGTGATAGAGGGGAGCAGGAGGGTGCAGGGGGGTGTGATAGAGGGGAGCAGAGGGTGTGAGAGGGGAGCAAGAGGGTGCGGGGGGTGTGATAGAGTGGAGCTGGAGGGTGCAGGGGGGGGTGTGATAGAGGGGAGCAAGAGGGTGCAGGGGGGTGTGATAGAGGGGAGCAAGAGGGTGCAGGGGGTGTGTAATAGAGGAGAGCAGGGGGTGTGTGACAGAGGGGAGCTGGAGGGTGCAGGAGGTGTGTGATAGAGGGGAGCAAGGGGGTGCAGGGGGTGTGTGATAGAGGGGTGTGATATAGGGGAACAAGAGGGTGCAGAGGGTGTGTGATAGAGGAGAGCAAGAGGGTGCAGGGGGTGTGTGATAGAGGGGAGCGGGAGAGTGCAGGGGGTGTGTGACAGAGGGAGCTGGAGGGTGCAGGGGGGGTGTGACAGAGTGGAGCAGGAGCCAAAAAGAGGAAAAGAATCATGCAAAAAAATAGGATCACCACACAGTATCAATAGGTACAAATTTTATTAATGACAAGCCAAAAAACAGCACACATTTAAAAACATTTAAAACATCCAAAAGTTTGTACCTATTGATACTGTGTGGTGATCCTATTTTTTGCATGATTCTTTTCCTCTTTTTGCCTCCTGCTCCCCTCTGTCACACACCCCCTGCACCCTCTTGCTCCCCTCTATCACACACACCCTGTGTGTGACATGGTCCGTGTGCCATCAGTGCACGGTCCGTCTGCCATCAGTGTACAGTCCGCGTGTCATCAGTGTACGGTCCGTGTGCCCGTTTTTACCATCAGTTATCGTCAGTGGTTTTCACAGATGGATAAATAAATGATGGTGCCTCTGTTATACTTTGCAGTGTTAATCACAGGCAGCACACGGATAGCGCACACGCTGTATACTAATGCTACCCGTGTGATAGGTTTTCTGGACCCATAGACCTGTATTAGCACTTTTCATATCTTGTACTGTAAAAAAAACGGAGAAATCTCTGTAAGTTTTGCCCAGGCACACAGTGAGAAATCACCTCCATGTGGCCTCATAGACTATAATGGTGTCCTGTAGGTGTGAAAACTCCGGATAGAATTTGTCCGTGTGACACTGACGGCTGCAGGAGACTGTTGTCTGACTTCCCAATAGGGGGAGCGACCACTCACAGCGCCTCGGGCAGCATCAATGCCAAATACGGCGCCGGGTTGGGTCGTCCTTCCCACATATAAATTCTGACATTAGCATATAATCACATATAGGCCGCGGTCAGACATGAGAGAAACTCGCACGAGGCGCACACCTCAATACCCGGCACTCGGGACCGGAGCGTTCAGCTCCATGGATTTCTATGTGCTGCGGTCCAACGGCCGGCGGCAGTGCCGGGTATTGAGGTGTGCGCCTCGTGCGAGTTTCTCCCAAGTGTGACCCCGGCCTCATCCGGACTCCGGAAGGGGGGAAATAACCGAGATTTGGGCATTTCAGCTCCTGGTGTGGAGTCGATAGCACAATCATATGCCAACATATAGTAGACGGCCGGTAACTGGTGATAATTCCCTCCTGTGTGGGGTCTATTTCCCTCCAGAGAAATCAGACGTTACATTCCACACACAACACTGTGTAGAGAAGGCGGCGCGGGGTAATTATGCCAGTAGTGAGGGGCAAATAATGGCGGGAATGTCACTGACTGAGGAGAAGTCTCCATGGAGGTCTGCACTCCGGAGATCATGTGACCCCTGACTCCTCCCCTCCTGTGACCTCATCACAGGTCCTGTGCACAGAGCAGCCATATATGTGGAGTGCGGCTCTGCGGGTGGAGGAATGTGGAGATTCCCCCCCATTACTGAGGGCTGGGGGGGGGGGTGGCGTGGCATTAACTATTCATAAGAATCATCACGTTTCTGTGCTGTTTCCTGTAATAGATACATACGACCCCACTATGGAGGACAGGCAGTGAGGAGACGGAGTGTTCCCATAGTACAGGGCCCCTTTCTTGGCCCCACACAGTGTAATGCCCCCATTATGCCCCTGTAAGCAGGGTTCTGCCCCACACCCAGCTGCCTCAGGCACTTTACCATGGCCGGTACCTCAGATTCCTCCTCGCACCCCTTTCCTTTGGGGCTATGGCCTTTATAATAACAGGAAGCTGCGTCATCAAGGTCACCTGACCTGGTGCACCATCTAGACTCTTCCTCCCTGAAACTTTCCCTCTCCCCATTGATTCCACATGGTCCCGTCTGGACGGCAGATGGCAGTTTATGTACAAATGCCGCACAGCCCTGAGGATTTGTTCTTATGACTCTCCTTCTAACACCCCTTATGCTTTATATATGATGCCCCTCACACAGTATAATCTTCTCACAGTATCACCATCCCACCACACACACTGTAATCTCACAGTATCACCATCCCACCACACACAGTATAATCTTCTCACAGTATCACCATCCCACCACACACAGTATAATCTTCTCACAGTACCACCATCCCACCACACACAGTATAATCTTCTCACAGTACCACCATCCCACCACACACAGTATAATCTTCTCACAGTATCACCATCCCACCACATACAGTATAATCTTCTCACAGTATCACCATCCCACCACACACAGTATAATCTTCTCACAGTATCACCATCCCACCACACACAGTATAATCTTCTCACAGTACCACCATCCCACCACACACAGTATAATCTTCTCACAGTACCACCATCCCACCACACACAGTATAATCTTCTCACAGTATCACCATCCCACCACATACAGTATAATCTTCTCACAGTATCACCATCCCACCACACACAGTATAATCTGCTCACAGTATCACCATCCCACCACACACAGTATAATCTTCTCACAGTACCACCATCCCACCACACACAGTATAATCTTCTCACAGTACCACCATCCCACCACACACAGTATAATCTTCTCACAGTATCACCATCCCACCACATACAGTATAATCTTCTCACAGTATCACCATCCCACCACACACAGTATAATCTGCTCACAGTATCACCATCCCACCACACACAGTATAATCTTCTCACAGTACCACCATCCCACCACACACAGTATAATCTTCTCACAGTACCACCATCCCACCACACACATTATAATCTTCTCACAGTACCACCATCCCACCACACACAGTATAATCTTCTCACAGTATCACCATCCCACCACATACAGTATAATCTTCTCACAGTATCACCATCCCACCACACACAGTATAATCTTCTCACAGTATCACCATCCCACCACACACAGTATAATCTTCTCACCGTATCACCATCCCACCACACACAGTATAATCTTCTCACAGTATCACCATCCCACCACACACAGTATAATCTTCTCACAGTATCACCATCCCACCACACACAGTATAATCTTCTCACAGTATCACCATCCCACCACACACAGTATAATCTTCTCACAGTATCACCATCCCACCACACACAGTATAATCTTCTCACAGTACCACCATCCCACCACACACAGTATAATCTTCTCACAGTATCACCATCCCACCACACACAGTATAATCTTCTCACAGTACCACCATCCCACCACACACAGTATAATCTTCTCACCGTATCACCATCCCACCACACACAGTATAATCTTCTCACAGTATCACCATCCCACCACACACAGTATAATCTTCTCACAGTACCACCATCCCACCACACACAGTATAATCTCACAGTACCACCATCCCACCACACACAGTATAATCTTCTCAAAGTATCACCATCCCACCACACACAGTATAATCTTCTCACAGTATCACCATCCCACCACACAGTATAATCTCACAGTATCACCATCCCACCACACACAGTATAATCTTCTCACAGTATCACCATCCCACCACACACAGTATAATCTTCTCACAGTATCACCATCCCACCACACACAGTATAATCTTCTCACAGTATCACCATCCCACCACACACAGTATAATCTTCTCACAGTATCACCATCCCACCACACACAGTATAATCTTCTCACAGTATCAACATCCCACCACACACAGTATAATCTTCTCACAGTATCAACATCCCACCACACACAGTATAATCTTCTCACAGTATCACCATCCCACCACACACAGTATAATCTTCTCACAGTATCAACATCCCACCACACACAGTATAATCTTCTCACAGTATCAACATCCCACCACACACAGTATAATCTTCTCACAGTATCACCATCCCACCACACACAGTATAATCTTCTCACAGTACCACCATCCCACCACACACAGTATAATCTTCTCACAGTATCACCATCCCACCACACACAGTATAATCTTCTCACAGTATCACCATCCCACCACACACAGTATAATCTTCTCACAGTACCACCATCCCACCACACACAGTATAATCTTCTCACAGTATCACCATCCCACCACACACAGTATAATCTTCTCACAGTACCACCATCCCACCACACACAGTATAATCTTCTCACAGTATCACCATCCCACCACACACAGTATAATCTTCTCACAGTATCACCATCCCACCACACACATTATAATCTTCTCACAGTACCACCATCCCCCCACACAGTATAATCTTCTCACAGTATCACCATCCCACCACACACAGTATAATCTTCTCACAGTATCACCATCCCACCACACACAGTATAATCTTCTCACAGTATCACCATCCCACCACACACAGTATAATCTTCTCACAGTATCACCATCCCACCACACACAGTATAATCTTCTCACAGTATCACCATCCCACCACACACAGTATAATCTTCTCACAGTACCACCATCCCACCACACACAGTATAATCTCACAGTATCACCATCCCACCATACACAGTATAATCTTCTCACAGTATCACCATCCCACCATACACAGTATAATCTTCTCACAGTATCACCATCCCACCACACACAGTATAATCTTCTCACAGTATCATCATCCCCCCACACACAGTATAATCTTCTCACAGTATCACCATCCCACCACACAGTATAATCTTCTCACAGTATCACCATCCCACCACACACAGTATAATCTTCTCACAGTACCACCCTCCCACCACACACAGTATAATCTTCTCACAGTATCACCATCCCACCACACACAGTATAATGAGGCCCAGGCTTTATAGTGAAGGGACAGGAGTGAGGGCCTGTTCCCAGGAGCTACAGACTGAGGAAAGGGCTAAAAAGCCTTCACTAGACCCCTGTACAGCTGTATAATGAGGGCCAGGCTTTATAGTGAAGGGACAGGAGGGAGGGCCTGTTCCCAGGAGCTACCGTCTGAGGAAAGGGCTAAAAAGCCTTCACTAGACCCCTGTACAGCTGTATAATGAGGCCAGGCTTTATAGTGAAGGGACAGGAGTGAGGGTCTGTTCCCAGGAGCTACAGTCTGAGGAAAGTGCTAAAAAGCCTTCACTAGATCCCTGTACAGCTGTATAGTGAGGCCCAGGCTTTATAGTGAAGGGACAGGAGTGAGGGCCTGTGTCCAGGAGCTACAGTCTGAGGAAAGGGCTAAAAAACCTTCACTAGACCCCTGTACAGCTGTATAATGAGGCCCAGGCTTTATAGTGAAGGGACAGGAGTGAGGGCCTGTTCCCAGGAGCTACAGACTGAGGAAAGGGCTAAAAGGCCTTCATTAGACCGCTGTACAGCGGTATAATGAGGCCCAGGCTTTATAGTGAAGGGACAGGAGTGAGGGCCTGTTCCCAGGAGCTACAGTCTGAGGAAAGAGCTAAAAAGCCTTCACTAGACCCCTGTACAGCTGTATAATGAGGCCCAGGCTTTATAGTGAAGGGACAGGAGTGAGGGCCTGTGCCCAGGAGCTACAGTCTGAGGAAAGGGCTAAAAAGCCTTCACTAGACCCCTGTACAGCTGTATAATGAGGCCCAGGCTTTATAGTGAAGGGACAGGAGTGAGGGCCTGTGTCCAGGAGCTACAGACTGAGGAAAGGGCTAAAAAGCCTTCACTAGACCCCTGTACAACTGTATAATGAGGCCCAGGCTTTATAGTGAAGGGACAGGAGTGAGGGCATGTGCCCAGGAGCTACAGTCTGAGGAAAGGGCTAAAAAGCCTTCACTAGACCCCTGTACAGCTGTATAATGAGGCCCAGGCTTTATAGTGAAGAGACAGGAGGGAGAAAACTGGGGAAAGGAGCCAGAAGAGCCGGACTGCCCATCACTAACCTGCAGAGCCGCACTCCACATATATGGCTGCTCTGTGCACAGGACCTGTGATGAGGTCACAGGAGGGGAGGAGTCAGGGGTCACATGATCTCCGGAGTGAAGACGCTCCATGGAGGCTTCTTCTCAGTCAGTGACATTCCCGCCATTATTCGCCCCTCACTACTGGCACAATTACCCCGCGCCGCCTTTTCTACACAGTGTTATGTGTGGAATGTGACGTGTGATTTCTCTGGAGGGAAATAGACCCCACACAGGAGGGAATTCTCCCCAGTTACCGGCCGTCTACTATATGGCGGCATATGATTGTGCTATCGACTCCACACCAGGAGCTAAAATGCCAAAATCTCGGTTATTTCCCCCCTTCCAGAGTCCGGCTGAGGCCGGGGTCACACTTGGGAGAAACTCGCCCGAGTCTCGCTCCTCAGTGCTCTTGTGGATTAGCCTCTAGGGGAAACGACACCGGCTGTCAGGGACAGGGGGCCCCAACATAAATCCAATATTCATTGTAAGAAAACCCAACCTGATGCCGCCATTCGGGGTCACCAATGCTCCGGCAGTCTGTGACAATGTCGGTAATTATATTTTTTCTCACTGATTGGTAGATTTGTGGTAATTTTCCTGGATGATATAGTGAGTTACTCCCGTCCTCTG
Organism: Dendrobates tinctorius; assembly: GCF_039654945.1. Classification (NCBI taxonomy): domain Eukaryota; kingdom Metazoa; phylum Chordata; class Amphibia; order Anura; family Dendrobatidae; genus Dendrobates; species Dendrobates tinctorius. The sequence goes on along the minus strand of NW_027362038.1, from coordinate 123,040 downwards.
GAGGAGCATGCTGAGCATGTCAGACAGGTTCTACGTGATGTGGGAGTTTTGATCGGGAAAATTTCACCAGTAGAAATAAGGGTGGATTCAGAGAGACCATGGCAGATCGAGTCACAACAGAGGCAAGTTTTCAGATCGCATGTAATGATTTTATTCGGGAGACAGGCGATTTTTAGCAAATCTTCCTTCTTCTCTTTTATGTTTCTTGGTGCTAGGACATTTTTCAATGATGGAAGTCTTCAAAATGTCAAAAAGGGATTGCTGGGTAATGTTTTTCCCACTCCAGCTGTCTGACATGCTCATGATGCTCCTGCAGAGGACGTGAGTAACTCAATATATCATCCAGGTAAACTACTGCAAATCTACCCATCAGTGAGAAAAAAAATGAAATATTTAAATACTGCCGGAGCATTGTTTATTCTGAATGGCATCACCAAATTTTCAGTATGACCCTCTGGTGCATTGAATGCGGCCTTCCATTCATCATCATTGTGTATACGTATAAGAGTAATCATAAGGAATTGAAAGAATTGTCACCCAGATCCTTCTTGCAAGTTTATTCCATGGTGAAACATGACATCAAACCATATTAGAGTGCGGCGTGCAGGTAGCAGGGAGCTATACAGATGAGAGAGCCTGATGGACTACGGCCGTTTCGCACTTGCTTAGCGCTTCTACCGGTCCATGCTTGTCAGGGGGTTACACAACTTCCTTATAACAAGGGTTAGGGAATGGTTAACTGAGAAGTGCAAAACATTTACAGTGAGTACAGTGAGATGATTAATACAAAAAATGTAAAGAAATATAACATAGATCACAGCCACACAGACATATTCAATGTATCACTGAGGCCAAGGGGAACTTGTGCATCGCAATCCACCATCCATGCTGCTTCTCTTGTTAGTAGTAATCTATTCTGGTCACCGCCTTGTACAGGATAATCAGCGGGCTCAATTCCTGCAGACCTCAGCACATTGGGGTCCGCATTATGGACCTCTCTTATATCATTAATGTCACAGATCCTTCTCCTGTGTAACTGAATGGAAATGTTCTCTGAGCCTGATGTGCCGCGGTCTAATAGTCTGGGCAATATAATAATCGTCCTGGGCAGTATATGACATAAAGCGCTTGCTCTGTGCGGCCCGTGATTAGTTTATCTACCGTCATCGCCCCGATCCTCAGATTTCTCCTGTAAGATGGAGATGACAGAAGGAGCGATCCCCACAATGGAAATGGCCTCTTGGGCGTCTTCCATGTAACCAGGTGACTTTATTGTTCTTCTCCTGGAATCTTTCCTGTAGCGATAAGTCATCTAAGTCACCGCTTCTTCTAGAAGCAATCGAGGGTTGTTCTTTGCTGCTACGGCTAAATCTTCATCTCCTCACAAATGCCAATTCCTGTTTATCGCTGATTTTATTACATTCATATTGGGATTAGGTGTAAAAGTAACAATAAACCTTTTATTATCTCGTCCTTTTTTCTGCTCTTCCTCCTGGATCTTGTAACTAGACCCACATGGGTTCCTCCATCGCTCTAGCACAGTGTAATAATGTTGGCGGATGACCTCTGTGTAATAAGTCGTCTGTCAGGTCATTCGCTTGTTGTAGGAAACCTTCTTCTCTACTATTCATTGTTCTCAGCCTCAGATACCGGCTGTATGGTCGGCCTCTGTTAGTATGTTCCAGGTGCGCATTATTAGAATGGAGGGACATATTGGTGGCTGCAGGTTTTTATAGGTGCTGGTTATTATTCTACCATCCACTATTTTATTATTCACATCTGAGAAATCTAAGTTATTCTGTCCAAATTGTGAATAAATCTCATATTAACCTTATTCTCCTCGTTCATATATTTAATGAAATCATTAACCCCTTTCTGTCCCAGCCCACACCAGAAACACATCATCCACGTACCGGTGGTCCGCACGGAGGTGTCAGGTTGGGGTTTACACTATAAATATATTTATTTCCAAAGTCTGGCAAGAACAAATTAGTGAAGCTGCAGCATCCGGCGCCCCCATCGCTGTCCCCGTCATCTGGATGGACCAGCTGCCCCCAGAAGAGAAGGCCTTATGGGACAATATAACATTCAGGCTTTCCAGGATGAATCCAATATAGTCATCTGTTTCAGCAGTGTTTTCCATAGATTGTTTATTGCTTCCAGTCCTGTGATTTGTGGAATTCGTGCGTACAAGCTCCCGACGTCGATAAAAGCCAATTTATAACCCTCCTGCCAATCTATATCGGACACAATTCTCTATAAATCTCCGGTGTCCTTGATGTGAGCAGGTGCTATTCTCAGTAATGGTCTCAGACACCGGTCTATAAATGTAGATAAAGATTCTGTTACTGATCCGACCCCGCACACTATCGGGCGGCCTGGTGGGGGCGCTGCGTCTTTGTGGACTTTAGGAATATAACACCAATGCGGCTTGTGTGGAAATTCAGGGAAGAGTTTCTCTGATATTAGACAATCGTCCCTTCTCTATGTGAAATCTCAGAGAAGATCTTAGTTGTTCCTTCTCGTTATTTGTGGGATCAGCGCTTGTTTTTCTCTGTGCTGCTCTCTGATCGCTGTCTTTCTGCTCCTTACTATATTGTCCATTGCTACTAACACTACATTATTGCCTTTATCGGCTTCTCTAATAACAGGATCTTGGCAGTTTTTATCTCCTTCAGTGCTCGCTGTTCTTTTTTGTTACATTATCTGTTGTTTTTGTACAGCACTGCCTGTGTGTCTTTTACCACTCTGTAAAAAACATAAAAACAATTAACCCGATCAGTAAACACCGGAAATAGAAAAATGTGAGAATTGCCAAAATTACGTATTTATGGATGGCACAATTCCACAAAAAATGCTGTAACGAGCGATCACAATTGTACTAATAAAAACGTTATCTCGTCCTGCAGAAAATAATCCATCATACAGCTCCACCGGAGGAAAATAACAATGTTACGGGGCTCGGGAAATGGAGAAACTGCTCCAAAAATCTTTCTTTGCAAACCTCAGATTTTTTTTCTCCACTAAAAGAATAATAAAAACTGGACATGTTCGGTGTCGCCGTAATCATAGTGATGAGGAGAATCATATTACACGGTCAATTTTACCACAAAATGTACAAAAACATTTCACAATAAACAATGTCAGAATTGTTTTTTCACAATCTCACCGCACTTGGAATTTTTCCCTCGTTTTTGAGTGCACTATGTGGTAAAATTAAGGGAGTCATTGAAAAGTACAACTCGCCCCGCAAACATCAAGCCTCATATGTCTATGTGGCCAGAGAGATAAAGAGTTATGGCTCTGGGAAGAAGGGAAGGAAAAAATAGAAACAACAAAAGGAAAATGGGCCGCAGCATGAAGGGGTTAATTGCGTCTTTCTGCCACTTACAGGGAAAGTTAGAAATCAGTTGTGTCAGGTCAGCGTTATGTTCATGGCTTCTGATTTAGAGGAGTTGACTATAAAACACATACCTGTGATTCCAGCTTACTCCGTGTCTCTGGCACCGATAGGGTCCTGGTTACCAATAGGGGGCGACTGGGAAAAGATCTGGTCACAATTAGAGACTAAATGGATCCGGCCATTAAATCCCTGACATCCCAATGGTGTAGATGAAGTTCTCCGCTTCTCCCCTTTCCTATAGGGGGTTTGGTGGAATTCGTTCTCTACACTCTTTATTACATAGAACAGTTTTCTCTGACCTCAATGTGTCTTATTTGTTGCTTATTTCCCCATAATACACCGGTCACAAGATCGCCGATCTGCACTTTACTCTCCGATGGTGACGATCCTCTAGACATCCGGACAGTCAGGAGCATTGGACCCCATCTGTGTCTCCCCACTATTCTAACAATGGACGCTCTCTCCGCCATCATTTCCTCCTCTATACGGTTATTACGGGGAATGACGCTGTGATGACTTCTCTTCTGGGAGAGACACAGATCACAGGTGACTAATATTGCAGTGTGAATAGAAACTTATATTTCCGGTATTTTTCTGCCCTTACATTGTGGGTTATGAGGTGTTTGGGGCTTGTTTTTTGTTCCGCCCTTTTCCCTTTGTTGTTATCTTTCCAGTTGGTAATTGGGATTCTAATATAAGCCCATATATCCCGGGAAGTGTCAGGTGCTGGGATCTCATTATAGTATTAATAACAATTTCATTCCCGATTATTCCCGTCATTTATTGCTCATTACATTCTCTCTATATAATAACAGATTCCTCTTTGTTACACGTCCTAATACTGATCATTTATATCTCTATATTGTAGAGGAAACATTTCTAGGAGTGTATACACTTCACCACAAACACTTCCCATAGATTTTATTATCATCACTGTTATTAAGCTGCTTTTCTCTTTATATCTTTACCATATCACTGTTTATTCTCTTTTCTTACCCGTTGCACAGTTGCACTCTCACTGGTCACTTGGTGGGGTCACATTTGGCTCTTTTCACCTGCATTGTTCTGTTTCCGGACCCCCCTCACTATCACTTTACCTGATTGATCGCTACCAGATGGCTCTATGCAGCATTATTCATCTTGGTCTTACCAACAGGTTTTCATCCTGAACCTCCTGCTTCACTGGGGAAGATGTGACCGGGGATCAGCCCCAATTCCTTTAGGAAAACTCCCACTTTACCCCAGAGTTACTCCCCTTGCCTGGATTAGTGCAGGACCTTGGTGTGTTGGAAACACTTATCCGTACCCTCTGAGGAAGCTGACGTGGCGAAACGCCGGTAAGAGGGAATAGTGGTGACTCTGCCATCTTTCTCTGTACACTCCCGGCATGTCGTCTGTAGGATCTGTAATCTCCATCTCTTGTTAGGATGGTTCCTCCTTTACACTATATGGGCTGTACTGTATTCCTGGGATATCCCATATAGCACTGGCTGCACTTTATATCTCCTCTCTGTATTCCAGGGATGTAATGTGCTGTCAGCTCTTTATTCTCTCACTATTTATACCCTTTGCTCTGTGTCCTCTCATTATATAAGCTATTCATCTATAAGTGCACAGTATCTATTCCCCTTATACACTGATATCCAGTGATAGATCTACAATCCGCTTACATATATCTATGTATGGATTTATCTTACACTCAATAAATACGGTGCACTTATCTCATCCCCACCTTGATAGTGACACTCTCTTAGGATACATGTTACTCTATGATGGCACTTCTGCACATGGCCACTAGATGGAGCTACAACATCTGACATTTACCATAACAATTTCATGGAGACAAAACCCATTAAAACAATTGTAACAAATTGATTATAAAGCCAGGGTGGACCTCTCCCTTATACCCGGACAGGTAATAATTTTTATTCTATTGCTAAGCTTATTGACTATTATATGTTTGTATATCCTGTCTGGCTACTTGGATTAGGGATAAGTGCAGTCCAGAGTTCTGAAGGAGATAGCAGAAGAAATTTTTGAACCCCTCTCCATAATCTTTGAAAATTCTTGGAGAACAGGAGAAGTCCCAGAAGACTGGAGAAGAGCAAATGTTGTTCCTATCTTCAAAAAGGGGAAGAAGGTGGACCCAGGCAACTATAGGCCGGTGAGTCTGACTTCTATACCAGGAAAGATCTTTGAACAAATTATTAAACAACATGTATGTCAGTACCTGGATAAGAATGAAGTGATTAAACAGAGTCAGCATGGGTTTGTAACTAAGTCATGTCAGACTAACTTAATTTCCTTCTATGACGGAATAACTGATTGGGTGGATCAGGGAAATGCTGTAGATATAGTATATCTTGACTTCAACAAAGCATTTGACAAAGTCTCTCATACAATCCTTATTGGAAAAATGACTAAGTATGGAATGGACAAGACAACTGTTAGGTGGATTCATAACTGGCTTAGTGATCGGACCCAAAGAGTGGTCGTAAATGGCTGCACATCCAGTTGGAAGAATGTCTCAAGTGGGGTACCACAGGGCTCTGTCCTGGGCCCTGTATTGTTCAACATCTTTATCAACGATTTAGATGAAGGAATTGAGGGTAAACTGATTAAATTTGCTGATGACACAAAGCTAGGAGGGATAGCTAATACTAGAGAAGAGAGAGAGAGGATTCAAAAAGATATAAATAAACTGGAGAAGTGGGCAGCAACTAACAGAATGGTTTTTAACAGGGAAAAATGCAAAGTACTACATCTGGGCAATAAAAATGAAAAAAGCATATACAGAATGGGAGGAATAGGGCTAAGTGACAGCACATGTGAAAAAGACTTGGGTATACTAATAGATCACAGACTGAATATGAGTCAACAGTGTGATGCAGCAGCAAAAAAAGGCAAATGCAATTCTAGGATGTATTAACAGAAGCATACAGTCTAGATCACGTGAAGTCATTATTTCCCTCTACTCCTCTTTGGTCAGACCTCATCTGGAATATTGTGTCCAGTTTTGGGCACCACATTTTAAAAAAGACATCAACAAACTGGAGCAAGTTCAGAAAAGAGTGACCAGAATGGTGACCGGTCTGCAAACCCTGTCTTATGAGGAAAGGTTGCAGGATTTGGGAATGTTTAGTTTGCAAAAGAGAAGACTGAGAGGAGACTTAATAGCTGTCTACAAGTATCTAAAGGGCTGTCACATTGTAGAAGGATCAACTTTATTCTCATTTGCACAAGGAAAGACTAGAAGCAATGGGATGAAACTGAATGGGAGGAGACACAGATTAGATATTAGAAAAAACTTTTTGACAGTTAGAGTGATCAATGAGTGGAACAGGCTGCCAGGAGAAGTGGTGAGTTCTCCTCCAATGGAAGTCTTCAAACAGAGGCTGGACAGACATCTGACTGGGATGATTTAGCGAATCCTGCTTTGAGCAGGGGGTTGGACCAGATGGCCCAGGAGGTCCCTTCCAATTCTACGATTCTATGATTTTATGATTCAATACACCTTTGAACTATGCCATTATGGCAATGTTAAACTACCTCTATCCCTTTGGTCTTTCTTACCCTTGGTGTGTCCCATTTTTGCCCATGTGCTTTTGTGGTCAATTTGACTCTTTCCCCATTGTTTTCTTGTTTCCTGATATATCACAATAAAATTGTATTTTATATTTTCCTATATATGTGGTTTTGGACTCTTTGATCGCTTCTTTTCTCTGATATTTCTAACATTTGACATTTGCCTGAATTTTTATATCTACACATGATTTACACAAATTATATTTTCTTGTGGTAACTCTATACTATTTAACATTATAAACTGTGTATTTCTGTAATTATCTGTATGTATACATGATTGATTACCACTTCTGTCTCTGTAAAAACAATCCCCTTTAACCCCTTTCTGACCTCGGGCATAAATGTACTTCCTCCCTTTGATGTGGGCTCCGGCAGTGAGACCACATCTTTTCCGGCACATGTCAGCTCTTTTGAGCAGCTGCCATTTGCCCCGAACAGACTCTGTCAGCGGCATTTAATGCGCACTTCCAGCAAGCGCCGGAAATTCCACCCATCGGTGACCCCATCACATGATCATGGGTCACCGATGGGTTGGCATGATAACCAGAGGTCTCCAGCAGACCTCTATGCTTGTCACTGCCGGATTGCTATGAGCGTCGCCCGCTAGGCAAAGCTGCATGGACCAGGGATCATCCTGCCGAACTCCCGCTCTCCTATTAACACGGGCAAAACGCTACTCAGACAACACAGGGTGAGGGTAACACAGTGTGGGCAATGCTTTATTCTACCACAAAACAGGCAGATAACACATAGAACAGTCCCAGCACAGCACCCAAGATGGGGCACATTACAGAGTCTCACCCTCCACTGACCCGCCGGGATAATAGCTTCTGTGACTACAGATCTTCCAGGGTCACTACCCCACCTGTGGCACAGACACAGAGAGGAGGTAATGACAAGCATAGGAAGATGACAGTCCATTGAGTCCATACAAGGTACAAGGCCGGTTGATCCAAAGATCACAATCTGGCTTTTCCAAACGTATCCATGGTTCAGTGATGGTCAATGGAGCAGATCTGTATTCTTCCAACCGAGGCTGAAAACCCCTAGGTTGTTTCCTGTAGAATGATAGATCCGTGTCCCTTGTGATGATGTTGTGGCTGCTGTCCTGTCTCTTGTCCTTTGGATGTATAGATGTCAATATCACCGGCTTACACAAACAAAAGTCTGTTTTCTTGACCAACTAGAAATCTACACTTAAATTTAAACCCAACATACAGATAACATTCTATTATTCTTCGTTTGCTAAAAATAGTCGTCTGGTTAATTAACATAGAATGCTGTATGTCTTCACAATGCCAAAAATAAAAAAGTTTTAAAAAATATTCAAAAAATATAAAAGTTCAAATCACCCCCCTTTCAAAATAAAACAATAAAAAAATCACACATACACATATTTGTTATAGCGGCGTTCAGAATCGCCCGATCTATCACTATAAAAAATAATTAACCCGATCGCTAAATGGCGTAACGAGAAAAAATGTCAAAACCCCAGAATTACTTTTTTTGGTCGCCGCCACACTGCATTAAAATGCAATAAAGGAAAGACCAAAAGATCGTATATGCACCAAAATGGTATCCATTAAAATCATCCGCTCGGCACACAAAAAATAAGCCTTCACCCAACCCGAGATCATGAAAAATGGAGACGCGACGGTATCGGAAAATGGCGCAATTCTTTTATACTTTACCTAATAAAGAGGAGTTATTTTTACTGATACAGCGGGTACAGAAAGTATTCAGACCCCTTTATATTTTTCACTCTTTGTTTCATTGCAGCCATTTGGTAAATTCAAATTCATACTATCTATTCCTGACACTGGAGGGGCTTATAAACTTCCGAAGTATATAGTTTGAGGTCTGGGATCTGCCAATATGGGGCTAGTTTTCTGACTGTTTCGGATAACATGATACATGATTTTAGTTTTCTTTTTAATTTACTCTCGTTTGAATATAGGTCAATATTAAATAGTCTCTTGATGAGTCGTCTTTGGTGAGGATGATTAAACCCGTAGAGATGAGAGGTTTGGAGAGTGAGTGTGTACACGTCACCTCACCCTATATACTGAACTGTGGGGTACATGTTTTTTCTATTAGTCACCTTCTGACTAACCTTCAGGGGGTGAATTATGGGTACAGTTTTATATTTGGAATTAATAAGGTTTAGTTTTATCCTTTTGTCAGCAAACATGAGGAATGACAAGAGACAACCCATTTAAGAAGATTCAATTTTGGTTAAAATTATTCAAACATGAACATAAAAAAGACTTCGCCCCTATGTGACGTCTCTGATGTTTATTAACAGTTGATTTCCAAGTAAAATATTTGCCACATTAAGAAAATGAAAATGGCTTCTCCTCTGTGTGACTGCTCTGATGTCTAACAAGAAGCACTTTCTGGTTAAAACATTTCCCACATTCTGAACAGGAAATAGGCTTCCCCCCTGTGTGCATTCTCTAGTGTTTAACACAATTTTATTTATTGCTGAAACATTACCAAAATTCTGAACAAGAAAAAGGCTTCTCCCCTGTGTGAGTTCTCTTGTGGGTAACAAAATTTGATTCATCTGCAAAACATTTCCCACATTCTGAACAAGAAAAAGGCTTCTCCCCCATGTGAGTTCTCTGGTGCTTAACACAATCTGATTTATTGCTAAAACATTTCCCACATTCTGAACATGAAAAAGGCTTCTCCCCTGTGTGAGTTCTCTGGTGGGTAACAAAATTTGATTTCTGTGCAAAACATTTCCCACATTCTAAACATGAAAAAGGCTTCTCCCCTGTGTGGATTCTCTGGTGCTTAACACAATCTGATTTATTGTTAAAACATTTCCCACATTCTGAACATGAAAAAGGCTTCTCCCCTGTGTGAATTCTCTGGTGCTTAACACAATCTGATTTATTGCTAAAACATTTCCCACATTCTGAACATGAAAAAGGCTTCTCCCCTGTGTGAGTTCTCTTGTGGGTAACAAAATTTGATTCATCTGCAAAACATTTCCCACATTCTGAACAAGAAAAAGGCTTCTCCCCCGTGTGAGTTCTCTGGTGCTTAACACAATCTGATTTATTGCTAAAACATTTCCCACATTCTGAACAGGAAAAAGGCTTGTCCCCTGTGTGAGTTCTCCGGTGGGTAACAAAATTTGATTTCTGTGCAAAACATTTCCCACATTCTAAACATGAAAAAGGCTTCTCCCCTGTGTGGATTCTCTGGTGCTTAGCACAATCTGATTTATTGTTAAAACATTTCCCACATTCTGAACAGGAAAAAGGCTTCTCCCCTGTGTGAGTTCTTTGGTGGATAACAAAAATTGATTTCTGTGCAAAATATTTCCCACATTCTGAACATGAAAATGGCTTCTTTGCTTTAGGAGCAGTTTGTTTTTTATTGCCTCTTTGGCGAATTTGATTTTCCTTAGTAGTCGGATCTTTGCTGTAAATGGATGATGATATATCTGGAGTAATGGCATTCACTTCAGTTTTATCTTGTAGGATCTCAAGATCATCAGATTTAAAAATTAAAGATGTCATCTGTCCCTCTGATCTCCTGGTACAGTCATCTGCTAAGATAAAAAAAACATTTTTTTAAATAAAATATCCTTGAGTTTTATATTTTTGAACATTTCTACTTAAACTGTACATAAAAATGGCAAGCTATGTAAAAAACTTTAATTATTTACCAAGACAATGACAGTTCACAGTCTAATAGAAAACATTGTTGGATGTTCCAGTAGTGTGCGGTGTTCAACTGTTTGTTCATTCTGCCTCCCAAATATCGAATAAAAAGAAACCAATCAATGTTATGTAGGCGAAAATAACACCAATTCTCATCTCACAAAAAACAAGTCCCCACTCAGGTCCATCATCTGTCAATGGAAAAACAGAGGGTCCCGCACTATTAGTGGCTCAAAGGCTGTTGAAAAGCAACAAGGTTTCTATAAACCAATCCAGCAAAATCCGCTCTCACTTCGGAGTCTTGCAGTGTGCGCAAACAACATTTAGGATCCCTGTATTTAGTAATATTATAGTGAGAAGAATCCACTTAATTTTTGGTGTGTGTCTCCTGGAGCACAATCTGGGCACTATGTGCTGGGTAATAAAATGGCAAATGTGTAATTTTCACTCTCCAACATCCACTGCGTGTTAATTTCCGGAAAGTGGCTGTGGAGTCAAAATATTCACTCCTCCTAAGGATTATAACCCTCAGTGAATTAATTTATAAAATGGAATCACTTTATGGGGATTTCTACTATTCTGGTTTTCTGTCATTTAGTCATATTAGGGCTTCTGCATATGGTGTGTCCAATCTCATCTGGGATTTGTTCCTGCTGTCCAGTTGGAGTAATCTGCTCCCTACTCCAGCCAATTGGAAAGTACTATAGTGAGAAGAATCCACTTAATATTTGGTGTGTGTCTCCTGGCGCACAATCTGGGCACTATGTGCTGGGTAATAAAATGGCAAATGTGTAATTTTTCACTCTCCAAGATCCACTGTTAATTTCCAGAAAGTGGCTTTGGATTATAACTGTCAGGATCCTGTCAGCGTCGGCAACTGCCACGGCTGAGCAGGCTGACTTACCCACACTGCGGGAGAGCACGGGGCCCAACATGGTAATGAAGGTTTAAACAGACAGGACCTGAGGCATGGAAAATAGTAAGGAGTACCAGAACCTATGATCAAATGATGGTAGGGGGCGGGGCTTAGCGTCCTACAACTGCAGATGATGTGATGTACCTACTGCAGGAATACTTTAGTAGAGGAAAGGAAAACGCAGGTCAGACAAGCAGAAGTCATACACGAGAGGGCGGTGCGGTACCAAAGGGACGAGCAGAGAATAGTCAAGTCACAAGCCGAGAGTCATACACGAGAGAGAGGTGCGGTACAAAAGGGACAGGCAGAACTCGTAACAGGGACAGAACCGGATCAAAACCAAACAAGCAACAAGTTATCAGGCACAAGGCATACGTACACAAGGGGTCAACTAACTCAGCCGAGGGCAGGAGTATAACTGACACCGGACCTAGGTCAAGTGAGCATTAAATAACCGCCCTCTGCCAGAGAGAGGCAGAAACAATTAACCCCCTGTCTGACCAGGACGGGCCAAAGCGAAACCCCGTCATGGATCATGACAGTACCCTCCTCTCAATGGGGGGGCCACTGGACCCCCAGGTCTCTCAGGATACTTGGCGTGAAAGGCCCGGACCAACTGATCCGCATGAACCGATCGAGCAGGAACCCACGACTGTTCTTCAGGACCATAGCCTTTCCAATGTACCAGATACTGAAGGGCACGACGGACACCCAGAGTTCAAATGGGAAAATTCTCCAAAATGTGGATGAAACCCATAATTGCAGAAAAAGGGAGATGTACCCGTAGACTGGTTAATGCGGTTGTTAAACGCAAACTCGGCCAACGGTAACACAGAACACCAATCATCCTGTCAGGCTGAGGTCAAGCAACGCAGAATTTGCTCCAGAGACTGATTGGTCCTCTCGGTCTGCCCATTAGTCTCTGGATGATAAGCGGATGAAAATGACAGACCAATACCCAACCTCTTACAAAAAGCCCTCCAAAATCTGGAAACAAATTGCACTCCTCTTTCAGACACCACATTCAAGGGTACCCCATGCAACCGCACCACATGCTCAACAAACAATCTGGACAATGTTTCCGCATTAGGTAGAGCTGCCAAAGGTACAAAATGTGCCTGCTTACTAAACCTGTCCACCACAACCTAAGCGACGGTATTACCCTTGGAGGGGGGAAGGTTGGTGATGAAATCCATGGACAAATGCGTCCATGGTCTCTCAGGAATTGGCAGTGGTACCAATTCCCTGGCCGGCCGGTTATGGGTGGTTTTTGCACGGGCACAAACATCACATGCAGACACATATTCCCCAACATCAGAGGCTAAAGAAGACCACCAAAATACTCTAGCAATGGCCTTCTGGGTAGCCAAGATCCCTGAATGTCCACCCAGAACTGAGTCATGGAAATCCCGGAGGACCTTGAGACGAAACTGAGCTGGCACAAAAAGTTTATCCACCGGCTTAGCCGGAGGTGCAAGAGACTGGCCTTCCCAAATCTCCCGTTCCAACATATTAGAGACACCTGCCACCACCACCCCAGGCTGAAGAATGGAGGATGGAGGTTCGGGGGGGACACCGGATCTAGACTGCGTGACAAGGCATCAGCTCTGACATTTTTGGATCCTGGCTGAAAAGTGATCGAGAAGTTGAATCGGGAAAAAAGTGACCATCTAGCCTGTCTGGGAGTCAACCTTTTAGCTGACTCAGTGTAAGCTAGGATTTTGTGATCCATAATTACGGTTATAGGATGGACAGCCCCCTCCAAAAAATGCCTCCATTCTTCAAAGGCCAACTTTACGACCAGAAGTTCTCGATTCCCAACATCATAGTTCCTCTCCGTGGGGGAGAATTTCTTCGAGAAAAAGGCGCAAGGTCTCAAATTGGTCAAAGTGGCGGGTCCCTGGGACAATACCGCCCCCACCCCCACCTCTGAGGCATCTACCTCAACAATAAATGGTTCAGATGGGTCCGGTTGAATAAGAACCGGAGCAGACATGAAACATTTTTTCAAAAACTGAAACGCCGCTATCGCTGCGGCTGACCAATTCTTGATATCGGCCCCCTTTTGAGTCATGTCTGTGAGGGGTTTAACCACCTGTGAGAACCCCCTTATAAACTTGCGATAATAATTGGCGAATCCTAGGAAATGCTGCAGAGCCTTCAAATCACAAGGTTGAACCCACTCGACAATGACCTGCACCTTATTAGGATCCATGCGAAACCCTTCAGCAGACACAATGAACCTCAGAAAAGACAGCTCCTGAACAAAAAATAAACATTTCTCCAGTTTAGCAAAGAGACAGTTCTCCTGAAGTCTTTGGAGAACTGCCTGAACATGACCAATGTGAGCCTGTTTATCAGGAGAGTAGATCAATATGTCATCCAAATACACCACCATAAACCGTCCAATATAATCAGAGAACACATGATTTATGAAATTTTGGAAGACCGCTGGAGCATTGGTCAGACCGAAAGGCATGACCAAATTTTCAAACAACCCTTCAGTAGTGAGAAAAGCAGTTTTCCACTCATCTCCATCTCGGACTCGGATAAGGTTATACGCTCCCCGTAGATCTAATTTCGAAAACCATTTAGCTCCGGACAACTGGTTGTATAAATTAGGAATAAGTGGGAGGTGATACGTATTTCTCACATTTATCTTATTTAACTCACGAAAATCGAGGCATGGGCGTAAACCGTTTTTTTTCTTTACAAAAAAGAACCCCGCCGCCACGGTAGAAACAGAAGGACGAATGTGTCCCTTACGGAGACTCTCGGAAATGTATTCCTTCATCGCAGCCCGTTCTGGACCCGAAAGGTTATACAAGCGGGCCTTGGACAATTTAGCACCTGGAACCAGGTCAATGGCACAATCAAAAGGGCGGTGTGGTCGTAAAACCTCAGCCTCCTCTTTGGAGAAAAGGTCCGTATAGTCTTTTAGGCACTCCGGAATACCTTCCAGACCCACGGACGACACAAGACACAGTAACCAGACATTTTTCAGAACAATAGGGACCCCATTTAACAATGTTCCGAGATTCCCAATTAATCACAGGATTATGTAATTGTAACCAGGGGAACCCCAACACCAGTCCCGCAGGCAGGTTGTCCATAACAAAACATGAAATATGTTCCTGGTGTAAGGAACTCACTTTAAGGAGAAACTCATCTGTACGGAATATGACGTCATTTTTAGCCAGTGGTGTTTTGTTAATGGCAACAACGTGGATAGGAGTCTCCAGCCTAACTGTCCCTAACTTACACCTGGACATCAAGTAAGAGTCAATAAAGTTCAACGACGATCCGCAATCCACGAAAGCAGAAGTGGGTGTGGAGACACTCCCACAACAAAGTTCCACTTGCAATAACATTTTTGAAAATGGAGAAAAAGGTACTTGAGAGCCTGAGTGACCTCCACGACAATCACCGGGGCTCAGTCGCTTGCAGGTTGGTGGACAAGAAGGGCAATCCTTTTTCCAATGTCCGGAAACCCACAGAAAAAAAAGCACTTTCCCAAGTGCCGTTGTCTCTTTCCTTTCTCCTTGAAGTCGATGGTTCCCATCTCCATGGTTTCCAATGTAAGACTGGCTCCCCTTCCTTGAGAAAATAATGGGGTTTCAACCTGCATCATTCCCCTGGCCCGTAGCCTGCGATCCATTCAGACGGCTTGTGTCATAGCCTCCTCCAGGGAATCAGGCGGAGGGTGGAGAACCAAGGCATCTTTCAGATGTTCAGACAGGCCTCTATGGAACAAACCCTGGAGGGCGGCATCATTCCAGCAGACCTCAGCAGCCCAGCGTCTGAACTCTGAGCAGAACCACTCGGCTGAGTGCTTCCCCTGACACACGCTCATCACCCTGTCCTCAGCCATACGCATCCGATCAGGCTCATCATAAATATGCCCCAAGGCCTCAAAAAAATTCATCCACAGTCATGCGCTCAGGGGCAGTGGTAGGAAGGGAAAAAGTGCAAGCCTGGGGAGCACCCCTTAACAGAGATATAATGACCCCCACTCTCTGACTTTCATCCCCAGAAGAGTATGGTCTCAATGAAAAAAAAAAAACTTACAGCCCTCCTTGAACATTTTGAATTCCCTTTTATCTCCAGAAAAAGAATCCGGTAACTTAACCGGAGATTCAGGGGAAATTACTGTAACCTCACGAGCCCCTGATGACAAAACCCCCTGCACAGTGTCAGCGATCAGCTGCTGAGACTGAGCCAGGGCTAGTTGTTACCCCAGGAGTCTCTGAGACATCTGAGTCAGGTGCTTTAACTGCTCAAAAAGAGCATGCATAGGATCCATTACACACATAGGAGAAAGGGAGCAGAGAAAAAAAATGGTAACGGTCAGTTATAATGTCAGGATCCTGTCAGCGTCGGCAACTGCCACGGCTGAGCAGGCTGACTTACCCACACTGTGGGAGAGCACGGGGACCAACACGGGAATGAAGGTTTAAACAGACAGGACCTGAGGCACGGAAAATAGTAAGGAGTACCAGGACCTACGATCATGTGACGGTAGCGGCGGGGCTTAGCGTCCTAATACTGCAGATGATGTGCTGTACCTACTGCAGGAATACTTTAGAAGAGGAAAGAAAAATGCACGTCAGACAAGCAGAAGTCTTACATGAGAGGGTGGTGCGGTACCAAAGGGACGAGCAGAGAATAGTCAAGTTACAAGACGAGAGTCACACATGAGAGAGAGGTGCGGTACAAAAGGGACAGGCAGAGCTCGTAACAGGGACAGAACCGGATCAAAACCAAACAAGCAACAAGTTATCAGGCACAAGGCACACGTACACAAGGGGTCAACTAACTCAGCCGAGGGCAGGAGTATAACTGACACCGGACCTAGGTCAAGTGAGCATTAAATAGCCGCCCTCTGCCAGAGAGAGGCAGAAACAATTAACCCTGTCTGACCAGGACGGGCCAAAGCGAAATCCTGTCCTGGATCATGACAATAACCCTCAGTAAATTAATTTATCAAATGGAATCACTTTATGGGGATTTCTACTATTCTGGTTTTTGGTCATTTAGTTATATTAGAGCTTCTGCATATGATGTGTCCAATCTCATCTGGGATCTGTTCCTGCTGTCCAGCTGGAGTAATCTGCTCCCTACTTCAGCCAATTGGAAAGTACCACACTCTACTAAAGCTCAAAGCACATGGCATGGCCAGAATCTGCCAAATACAGCGCTATTCTCCTCTGGTTCAGTCCTATGTGCTCAGCTTGCGGCTTGTGTATTTGTTTCCTGTTGTGACCGTGGCTCGTTTACTGACTACTCTTGTGTCTTATGATTCTGTATTCTGTCCTTCTGGTTCTGACCCAGCTACCTGACTATTCCTCTTGCCATCTAACACCACAGAATAGCAGGTAACACCATGGTCCAAGCCTAGGGGTCCCTGTGTAAGTCCAGATTCATGTAATGGCGTTAAAGGGCGATGAGCAAGGCAATCCTTGGGATATGGAAAGCAGAGAAGATAGAGCCAAGCAGGTTCATGGAGGACATCTTTTGAGCTGCCAGGTGACCATGAACAGTGCTCCCAATATATTGTGTCTGCAAACTATTCCAGCTAGATCTGCATTCAAGTAGCTAAATGGCGCTCCTTCCCTTCTGAACACTGCCATGTGCCCAGACAGTAGTGTACAACCGTATATAGGGTACAGTGAGAAGCTGGAAAATAATTTGTAAGATCCATTTGTTTTCTATTATCCTTTGTGAAGAATTCTAAAGTTACCACCACATAAAGTGACACACGTCAGATATTAATAATGAGTAACTAGTGGTGAAACCTCTCTGGTGTAATTAGAGTATGGGGCTCGGAGACTTCACAATCTATACTATCGTAAGCTCCAATATTTTCTGTCAGATGAGTTTCAAGAAGAAATATTAGGAATTTAAAGAGAACTGTGTATAAGGCCGGTTTCACACGTCCTGATATTTCCAGTACTGATTTTTCTGGTCCATGTGCATAATACTTGGGCACATGTCTGACAACAGTGTGCAGCATCAGTACCACATGTACAGCCGGCAAGGAATAAGCACTACAGTAAGTGCTGTTCCCCGGTGGCAGGTGCTGAAGACGCTCTCATCATTCTCCCCTGCTCTGCCGGCGGGGGGAATGATGAGAGTTATATTAAGGTTAGAATGATGACAGCAGGTGGAGGCTTTTGGGAGTATTACTCTCATCATCCTACACCTGCTGCTAAGAACAGTGACAGCAGGGGAGGATGATGGGAGTATTCCTCACCCGCAACTTGCGCTATAACTAAATAAATAAATGAAAAAACGGCGTGGGTCCCACTGTATTTTCAATAACCAGTCTGACAAAATTCACAACTGGGGGCTGCAACCCTCAGCTGTCAGCTTCAGCAAGACTGGTTATCAAGAATAGAGGGGTCCCCACACTGTTTTTTCAATTATTTAAATAAATAATTTAAAACAACGGCGTGTGTCCCCCCCATTTTTGACAACCAGCCTTGCTAAAGCTGAAAACTGGGGGCTTGTATTCTCAGACTTGTAAGGGGCCATGGATATTGACCCCCCCAGCCTAAAAAAAGCAGCCCGCAGCTGCCCAGAAAAGGCACATCTATTAGATGCGCCAATTCGTGCCCTTTTCCCGGCTCTTCCCACTTGCCCTGTAGTGTTGGCAAGTGGGGTTCATATTTGTGGGGTTGATGTCACCCTTGTATTGTCAGGTGACATCAAGCCCACGGCTTAGTAATGTAGAGGTGTCTATAAGACACCTATCCATTACTAATATTATAGTTATATGGTAAATAAAGACACAGCCAGAATAAAGTCTTTTATTAGAAATAAAACAAAACACAGTTTTCGTTTTTTATTTAAAGATAACAGAGAATTCTCACGGTGATCTGCTGTGAAGTCACTTAGCTTGAACTGTGGTGACCTCATCAATGACTTTTTCCCACGGTCCTGAGGTCACTGCGGTTCAGCCTGGCTGGAAACCTCGATGATGTCACTGCTGGTCAATGATGCTGCGCTTGCTCATTCACCAGTGGCTCTCAGCCTGGACAGTTGCATCTTGGCACAGTCCAGGTTGAAAACTAATTATCCCCCAGACATAGATTACGGCATGGGACAGAACGACAGACAGGAATGGTATATTGTTTTTTTTTTATTTTTAATACAGGAGAACGAGGTCTTCGGTGGAAATAAGCGTTAGATGAGTATAACTGTGTTTGTTATTTTTAATTAAAAAAGAAAAACCGTTTTATTTCTAATAAAAGACATTATTCTGGCTGTGTCTTTATTTACCATGTAACTATGAGGATAGTAATGGATAGACACCTCTCCATTACTAAGCTGTGGGCTTGATGTCACCTGACAATAAAAATGTGACATCAACCCCTCAAATATGAACCCCACTTGCCACCGCTACAGGGCAAGTGGGAAGACCTGGGAAAACCATCGGAATTGGCGCATCTAATAGATGTGCCTTTTCTGGGCAGTTGAGGGCTGGTTGTTTAATCTGTATTTGTAGTTTTCAGTTAATGAGATTCTCGTGCTTCGGGTTGGGGTGTGGGAGTGGCTGTGGGCGGGGCCTTATGTGTTGCTCTGTGTAAATATTCATCTGTATTGGCTTATGACACTGATCCTTCAGTGACCTGCCCCCTATTTTACATAAAAAATTACATCCAGAAAAATGTCACTGGCGATGGCGGCGCCTGCGCAGTAGCATCTATAAGTAAGAGATAGATGTTACTGGACAGGCACCGCCAGTGTCATATGCAAATTTTTTCTAAGCCTCACAATAGCCATAGTATTATAGGCTGTTATGAATGTGTCACCGAGGAGGACAACAAAAAGCTAAGTCGCAGAAAACAAGAGAGGTTGGTAACTATGCAGATTGCAGATCCCTGATCCTAGCCACACAACTAGCAGTAGCAGTGGAGCATTCCTACGATGATCCAGACGCCTCGTCACCGCCGGAGGACTACATAAGCCTAAAGCAAGAAAAGGGGAAAACTAACTGCCCCAGAGCAGACCCCAAAGGAATAGACAGCCCCCACACATGCATTGACGGTGAAACAAGATGAAAACACAAACACAGGCAGGAAAATAGGCTGAGCAAACGATGGGGCCAAACTAACTATAAAGGATAGGAAAGGAAAGACACTGTCTGCAATCTGCCAAAAACCCTACAAAAATAATGTCCAAAACTTCTGATAACAAAATTAACCCAGAAGTCACTAGACTTCTCCCACTATATCAGCACTCTGAAATATTCTGAGACAGAGCAAAAAGAGGCCAATCTAATAAGGGACTAAAAAGCAAGTTGGCAAATACAATATTCCATATTGCCTTTAACCAATACAGGGTCAGGAGGTGCTGCCATAGGAACCACAGGCTCAACAAACCTCTTCAACAGTGATTTATGAAATACGTTATGGATCTTGAACGTAACTGGAAGAGCCAATCGAAAAGAAACAGGATTAAGAATCTCCAAAATTTTATAAGGTCCAATAAATCTTGGCTTAAATTTTGGAGATGCAACCTTCATAGGAATATTCTTAGACGACAACCAAACTATATCACCCACTTTAAACCAGGACCAATTGTCCTACGTCGGTTGGAAAATCGCTGGGCCTTTTCCTGAGAGAGTGACAACTTATCCACTACTTGGTCCCATATCTGCTGCATTCTCTCAACCACAGTGTCCACACCTGGGCAGGACGAAGCGTCCACTTGCCCTGAAGAGAATCGAGGATGAAACCCAAAACTACAGAAAAAGGGTGACATCAAAGTGGCAGAACTAGCTCTATTGTTCAGCGCGAATTCGGCCAAGGGCAAAAATGAAACCCAATCATCCTGATCAGCAGATATAAAACATCTTAAATAAGACTCCAAGGTCTGGTTTATTCTCTCAGTCTGCCCATTAGTCTGGGGATGAAACGCTGAGAAGGATAACTGAATTCCCAGATTGGAACAAAAGGCTTTCCAGAATCTGGAAACAAACTGGACTCCTCTGTCCGACACAATGTTCTCAGGAATCCCATGTAACCGAACCACCTGTTGTAAAAACAAGGGCACCAACTCAGCAGAAGATGGCAACTTTGGGAGTGGTACAAGATGGACCATCTTCGAAAATCTATCACAAATCACCCAGATAACAGTCATTCTCTGAGAAACAGGAAGATCAGAAATAAAATCCATTGAGATATGGGTCCATTGCCTCTTGGGCAATGGCAGGGGCATCAGCAACCCACTAGAACAGGGTTTAGACCGAGAACAAGTCCCACAGGACTGCACAAAATTCCTGACATCACAAGATAAGGCGGGCCACCAAAAAGACCAACTCACCAAATCTCTGGTACCAAAAATACCTGGATGACCAGCCAATGCGGAGCAATGAACTTCAGACATCACTCTCTTTCTCCACTGGTCAGGAACATACAATTTTCCCATAGGGCAACGCTCAGGTTTATCCTCCTGAAATTCCTCCAGGGTGCGTCTCAAATCGGGCAAAATGGCAGAAAGAACTACCCCCTCACCTAGGATGGTAGTAGGCTCAGTCACATTAAGAGAATCAGCAAAGAAACTCCTAGAAAGAGGGTCTGCCTTAACATTCTTAGTGCCCGGAAGAAAAGAGACCACAAAATTAAAACGCGTGAAAAACAAGGCCCATCTAGCCTGTCTAGGATTCAAGCATTTGGCCGACTCCAGATAAATCAAATTCTTGTGATCGGTGAGGACCACAACTTGATATCTAGCTCCCTCCAACCAATGTCTCCACTCCTCAAATGCCCACTTCATGGCCAACAATTCCCGATTCCCCACGTCATAGTTGTGTTCAGATGGGGAGAACTTAGGAGAAAAGAAGGCACAAGGATTCATCTTAGAAGTCACAGGGTCTTTTTGGGACAACACAGCTCCTGCACCAATCTCAGAAGCATCTACCTCCACCTGAAATGGAAGTGAGACATGAGGTTGCCGTAAAACTGGAGCTGAAGTAAATCTCTGCTTAAGCTCCTGAAATGCTGAGACAGCCTCAGCAGACTAATTCAGCACATCAGCGCCCTTCTTGGTCAGATCAGTCAGTGGTTTGACAATACCAGAAAAATTACCTATAAATTTACGATAGAAATTAGCAAAACCCAAAAACTTCTGGAGAGCCTTCAAAGAAGTAGGCTGAACCCAATCATAAATGGCCTGTACCTTGGCCGGGTCCATTTCAATAGTCGACGGAGACAAGATAAATCCCAAAAATGAAATCCTCTGTACACCAAAGAGGCATTTCAATCCCTTAACAAACAGGGAATTCTCCCTCAAAATCCGGAACACAGTCCGGACATGTTCCACATGAGAATGCCAATCACTAGAAAAGATCAATATATGATCCAGATAGATGATCAAAAACTTATCCACAAGGTCTCGGAAAATATCATTCATAAAGGACTGGAAGACAGAAGGGGCATTAGTGAGCCCAAAAGGCATCACCAGGTACTCAAAATGTCCCTCCGGAGTATTAAACGCCATCTTCCATTCATCCCTGTGCTTGATGCTAATAAGATAATACGCCCCCCTGAGGTCAAGCTTAATAAACCAGCAGGCACTCTTAACTCTGGGAAATACATCAGACATCAGAGGTAACGGGTACTGATATTTAACCGTCATCTTGTTAAGGGAACGATAATCAATACACGGTCTTAATGAACCATCTTTCTTGGCCACAAAAAACCCCAGTACCTAAAGGTGACGAGGATAGTCTAATATGACCCTTCTCCAACGACTCCTTAATATAGGATCACATAGCATCGTGTTCGGGTACTGATAAGTTGAAAAGCCGACCCTTGGGAAATTTACACCCAGGCATCAACTCAATTGCACAGTCATAACTCCTATGAGGAGGCAAAAACGCAGACTTACTCTCACTAAATACATCAGAAAAATCGGCCAGATAATCAGGAATATCATGAGACTGAGGAGAGGTGAAGAAAACAGGAGCGTCCCTAAGCACACATTGACAGCCCCAACTCACCACAGACCCAGATTTCCAATCCAAAACAGGATTATGAGTTTGCAACCAGGGAAAACCCAGAACAATAGTGGCATGCAAATTATGCAGCACCAGAAATTTACAATTTTCTTGGTGGTCTGGGGCAACTCGCATTATCACCTGGGTCAAAAACTGAGGTTTATTCTCCGCCAAAGGAGTAGCATCAATACCCCTCAAAGGAATAGGCGTCCGCAGAGGCGTCATGGACAAACCACAATGTTTAGCAAAGTCCAAATCCATCAGATTCAACGCTGCTCCAGAATCCACAAAAGCCTTAGTGGAAAACATGGATAAGGAGCAGATCAGAGTAATTGCCAAAAGGAACTTAGGTTGTACACCACCCACAGCAAATGTGTGTGCAAAACGTTTCTCTCATTTAGGGCAGACAGAAATAGTATGAGAGGCGTCTCCACAGAAAAAACACAGCTTATTACGCCTTCTAAATTCCTGACATTGCGCCCTAGACAAAACCCCATCACATTGCATAGGTTCAGACATTTGTTCAAAAGGTGGCAGCGCCTCCCGTTTAGTTTTACGTTCACGTAAACGCCGATCAACTTGAATGGCTAATGACATAGAATCATCCAGACCAGAGGGAACAGGAAATCCCACCATAACATCTTTCATTCCATGCAGTGAGGACCGCCCACTTTCTTAATTTTTGACAGTATAACTCTGCAGAATCCTGACCCTGGTTTAATGCCAACAGGGTTCTCTCAGCTTGATCAACAGCATTAGGTTCATCATACAACAACCCCAAGGCTTGAAAAAATGCATCCACATTAGTCAAAATAGGATTTTCAGGTGTCAGAGAAAAAGCCCAATCCTGGGGATCGCCGCGCAGCAAGGAGATGACAATTTTAACCTGCTGCACAGAGCTCCCCGATGAGTTAGGCTTCAAGGCAAGAAATAATTTACAGTTATTCTTAAAATTCAAAAATTTAGACCGATCCCCAAAAAACACATCAGGAGTGGGGAATTTAGGTTCAGCAGCATGTGACTGAATGAGGCAAGTGGAAATTCCCTGCACTTCAGCAGCAAGTTGCTCCACACGATCAGTCAATTGCTTAATCTCCATTAGGAAAAAAAAAAAATCCTACGGCCCCAGAAAAAAAAAAGAGGAAAAAAATATATATATAAAAAAATTCTGACACTTTTTTTTTTTCTTTCTTTTTTTTAAACAATTTTTTCCTGCTTTTGAGTACCCTAGAATCTGCGGTATGTGTTATGATGAGTCACCGAAGGAGGAAAAAACAAAATACCAGCCAAGTCCAGAAAAACCAGAGAGGTTGGCAGCTATCAGATTGCAGACCCCTGAACCTATCCACAACAACTAGCAGTAGCCGTGGGGGGTTCCTACGGTGCCTTAGACCCCTCGATGACAGCCGGAGAGCTACATAGCCTAAAGACAGAAAGGGGAAAAACTAAACTGCCCCAGAGCAGACCCCAAAGCAATAGGCAGCCCCCAACATATAATGGCGGTGAAGCAAGATGAAAACACTAACACAGATAGAAAAATAGGTTGAGCAAACGATGGGGCCCAAGCTAACTACATAGGACAGGATAGGAAAGCTGCTGTCTGCCATCCGCAAAAACCCTATCAAAATGAGCCAACCGACTGATAGGAAAAACTGGCCCTGAAGTCGCTAGGCTTCAAAAGACTATATCAGCACTCAGGTATATTCTGAAGACAGAGCAAAAGATCAACAGATCAGAGACAAAAATGGTATTCAGCTCACCCCCGGCCGGGGATGGCAGAACTCCCAAAAAACAAGGCAAAACAAAAACAAAACTGAAGAGTACAAAGCAGAGCAGAAAAACTTAGCTTTGAGAGGCAGGAATCAGACTGGTCTACAAGAATCCAGCAGGAAAATCACCAGCCAGGAAGAAGGGCGTCGGCAGCCTTATATCCAGTCCTCAATTCCAGCCACCCAGTTATCATCTAGCTGCCCAGGTGTTTGGTAATCAGTCTCACTACCTTCCTTCACCAGAGGAAGGAGTTCATCAGACCTCAATGATGAAGGGAAAAATGAACTCACAACAGGTATGGCTGGTGATTCTGTTATGAATGAGTCACCGAGGAGGACAACAAAAAGCTAAGTCCCAGAAAACCAGAAAGGTTGGTAACTATGCAGATTGCAGATCCCTGATCCTAACCAAACAACTAGCAGTAGCAGTGGAGCGTTCCTACGATGATCCAGACGCCTCGTCACCGCCGGAGGACTACATAAGCCTAAAGCAAGAAAAGGGGAAAACTAACTGCCCCAGAGCAGACCCCAAAGGAATAGACAGCCCCCACACATGTATTGACGGTGAAACAAGATGAAAACACAAAGGCAGGAAAATAGGCTGAGCAAACGATGGGGCCCAAACTAACTATAAAGAAAAGGAAAGACACTGTCTGCAATCTGCCAAAAACCCTACAAAAATAATGTCCAACACTTCAGATAACAAAATTAACCCAGAAGTCACTAGACTTCTCCCACTATATCAGCACTCTGAAATATTCTGAGACAGAGCAAAAAGAGGCCAATCTAATAAGGGACTAAAAAGCAAGTTGGCAAATACAGATAAATAGGAGTAGAAATTCAGCACAGCCCCAGCCGGGACTGGCTGAACACACAAAAAACTGAATAGACCAACAAAATCAAGTGTGAACATTAGCAAAAACACTTAGCTTGAAAAGGCTGGAACAGAGCTGAAAACCAAGACCTGGAAAGCAGAAGCAATCACCAGCAAAGACTAGGGCGTCGGCTGTCTTAAATCCAGTCTGATTCCTGAGGTCCAATTGTCATCCTCATTATCAGGTGGCAGATCTCTACTGATTAAATCAGCCTCACTACCTCCTGTTACCACCAGAGGGAGTCTGGAAGGAGAACTCACTGCTGGTGGACCAGAGAATGAGGTCACAATAGGCATTATCAACAATAATATCAACACTATTATATGCATTATGAAATAATGGGGGCAGGTCAGTGAGGGATTAGCGACCTGTCAAAAGCCAATACAGATGAATATGTAAATCAAAAAGAAAAAAATAGAAAGGCACTAAGAAACAGTCTACTTACTGGTGGAGTGGGTGGACTCTGAGTCAGCAACACTTTGCAGGGTGAAAGCACGGTAGTGAAGGTGCTTGCTTGAAGAAGCACACAAGACAATCCAAAAAAAAAAGGAAAAAAGCAGCACACTCCGTTTACCGTATCATAAAAAACCTAAGTCCTTTATTTCAGAAAAGCATACATGGACAAGGTTTGTGAGGGCAGGATAAGTGCAGGCAAGAAACAGGACTATGGCCGTTTTGTGCTGCTTTTTTCCTTATTTTTTGGACAGATGTGATGATTACATATTCATCACATAAAGCCCTGCCCCGAAGCACGAGATTCTCATTAACTGAAAACTACAAATACAGATTAAACAACAACCACAAGACGGATTTCATCACCAGGTATCATTGTAATCAGTATAACGGCGCTGACCTGACAGTGTCTGGAGGTTACTGTGCACAATCCGGCTGACAGGTTCCCTTTAAATTTAGATCTTAGGCATTTGGAAGAGGCAATGGAGAGATTTTTTTTAAGACTATCAGGGAGTTACAGACTCACATTAGGCAGGAAGGCCGATCCCACCACAATCAAACTATCATACAGAAGGAACAGGTTAAAAAAAGACATAGAATAAAAAAATATGTTACATCCCCAACAACAACGTACATACGAGGGGAGAACACTAAACTGGAGCTGCACTCATTTATGGTGGACAATTGGAGCCACTATGAGTCCTGACCAGAAGAGTAGAGAAAGTATTAGCGTCCCCATTTCAGGAGAGATTGTGGAGTAATCTGAATTCCTTAGGATGGAAAGCATAATGGAATTTATGACATGGGGTGAATCCATGACGCCAGGGCTGGAGCCAACACATCTCCTGCAGGCGGGAATAAATGTATATTATAGCCATCAGCCACGCATAGCTTAGCGATCTATCATGGCACAGGTGGAATGTTTGTCCTGTAGATTATCACAATCCTCCTTGAAATTACCATATTTTTTGGACCATAAGACGCACCTAGGTTTTAGAAGCAGAAATTAGGAAAAAAAATGAAGCAAAAAATGTGGTCAATTCTGTACTTAATATCCCCTATCCTGGTATACATGGTCCCCTCATCCCTATCCTGGTATACATGGCCCCCTCATCCCTATCCTGGTAAACATGGCCCCCTCATCCCTATCCTGGTATACATGGATCCCTCATCTCCATCCTGGTATACATGGATCCCTCATCCCTATCCTGGTATGCATGGCCTCATCCATATCCTAGTATGCATGGCCCCCTCATTCCTATCCTGACAGGAATGATCACCCTCATCCCTATCCTGGTATGCAGGGCCCCATCCTCAGCCTGGTATTGTGAAGTACAGTATTTAGATGTATGGGGCATCTTGTTCTCAAAGACTCCATTTTTGTGTTTGCGACGCCATTTTGTTGTTCACGAGTTAAATTTTGTAACTAGGGGAAAGTTCACGGCTGTAATGAAACCAGACTGTTCCAGCTTGCACGAGATATGAGACCCTGATGAATGTGCTATTGTTCTATTCTCTGCATCATGTAACTAGGGACATATTCCGATTTTCTTGCAAAACTATTGGCTTATAAAGTAAATGTATTACGACGATGCTATTGGTAGCTGAGTATTTTGCATAATTAAGCAAAATACTATAAAAAGGTGACATAATAAACGGGGTTAGTGATCTGCCTTGATCCTCCCATACAGAGGCATATGTCTCCGTCTGGTCATTCCCAGTTGCTAGCAATGCCCCGTGGATTAATTTGGAAATCACTTGGTCCACCGTGAAGGGTTAATTTAGCCCTCCCTCTATAGCTCCCCAACAGCAGGTATGCATAGCCACATCTCATCCTAGTATGCATGGTCCCATCCCTATCTTGGTATGCATGGTCCCATCCCTATCCTGGTATGCAGGGCCCCCATCTCTTCCAGGAATGCATAGCCGCATCTCGTCCTAGTATGCATGGTCCCATCCCTATCCTGTTATGCATGGTTCCATCCCTATCCTGTTATGCAGGGCCCCATCTCGTCCTGGTATGCAGGGCCCCAGCTCATCCTGGTATGCAGGGCCCCATCCTTATAAGTAGCCCTCACCCCCATCCTGGTATGCAGGGTCCCAACCTCATCCTAATATGCATGGTCCCCCATCCCTATCCTCGTATGCACGGACCCCCATCCTTATCCTGGTATGTATGGGCCATTCTCGTCCTGGTATGCAGTGCCCCATCACAAAACATTAAAAAAAACAAACCATTACACTTACCTACCCGGCGCTTCCTTGCAGTGTCCTGCTCCGGTGCCAGCAACTGCTATATACTTGTAAGCAGTGCTGAGAACAGTGAGAATTCATGAATATTCATTTATCTTAAGTAGCAGCACACGTGACCGCCGGTAGCAGCAGGAAGCCGGTGGCTGACACTGTGTGCTACTGAAGAGCAATGAATACTCACTGCCCTTTGCGTGCACAGTCCTGGCAGCTGTTCTCTGCTTGTGAGCAGCGCGTGACATCCCTGCCATGTGCTGCTTACAAGCATATAGCAGTTGCTGCATCGGAGCAGGACGCTGCGAGGGAGCGCGGGGTAGGTAAGTGTAATGGTTTGTTTTTTAATGTTTTCTGATGGGGTCATGCATACCAGGATGGGGATGGGGGTGCGGGCCAATTATAAGGATGGGGCCATGCATACCAGTACCAGGGTTAGGGGCTAATCATATCAAGATACTATTATTAACGAGAAATGAATATTCATTGCCCTCCAAGCCCATGGGCATGTAATGCAGTGAGTATTCATTTCTCTTTAGCCACAGCAACAGGAGTTAGCTGCAGCCACCGGCTCCAGCCTCCTGTGACCCGCTGCTCCGCTGATGCCGTTCCCCCACCTACCCACCACAGCCAGAGCCGGTACATCCGGACTATAAGACGCACCCCCCATTTTACTCCACATTTTTGAAGGAAAACAGTGCGTCACATAGTCCGAAAAATACGGTAGATTTTATACAAATTGAAAAGTCAGGATAAAGGGAAACTCTGCTGTTACTCTACAGAAATTCACACTTGGCCTCACTTTTGTCGATCATAAAAGGGAAGTTTGGCCAGAAAGACTGGACCTGGTCTTGTAGGGACCATGAGACATTCAGCAGCACAGAAGGGAGAGAAGATTCATCCGATAAGATCTCAGGGATCTAGAAAGCCAACAGCATCATTACCCTCCGCTTTCTCTTACAGGCCCAGCATAAGATTTTTCTTCAAGTGATTTTCTATCTTGTCAGCACATTCTACGTACGCTGTCATTTGGCTTTATAGTTACAGATCTGGGCAGGTAACGGTCAGCGTCTCCTAATGTGAAGGAGAGAATGGCTAATGAAATCAATTATTAAACGTTATATTAGTCAGTTTAGATATGGTGTTCCAAGATGGCGTCTGTGTCTTCAGACAACACCCTGGAAGGAATCCTTGGAATGCAGAAGCTGAGATACTGGATACCATATATGGAAGTGAAGATGAAATGGACCTATCATAGACTGACACTGGCTACTCAGGAGATTGTGTGACACCCATTTCCTGACTCTCTGTCTTGAGAATAAACTTCAGTTGTATGCAAGCCTTTGCAGAGAAAAAAGTAGACATCTAACTCTGTAAGCGTGCACTCGGCCTATATTGGGTCAGGTACAAGCAATCATATAGATCTCGCACTAAGGAATCACCCTCACACTAATCCCAGGGGGTAGGAGGATCCTCGAGGTTGTAAGGTCTATAGAAAAGGGCTTTCAATGCCCAATGTCATTAGAACAGTTTTGGGTGGAGGAGAATGTTGTGGTCTAGAGGCAAAATGGTGATCATGGTAATAAGGCCGGACTACACCACCGATAAAGCAGCCACAGCCGGTGACTGAGAGGAATCTGTGACTTCTCTGCATTCAGTGGTTACTACTCACCTGGGTAGTCATTTGTGGCACTCTCCTCTTTACACCACTCATCACCCCTCACATATGTCTCTGTAGTGTTAATATGGGTCAGATCTTCACCCTGAAACAAATATTGTAAAAGTCACCGACAGATGGAGAAGTCCCATCTATGATCAGCTCTAATCCTGCCATCTCCACCGTTCTCATTACACAAGTATAAAACATATAATACTGGTGGATAAAACAAGACTGAGCACAAGACCTTCACAGCCGTCTACACATCATAGGGGAGATCTCCTGACACCTTCTCTCCATCTACCTGATGATCCTGAGGAGCACTGGGATCTTCTTGGTTACAGTCCTGTGGAAGAAGAGGACGGGGACATCTCTCTGGTGCTGTCCTCTTACTGGACAGATCTGGAGGAAACACATACAGGGACTGAATTCATTCTCTACATACAGATAATTATAGGCCGTGTGTATTTAGTCCTGTCTATTACCTGGAGATGTGAGGGGCTGGGGAACCTCCATTATGACGTCCTTGTACAGATCTCTGTGTCCTTCTAAATACTCCCACTCCTCCATGGAGAAATAGACAGCGACATCCTGACACCTTATAGGAACCTGACACATACAATGATACCGTCATCCCCCCGATCCCTTCATAGTGTTACTGTATAATGTCCCAGCATTCCCAGCAGTGTCACCTCTCCAGTCAGCAGCTCAATCATCTTGTAGGTGACTTCTAGGATCTTCTGGTCATTGATGTCCTCATGGATCAGGGGGTGAGGTGGAGGCCCCGTGATTGGGCTCAGGGATCTTCCCCATCCCTCAGACACAGGGTCCTGACAGCGATCACTAGAGGTCTTCTTCACCACTGTGTAATCCTGGTTATGGAGAGACACATTAATAAATCTCACTACAGACATTTCCAGAGTCCTCACCTCTCCAGTTCTGTCCATCCGTTATTCCCATAGATAAGAATGATGTAATGTGACGTCATCAGAATCTCTCACCTCTCCAGTGAGACGGAAGAGGATCTCTAGGGTGAGGTGTAACATCCTCTCCGCCATCTTGTCTCTGTCCATATCCATCCTTGATGGGTAAATCAGGAAAATTCTCTTTTGTAGAAGATCTTCACTGAGAGGATCCGATATTGTAGAGACCTGAATGAGAAGACGATGATCCGATGTAACAGCATAAGAATCCTGTGTAATAATACAATTACTGGAGATAATAAGGGAAACATATGAGGAGATTTATTATCTTACAGGGTTTAGTTTTCTTCCCTGACATCTACTAATAAAACCTATATATTTAGGCCACAGACAACAAGCAGTTTCCTCCTCGGAGTCGGCAGCTGAACACGTTCCTCATAGACTCATCTTCCATAACGCTAATTCTCGTCTCATTACCGACACTGGAATCGGCATTAGCAATACTGCAGGAGATATTCATCACACGCGACATGAGAAATAACTCCTTCATGATGAGGACGACATCTTCATCTTCTACTGCGGCTCTAGAGACAGATGTGGCCAGAGTCGGTCACTGCCTCCATCCCCACCGGCCGTCTATATGAAGGTTTCCCGTCTTCCCCGCACTGGAATCTTCTCTCCCGTTAGATCTCAGCTCTGAGTCACACACAGAAGTTTGAGGCTTTTCTGGAAGAACAGGACAGGAGAGATCTGAGGCCGATGTCTCCATGTACAGGGTTTCCCCTCGGGATAAGAGGCTTTTCTATCCCTTTCCCCCAATTAGAGGGGACACCTGTGGATATCGGGGTCTTTACCGGCTGCAGTCCTGGGGGGATTTACTCGGTAACGTGGACGTTGGACAAACGTCACCATCAATTCCCATCAGAGTGAAAGAACATCGCTCCTCTATTCAGCTCTATGGATCCAGGATGAAATCCACTGCGGCCCCTGCAAGAAAAGAGCGAAGTCTGGTGAGACCCCCGAGGCCGGAGATTTCTACAGCTGCTCTGTGCACACAGGACCTGTGATGAGGTCACAGGAGGGGAGGAGTCAGGGGTCACATGATCAGGGGCCTCGGTGTGTGCAGGACTCTGCTGTGCTGGTTGTCATGGTGCTGGATGAGGGGAAGTTTCTGTGTGGGGTCAGGAGGGGTTTACAGGGTGGATGTAGCAGAACCGTGTGTGTACGAGGTGTACGGAGTGGAGCCGTGTGTGTACGAGGTGTACGGAGCGGAGCCGTGTGTGTACGAGGTGTACGGAGCGGAGCCGTGTGTGTACGAGGTGTACGGAGCGGAGCCGTGTGTGTACGAGGTGTACGGAGCGGAGCCGTGTGTGTACGAGGTGTACGGAGCGGAGACGTCTGTGTACAAGGTGTACGGAGCGGAGCTGTGTGTGTACGAGGTGTACGGAGCGGAGCCGTGTGTACGAGGTGTACGGAGCGGAGCCGTGTGTGTACGAGGTGTACGGAGCGGAGCTGTGTGTGTGCGAGGTGTACGGAGTGGAGCCGTGTGTGTACGAGGTGTACGGAGCGGAGCCCTGTGTGTACGAGGTGTACGGAGCAGAGCCCTGTCTGTATGAGGTGTACGGAGCGGAGGCGTGTGTGCACGAGGTGTACGGAGCGGAGACGTGTGTGTACAAGGTGTACGGAGCGGAGCTGTGTGTGTACGAGGTGTACGGAGCGGAGTCGCGTGTACGAGGTGTACGGAGCGGAGCCGTGTGTGTACAAGGTGTACGGAGCGGAGCTGTGTGTGTACGAGGTGTACGGAGCGGAGTCACGTGTACGAGGTGTACGGAGCGGAGCCGTGTGTGTACGAGGTGTACGGAGCGGAGCCGTGTGTACGAGGTGTACGGAGCGAAGCCGCGTGTGTACGAGTTGTACGGAGCGGAGCCCTGTGTGTACGAGGTGTACGGAGCGGAGCCGTGTGTGTACGAGGTGTACGGAGCGGAGCCGTGTGAGTACAGGGTGTACGGAGCGGAGCCGTGTGTGTACGAGGTGTACGGAGCGGAGCCGTGTGTGTATGAGGTGTACTGAGCGGAGCCGTGTGTGTACGAGGTGTACAGAGCGGCGCCGTGTGTACGAGGTGTACGGAGCGGAGCCGTGTGTGTACGGGGTGTACGGAGCGGAGCCGTGTGTGTACGAGGTGTACGGAGCGGAGCCGTGTGTGTACAGGGTGTACGGAGCGGAGCCATGTGTGTATGAGGTGTACAGAGCAGAGCCGTGTGTGTACGAGGTGTACGGAGCGGAGCCATGTGTGTATGAGGTGTACAGAGCGGAGCCGCGTGTGTACGAGGTGTACGGAGCGGAGCCGTGTGTGTACGAGGTGTACGGAGTGGAGCCGTGTGTGTACAAGGTGTACGGAGCGGAACCGCGTGTGTTCGAGGTGTACGGAGCGGAGCCGCGTGTGTACGAGGTGTACGTAGTGGAGCCCTGTGTGTATGAGGTGTACGGAGCGGAGTCATGTGTGTACGAGGTGTACGGAGCGGAGCCGCCTCTGTACGAGGTGTACGGAGCAGAGCCCTGTGTGTACGAGGTGTACGGAGCGGAGCCGTGTGTGTACGACGTGTACGGAGCAGAGCCCTGTGTGTACGAGGTGTACGGAGCGGAGCCGTCTGTGTACGAGGTGTACGGAGCAGAGCCCTGTGTGTACGAGGTGTACGGAGCAGAGCAATGTCTGTACGAGGTGTATGGAGCTGAGCCGTGTGTGTATGAGGTGTACGGAGCGGAGCTGTGTGTGTACGAGGTGTACGGATCAGAGCTGTGTGTACGAGGTGTACGGAGCGGAGCCGTGTGTGTACGAGGTTTACGGAGCGGAGCCGCGTGTGTACGAGTTGTACGTAGCGGAGCCCTGTGTGTACGAGGTGTACGGAGCAGAGCCGTGTGTGTACGAGGTGTACGGAGCGGAGCCGCATGTGTACGGGGTGTACGGAGCGGAGCCATGTGTGTTCGAGGTGTACGGAGTGGAGCTGCGTGTGTACAAGGTGTACAGAGCAGAGCCATGTGTATACGAGGTGTACGGAGCGGAGCCGCGGGTGCACAAAGTGCACGGAGCGGAGCCGCGTGTGAACGAGGTGTACGGAGCGGAGCTGCGTGTGTACGAGGTCAACGGAGCTGAGCCATGTGTGTGCGAGGTGTACAGAGCTGAGCCGTGTGTGTACGAGGTGTACGGAGCTGAGCCGTGTATGTACGAGGTGTACGGAGTGGAGCCGTGTGTGTACGGAGTGGAGCCATGTGTGCACAAGATGTACGGAGCGGAGCCGCATGTGTACGAGGTGTACGGAGTGGAGCCATGTGTGTACGAGGTGTACGGAGCAGAGCCGTGTGTGTACTCTGTATACCACCATCTTCAGTCACAGACCCCTCCGTGTACAC
Organism: Dendrobates tinctorius; assembly: GCF_039654945.1. Taxonomy (NCBI): domain Eukaryota; kingdom Metazoa; phylum Chordata; class Amphibia; order Anura; family Dendrobatidae; genus Dendrobates; species Dendrobates tinctorius. The sequence goes on along the minus strand of NW_027362038.1, from coordinate 89,128 downwards.
TGTATACACCTATTATCCCTCAGCTTCAGGCGCAGACCCCTCTGTGTACACTGTATACACCCGTATACTTCCAGCTTCGGTTGCAGACTCCTCTGTGTTCACTGTATATACCTGTATACTCCCAGCTTTGGTTGCACACTCCTCTGTGTATGCTTTATACACCTGTATACCCCCAGCTTCGGTCATAGACTCCTCTATGTACTCTGTATACACCCGTATACTCCCAGCATCGGCTGCAGACTACTCTGTGTATGCTGTATACCCCTGTATTCCCCCAGCTTCGGTCGCAGACCCCTATGTATGCTATGTACACCCGTATACCCCCAGCTTCGGTCGCAAACCCCTCAGTGTACGCTGTATACACCCTTATACCCCCAGCTTCAGTCACAGACCCCGCATCTCTCACACTGTAGAACTGATGCTGGACACATGGTAAAACTGCAGTCGTCGGTCTCTCATCTCTCGCACTTATACTGATAACATAAGATGGAGTCAGACGAACCCTCCTACAAAACGTGAGAACAAAGTCATTACTACAGGACTGTGTGAGAAAGGGATTTATTCTACAAGAAATGCTGGGGCCACAAATGAGAGAATCCGGGCCCCGTGGCTGGATACTCCGGGCCCCCAGCGTGTTAGAACCAGACGGCGTCTTTGTCCCTGGAGCTTCTCTACTCGGGATAATGAGACTCTGATCTTGGTCATCCGTATGGATAATGGAAATGGAATTACAAAGCTTCTCATAGACTTTCCATGTTAGACACGGACGGCACATGCACAGCACACAGACGGCTCATGTACAGCACACGGACGGCACATGTACAGCACACGGATGGCACATGTACAGCACACAGACGGCACATCTACAGCACACGGACGGCACGTTTACACGGACCCATAGACTTGTATTGGCACTTTGTCATCTGTGCTGCTGGTAAAACATGGACATAAGAGCAGCACCATAGGTCAAATAGGGGACACGTGGCATCTGTGAAAAACATGACAAGTCTTGTGAAGGGGCCGTACAGTCACATAATAGAAAACATTAGCAGAATTGCCGTCTTTTTCTACATCCTACCTCATAAACAGCAGATTAAAAACAAGTCCTACATGTTCCCCAAACTACTCTGCTAAATCCCCTCTGGCTCTGTGGCCGATGGTTCGGGGTCCCTGATGGCTATTAGTCACTTTGCTGCTATAATATAAGGTGAAGCCACAAGACCCCTGCAGACCAGTGCTGAGGCTGATGGAGACCCCGGAGCCACAACACCCCTACAGCCCAGTGCTGAGACTGACGGAGACCCCTGGAGCCACAAGACCACTGCAGCCCAGCGCTGAGACTGGCGGAGAAGCCCAGAGCCACAAGACCACTGCAGCCTAGTGCTAAGACTGGCAGAGATTCCTGGAGACACAAGACCTCTGCAGCGCAGTGCTGAGACTGACGGAGACCCACCAAGCCACAAGACCACTGTAGCCCAGTGCTGAGACTTGGCAGAGACCCTTGGAGCCAAAAGACCACTGCAGGCCAGTGCTGAGACTGATGGAGACCCCTTGAGCCACAAGACCACTGCAGCCCAGCCCTGAGTCTGGCGGAGACCCCTGGAGCCACAAGACCACTGCAGCCCAGCGCTGAGACTGGCGGAGAAGCCCAGAGCCACAAGACCACTGCAGCCTAGTGCTAAGACTGGCAGAGATTCCTGGAGACACAAGACCTCTGCAGCGCAGTGCTGAGACTGACGGAGACCCACCAAGCCACAAGACCACTGTAGCCCAGTGCTGAGACTTGGCAGAGACCCTTGGAGCCACAAGACCACTGCAGCCCAGTGCTGAGACTGATGGAGACCCCCGGAGCCACAAGACCCCTGCAGCCTAGTGCTGAGACTGGCAGAGACTCCCTCCGGAGCCACAAGACCACTGAAGCCAAGTGCTGAAACTAGCAGAGACCCCCGGAGCATCGGTGCTGGAGCCATGGGGAATTTATCATTTCATGCTAATTATTTTTACATTCTCAGAAATCCCCTGTAGTGTCTGTTCACACCCACCATTGTTGCTGTGGATTGATCTACAGTGTTGTCAGGAAATACTCTGCTTTTTTGCAGCCTTTTCACTTGCATTTTTGTGTCCCATTCATTTGAACAGGGAAAAAAACGCTGCAGAAATGCTGAATGATGATGTGCAACGGATTTATAAAAAAAAGTGTCTTCTGGCCGGTGTCCGTGTCTGCCCAGTGTCTGTGTCTGGCCGGTGTCCGTGTCTGGCTGCTGTCCATGTCTGGCCGGTGTCCGTGTCTGGCCGCTGTCCGTGTCTGGATGCTGTCCGTGTCTGGCCGGTGTCCGTGTCTGGCCGGTGTCCGTGTCTGGCTGCTGTCCATGTCTGGCCGGTGTCCGTGTCTGGATGCTGTCCGTGTCTGGCTGCTGTCCTTGTCTGGCCGGTGTCCGTGTCTGCCCGGTGTCCGTCTCTGGATGCTGTCCGTGTCTGGCCGGTGTCCGTGTCTGGCCGGTGTCCGTGTCTGGATGCTGTCCAAGTCTGGCTGCTGTCCTTGTCTGGCCGGTGTCCGTGTCTGCCCGGTGTCCGTGTCTTGATGCTGTCCGTGTCTGGCTGGTGTCCGTGTCTGGCCGGTGTCCGTGTCTGGCTGCTGTCCATGTCTGCCCGGTGTCCGTGTCTGCCCGGTGTCCGTGTCTGCCCAGTGTCCGTGTCTGGCTTCTGCACTGGGACAGTGCGGAATAGTATAGTAGACGGCACTATTCCACACAATAGGATATTAAGCCCTGTTCACACTGCGCTTCTGCAGTGCGTCCGGGGGCTCTGCCTGAATCCCCCTAAAATAGGATTCACGTAAATCCCCACCGGGGCCACAGACGGCACTGACACCAGCAGAGGTCAAAGGAATTAGTATTTTTTTCTGAAATTGACTGATTTATTTCCTTAGGCCGGGTGCACACGATCAGGAATTGGCAGCGCTTTGGACGCAGCACACGTCCGCTGCCGGCTATTGAACACAGGTGACTCCACATGTGATCACTGAACCGAGCGGATTCACTGCGTCCAATACATGTACGGGTGAGATATATGGCGTCTCCACAAGATAAATAGACATGTTGTGATCTGGAAAGACGCGCCGCATGTCCGTCTCTAAAGATAGGGAATTTAGATTGTGAGCCTCATTGGGGACAATGCCACTAATGTCTGTAAAGTATTGTGGAATTAATAGCACTATATAAATGAGCAAAAATAAATATATAAACTGCGGGGGTTCTGGCCTTTCACAAAATGTCAGCAGAGCCCCCGCAGCACCGTACACCTGCAGCGACACTACACCTATTATGGCGACACTACAATTACAGAACAATACAGTTGTGGCCAAAAGTATTGACACCCCTGCTATTTTGTCAGATAATACTCAGTTTCTTCCTGAAAATGATTGCAAACACAAATTCTTTGGTATTATTATCTTCATTTAATTTGTCTTAAATGAAAAAACACAAAAGTGAATGAAGCAAAAAGCAAAACATTAATCATTTCACACAAAACTCCAAAAATGGGCCAGACAAAAGTATTGTTACCCTCAGCCTAATACTTGGTTGCACAACCTTTAGCCAAAATAACAGCGACCAACCGCTTCCGGTAACCATCAATGAGTTTCTTACAATGCTCTGCTGGAATTTTAGACCATTCTTCTTTGGCAAACTGCTCCAGGTCCCTGATATTAGAAGGGTGCCTTCTCCAAACTGCCATTTTTAGATCTCTCCACAGGTCTTCTATGGGAATCAGGTCTGGACTCATTGCTGGCCACCTTAGAAGTCTCCAGTGCTTTCTCTCAAACCATTTTCTAGTGCTTTTTGAAGTGTGTTTTGGGTCATTGTCCTGCTGGAAGACCCATGAACTCTGAGGGAGACCCAGCTTTCTCACATTGGGCCCTACATTATGCTGCAAAATTTGTTGGTAGTCTTCAGACGTCATAATGCCATGCACACGGTCAGGCAGTCCAGGGCCAGAGGCAGCAAAGCAACCCCAAAACATCAGGGAACCTCCGCCATGCTTGACTGTAGGGACCGTGTTTTTTTCTTTGAATGCCTCTTTTTTCTCCTGTAAATTCTATGTTGATGCCTTTGCCCAAAAAGCTCTACTTTTGTCTCATTTGACCAGAGAACATATTTCCAAAACGTTTTAGGCTTTTTCAGGTAAGTTTTGGCAAACTCCAGCCTGGCTTTTTTATGTCTCTGGGTAAGAAATGGGGTCTTCCTGGGTCTCCTACCATACAGTCCCTTTTCATTCAGATGCCGACGGATAGTACGGGTTGACAGTGTTGTACCCTCGGACTTCAGGGCAGCTTGAACTTGTTTGGATGTTAGTCGAGGTTCTTTATCCAACATCCGCACAATCTTGCGCTGAAATCTCTTGTCAATTTTTCTTTTCCATCCACATCTAGGGAGGTTAGCCACAGTGCCATGGGCTTTAAACTTCTTGATGACACTGCGCACGGGAGACACAGGAACATTCAAGTCTATGGAGATGGACTTGTAGCCTTGAGATTTCTCATGCTTCCTCACAATTTGGTTTCTCAGGTCCTCAGACAGTTCTTTGGTCTTCTTTCTTTTCTCCATGCTCAATGTGGTACACACAAGGACACAGGACAGAGGTTGAGTCAACTTTAATCCATGTCAACTGGCTGCAAGTGTGATCTAGTTATTGCCAACACCTGTTAGGTGCCACAGGTAAGTTACAGGGGCTGTTAATTACACAAATTAGAGAAGCAACACATGATTTTTCAAACAGTGCCAATACTTTTGTCCACCCTCTTTTTTATGTTTGGTGTGGAATTATATCCAATTTGGCTTTAGGATAATTATTTTTGTGTTTTTTCATTTAAGACAAATTAAATGAAGATAATAATAACAAAGAATTTGTGTTTGCAATCATTTTCAGGAAGAAACTGAGCATTATCTGACAGAATTGCAGGGGTGTCAATACTTTTGGCCACAACTGTATATGCAGCACACATACACAGATACATACTATACATGTACACACATTATATATGCTTTATAAATATAGAAACATACACTATATGCTGTATATACAGTACACACATAATGTGTATATAAAACATATATACAGTATATACACACAGAAACATTCAGTTTATATAAAGTATATACAGTATGCTCACATACATATACAGTTTATACATTTGCACAATATAGTGCACACATGCAGTATACAAATATAATATACATACACATACTATATACTGTATGTACATGTATATATTATAAACTCACATGCACCACAGATATACACAATCATACTATATACTGTATATATGCACACACATACTATATACACATAGACAGACATGCTATATACTGCACATGTACACACACAGATACACATAAACATGTATACTTACCAGGTTCTGTGGATTCACATGTACAGATCCATTCCCAGGACAGTGCTTTACGAGCAGCCATGATTAGGACTCAGGAGGAGATGACACAGACACACAAGGCTGCAGGCATCTTCCTGGCCCTGCTCAGATCTCTGCTGTACTGTAATCGGCCCCTTCCCACTCACTCACAACTTCTAACCTGACTGTAGGGAGAACGAGAGAGAGAAGGGGGGCTGGAGGGGGGTTTGGGAGAGACGCTCCGGGACTACAGAGGATGCACAGCCTTATTCACTGCTGTACATCCTCTACTATAGAGCGAAATTGGGATTTATATCATTGTAACTGGTTGTTGTATTGTTTACCGGTTTTTATTTTTTTATTGTTTTTCTCACAATGTTTGTACAAGAAAAACAAAATGTTAGTAATTCTTTGTTTTGTTCAATAAAAATTATCTGATTAAAAAAAGAAAGGCGATAAAGTTGTTAATAGATGAAACGTATAGAAAATACCAAGATCACATGAGAAGGTGCTCGTACGAATTTACAGATAAATGTGGTCGCTCATTGGCAAGGAGGTTATATCCATGCATGCAAGGGACATATGTACCCAAAATAAAAGGGGCACCCGGGCCAGAAATGCATAACCCCTCTGACATAGCTGAGGCATGTTGTTGCTGTTATAGCTCGCTATATAATATCCATGGACAATACCACGACATGCCACCTAATATTCTGGAAAGAAAAACTGACAAATATATTATGGATGCTGCTCTTCCTTCCTTACAGACCCCTGAGCAGGAGGAACTAGACAAAGCTGTCACTGAGGAAGAGATCGGAGAGGCCATTACATCATTCCCTATCGGGAAGAGCCCTGGGCCGGATGGGGGCAATAATAGATTTTATAAGAGGTTTGCACCCCAGTTATCACCATTTTAGGAGAAGTGATCAGTAATATCTCAGAAGACTCCCTCTTCGCCCCTTAATTACTTGAGGCTGACATAACATTGTTTCTGAAAGCCTGGAGAAGAACCAAATGTCGGCCCTAATTTTCATACAATATCACTAATTACTGTTGATGTGAAAATATTCTCTACAGTGATTACAGCCCGACTCTCCCACTACCTGCCCTCAATTGTTACCGACCATCAGGTTGGCTTTATTAAGGACAGAGAAGCTCGTGAGAAAACATTGTTATTAATGTCACATGCGGAAACCCCGGGATCCCAATGTGCCTTGTTTCTGCCGACACTGAAGAAGCGTTGGACATAGTGCCCGGACAGGGGAAGAGTCTTGAGGAGATCATTTGCATATTCCCAGTGCCTTCTGGGATAAGTGAAGAGTCTCCGCGAGCTCAACGATCACTGGGTTTTGGCCGTTGCAGCTGAAAAGAGGAAATCGGAAAACCAGGGGAAGAGTCTTGAGGAGATCATTTGCATATTCCCAGTGCCTTCTGGGATAAGTGAAGAGTCTCCGCGAGCTCAACGATCACTGGGTTTTGGCCGTTGCAGCTGAAAAGAGGAAATCGGAAAACCAGGGGAAGAGTCTTGAGATCATTTGCATATTCCCAGTGCCTTCTGGGATAAGTGAAGAGTCTCCGCGAGCTCAACGATCACTGGGTTTTGGCCGTTGCAGCTGAAAAGAGGAAATCGGAAAAACCGCGCTCATCTTTCATCGTTTTTAAGAAATCTCAAGATGGAAGAGGCCAGGAGCCATTTGGTGAGCTGCATTTCTTGCTACATGTTCACAGACTTACCAGTGGAAAAGCCAAACTTCACATGCCACAAATGCAAGCTTGTGTCCCTGTTGGAGGAAAAGTTGCAAAATCTCGAAGAGAGGTTAGCTACGTTGAAGATCATTAAGGAAGGTGAAGAGTTCTTGGACAGAGCAGAATTATCTCTTCATGTTACAGAAAGAGAAGAAATTCGAAGTGCACCTGAAGAAACAGAGGAATGGAGACATGTGACCCAGAGAAGCAGGAGGATCAGGAGGCAGTCAGCACCCATACTGCTCAGAAACCAGTACCAGGCTCTCACGCAGGAAAACAATGAAGAAATACATCAGGATAAGACTTTGCCAACAAGCAGCAACCTTGTACGCCTTCAGAGTCCTCCTGGATGGAGAAAGAAAAATGTTGTGAAGAAGAAACGGAGAGTGGTGGTCATGGGGGATTCCCTGTTGAGAGGAACTGAGGCCGCTATCTGCAGACCGGATATAACTTCAAGAGAAATGTGTTGTCTTCCAGGTGCAAAAATTAAAGATGTGTCTGACAGGATATCAGGACTCTTCAGACCTACAGATGACTACCCATTCCTGCTACTACATGTGGGGACAAATGACACTGCAAGAAACGACCTGGAAACCATCTGCAGAGACTTTGAAGACTTAGGCAAGAAAGTGAAAGAACTGGGAGCGCAGGTGGTCTTCTCTTCCATCCTCCCAGTGGATGGCCATGGAACAAGGAGGTGGAATAAGATTCTGCAGGTGAATAACTGGCTACGTCGATGGTGCCGTCAGCAACGATTTGGATTTCTGGATCACGGAGTGAACTACTTATACGATGGACTACTTGCTAGAGATGGGGTGCACCTTACGAAGACTGGAAAACATGTATTTGGAAGTCGCCTTGCTACACTTGTAAGGAGAGCTTTAAACTAGAACAACATGGGAAGGGAAGCAAAAGACCAGAAAAAGCCATACACCTGACAAATGCTATTGAGAACTCTGCTATTAGAAGTGGAAAGGAAGAACAAAGACGAAAGAATCTAATTAATAAAAATATTGGAGAAAGAGAAACCAATCACAAACTAAAATGTTTCTATACTAATGCACAAAGCATGGGCAACAAACAAGGAGAATTGGAACTACTAACACAGGAAAAGAAATATGATGTCATTGGAATCACTGAAACTTGGTGGGACAATACACATGATTGGAATACAAGACTAGAAGGATACAACTTATTTGCAAGAAACAGACTTGATAAACGAGGAGGGGGTGTCGCATTGTATGTTAGAAACGCGTATATCTGCACAGAGATTGAAGCTTCAGAGACTGGGAGTTCTGTGGAAACTGTTTGGGTAAGAATACAAGGACAGAACAATGGAAAGGACACCATTGTAGGCATTTACTACAGGCCGCCTGTGCAAGCTGAAGCTATGGATGAACTCTTTATGCATCAAATGGCCAAGTTCTCCAAAAAATATGACATAGTTGTCATGGGAGATTTCAACTATCCAGACATTTGTTGGGAATCTCTCTCAGGCAAAACTAACAGGTCAAGGAAATTCTTATCCTCTCTTGCTGACAACTTTATCTTCCAAAAGGTAAGGGAGAAAACAAGGGGAACTGCTACCTTGGATCTAATCCTTATAAACAGGGAGGAAATGGTTGAGGAGGTAAAAGTGGCTGGGACCCTAGGAGGTAGCGACCATGCTATTTTAGAATTTTGGATAACTAGAGGCGGAAGACCTGTGAAGACTCAGACATCAAGGTTAGATTTCAGAAAGGCAGATTTTAAGGGATTCAGAAAGAGAATTGGAGGGATCCAATGGCTGGATATCCTTAAAGACAAAAATGTCCAGGAAGGATGGGAAATCTTGAAAAATGAAATTCTCAAAGCACAGTTGTTAACAATTCCGAAAAGAGGGAAGAATAGGAAGCAGTTAAGGAAACCAGGATGGATGAACACAGAACTTAAGCACATGCTAAAAAGGAAGAAAAAAATGTTTATAAAATGGAAAGAGGGAGGCATATCTAAAGAAGAATATAATGCTGTCTGCAGAACCTGCAGGGCACAAATCAGATTAGCTAAAGCTGAAAATGAATTGAGGCTTGCAAGAGATGTCAAAAGCAATAATAAAGGATTTGGGGGATATGTCAAAAGTAAAAGAAAAGTCAAAGATGCTATAGGATTTTTACAGGATGAAAATGATGAAATGGTAAGACAGGATGTTGAGAAGGCTGAACTTTTAAATTCCTATTTTGCATCTGTTTTCTCTCAGAAAGGAAATGTAACATCAACTGTTATTCACTGTCCTATTAAGGGAATAGAAGAATCCAGGATATCTATAAACAGAACGATAGTGAGGAAACACTTAGCTAGCCTAAATGAATTCAAGTCTCCAGGTCCAGATGAATTACACCCCAGAGTACTGAAGGAGATAGCAGAAGAAATTTTTGAACCCCTCTCCATAATCTTTGAAAATTCTTGGAGAACAGGAGAAGTGCCAGAAGACTGGAGAAGAGCAAATGTTGTTCCTATCTTCAAAAAGGGGAAGAAGGTGGACCCAGGTAACTATAGGCCGGTGAGTCTGACTTCTATACCAGGAAAGATCTTTGAACAAATTATTAAACAACATGTATGTCAATACCTGGATAAGAATGAAGTGATTAAACAGAGTCAGCATGGGTTTGTAACTAATAAGTCATGTCAGACTAACTTAATTTCCTTCTATGACGGTATCACTGATTGGGTGGATCAAGGAAATGCTGTAGATATAGTATATCTTGACTTCAGCAAAGCATTTGACAAAGTCTCTCATACAATCCTTATTGAAAAAATGACTAAGTATGGAATGGACAAGGCAACTGTTAGGTGGATTCATAACTGGCTTAGTGATCGGACCCAAAGAGTGGTCGTAAATGGCTGCACATCCAGTTGGAAGAATGTCTCAAGTGGGGTACCACAGGGCTCTGTCCTGGGCCCTGTATTGTTCAACATCTTTATCAACGATTTAGATGAAGGAATTGAGGGTAAACTGATTAAATTTGCTGATGACACAAAGCTAGGAGGGATAGCTAATACTAGAGAAGAGAGAGAGAGGATTCAAAAAGATTTAAATAAACTGGAGAAGTGGGCAGCAACTAACAGAATGGTTTTTAACAGGGAGAAATGCAAAGTACTACATCTGGGCAATAAAAATGGAAAAAACATATATAGAATGGGAGGAATAGGGCTAAGTGACAGCACATGTGAAAAAGACTTGGGTATACTAATAGATCACAGACTGAATATGAGTCAACAGTGTGATGCAGCAGCAAAAAAGGCAAATGCAATTCTAGGATGTATTAACAGAAGCATACAGTCTAGATCACGTGAAGTCATTATTTCCCTCTACTCCTCTTTGGTCAGACCTCATCTGGAATATTGTGTCCAGTTTTGGGCACCACATTTTAAAAAAGACATCAACAAACTGGAGCAAGTTCAGAAAAGAGCGACCAGAATGGTGACCGGTCTGCAAACCCTGTCTTATGAGGAAAGGTTGCAGGATTTGGGAATGTTTAGTTTGCAAAAGAGAAGACTGAGAGGAGACTTAATAGCTGTCTACAAATATCTAAAGGGCTGTCACATTGTAGAAGGATCAACTTTATTCTCATTTGCACAAGGAAAGACTAGAAGCAATGGGATGAAACTGAATGGGAGGAGACACAGATTAGATATTAGAAAAAACTTTTTGACAGTTAGAGTGATCAATGAGTGGAACAGGCTGCCACGAGAAGTGGTGAGTTCTCCTTCAATGGAAGTCTTCAAACAGAGGCTGGACAGACAACTGACTGGGATGATTTAGCGAATCCTGCTTTGAGCAGGGGGTTGGACCAGATGGCCCAGGAGGTCCCTTCCAACTCTACGATTCTATGATTCTATGATTCTATGATTCTAAGATCACCCTACGACATATCGGGTTGGGCCTCTTCTTGTTATCTATCATTCTCTCCTTATACACTGACCCTAAACTGATAATTAGGGGAGACGGCCTTCTATCCGACACATTCTCTATTAATATTGGGACGAGACGAGGGCGCCCCTCATCACTTCTCCTATACACACCGGTGATGGAGCAGTTAGTGGTGGCATTATGTATAAATCCCGATATTAGTGGGTCACTATAGGCTCACAGCTCTATACACTCGCTCTATACACAGGTGACTTGTGGCTCTATGTTTCACCCCAATGATCTCATTTCCCTATGTAATAAAGGAATTCGGCCATGGAAGGAATTTTATAGTCAACTCCTCTAAATCAGAAGCCATGAACATAACGCGGAACTGACACAACTAATTTCTAACTTTTCCCTTTAAGTGGCAGAAAGACGCAATTAACCCCTTCATGCTGCGGCCCATTTTCATTTTTTTGTTTCTATTTTTTCTTCCCTTCTTCCCAGAGCCATAACTCTTTATCTCTCTGTCCACATAGACATATGAGGGCTTGATGTTTGCGGAACGAGTTGTACTTTTCAATGACTCCCTTAATTTTACCACATAGGGGGCGCTGTGTGGATGTCGCAAGAGAGAGGATGAGTGGCAGAATACGGAGTGGCCGTGGTGTGTCTCAAAGTGGGTGGCTTTGAGATGAAGGCTTGGTTATGTGCTGATCAGCAGAGCTGATCTTTCATGCCTATGTGTTAGGGAGAAGCCTTCAGGCAGCTGGAGAGATGGGCGGGTTCTAGCTGCCCACAAACCTACCCAGGGATGTGTCTGATAACACCTATAGTAAAAGGCTATGTGAGTAGGTGAAGGACCTGTGATGAGGTCATAGCCATGTGACCCAGTGGGCGTGGCTACAGACCATATAACGTAGCCAGGATAGGTCACAAGGTGTGAATGCTGGGACCAGGTTGGTCCAGTTTGGAAGGTCCCGTGAGGAGAAGGATCTCCTCACTAACAGCCTGTGGAGCGGCTGGGCGTGTGCCAGGGCAATGTGTGCCTGAGAGCTCCCTGGAGGGAACTAACATAAAATGTCCTGATAAGCCGCATAAGGAACCCTGACGGGTGAGATAACACTGGGGCTGAATCGCCTGTTTAATGGACGCTATGCTGGTGATATGAAGCTGTTGTACATTTCTGCTGTGGTTTATGAGGGTGAATAAACCGCATGGACTGCTATGTTTTTATGGAAAACCTGGTGCCGGATGTGTTTTGTTCGCTGCCAAGCGAGTGATCCCCTACTAGATGACAGCGCTACCTCACAGTACTCAAAAACAAGGAAAAAATTCCAAGTGCGGTGAAATTGTGAAAAAAACAATTCTGACATTGTTTTTTGTGAATTGTTTTTGTACATTTTGTGGTAAAATTGACCGTGTAATATGATTCTCCTCATCACTATGATTACGGCAACACCTAACATCTCCAGTTTTTATTATTCTTTTAGTGGAGAAAAAAAATCTGAGGTTTGCAAAGAAACATTTTTGGAGCAGTTTCTCCATTTCCCGAGCCCCGTAACATTGTTATTTTCCTCCGGTGGAGCTGTATGATGGATTATTTTCTGCAGGACGAGATAACGTTTTTATTAGTACAATTGTGATCTCTCGTTACAGCATTTTTGGTGGAATTGTGCCATTCATAAATACGTAATTTTGGCAATTCTCACATTTTTTATCATTCTCACAAGATCCTGTTATTAGAGAAGCCGATAAAGGCAATAATGTAGAGTTAGTAGCAATGGAGCAATATAGTAAGGAGCAGAAAGACAGCGATCAGAGAGAAGCACAGAGAAAAACAAGCGCTGATCCCACAAATAACGAGAAGGAACAACTAAGATCTTCTCTGAGATTTCACATAGAGAAGGGACGATTGTCTAAGAAATATAAAAGAAACGCTTCCCTGAATTTCCACACAAGCCGCATTGGTATTATATTCCTAAAGTCCACAAAGACGCAGCGCCCCCACCAGGTCGCCCGATAGTGTGTGGGGTCGGATCAGTAACAGAATCTTTATCTACATTTATAGACCGGTGTCTGAGACCATTACTGAGAATAGCACCTGCTCACATCAAGGACACCGGAGATTTATAGAGAATTGTGTCCGGTATAGATTGGCAGGAGGGTTATAAATTGGCTTTGATCGACGTCGGGAGCTTGTACGCATGAATTCCACAAATCGCAGGACTGGAAGCAATAAAAAATCTATGGAAAAAACTGCTGAAACAGATGACTATATTGGATTCATCCCGGAAAGCCTGAATGTTATATTGTCCCATAAGGCCTTCTCTTTTGGGGGCAGCTGGTCCACCCAGTTGACGGGGACAGCGATGGGGGCGCCAGATGCTGAAGTTTCACTAATTTGTTCTTGCCAGACTTTGAAAATAAATATATTTATAGTGTAAACCCCCACCTGACACCTCCGTGCGGACCACCGGTACGTGGATGGTGTGTTTCTGGTGTGGGCTGGGACAGAAAGGGGTTAATGATTTCATTAAATATCTGAACGAGGAGAATAAGGTTAATATAAGATTTATTCACAATTTGGACAGAATAACTTAGATTTCTCAGATGTGAATAATAAAATAGTGGATGGTAGAATAATAACCAGCGCCTATAAAAACCTACAGCCACCAATATGTCCCTCCATTCTAATAATGCGCACCTGGAACATACTAACAGAGGCCGACCATACAGCCGGTATCTGAGGCTGAGAACAATGAATAGTAGAGAAGAAGGTTTCCTACAACAAGCGAATGACCTGACAGACGACTTATTACACAGAGGTTATCCGCCAACATTATTACACTGTGCTAGAGCGATGGAGGAACCCATGTGGGTCTAGTTACAAGATCCAGGAGGAAGAGCAGAAAAAAGGACGAGATAATAAAAGGTTTATTGTTACTTTTACACCTAATCCCAATATGAATGTAATAAAATCAGCGATAAACAGGAATTGGCATTTGTGAGGAGATGAAGATTTAGCCGTAGCAGCAAAGAACAACCCTCGATTTCTTCTAGAAGAAGCGGTGACTTAGATGACTTATCGCTACAGGAAAGATTCCAGGAGAAGAACAATAAAGTCACCTGGTTACATGGAAGACGTCCAAGAGGCCATTTCCATTGTGGGGATCGCTCCTTCTGTCATCTCCATCTTACAGGAGAAATCTGAGGATCGGGGCGATGACGGTAGATAAACTAATCACGGGCCGCACAGAGCAAGCGCTTTATGTCATATACTGCCCAGGACGATTATTATATTGCCCAGACTATTAGACCGCGGCACATCAGGCTCAGAGAACATTTCCATTCAGTTACACAGGAGAAGGATCTGTGACATTAATGATATAAGAGAGGTCCATAATGCAGACCCCGATGTGCTGAGATCTGCAGGAATTGAGCCCGCTGATTATCCTGTACAAGGCGGTGACCAGAATAGATTACTACTAACAAGAGAAGCAGCATGGATTGTGGATTGCGATGCACAAGTTCCCCTTGGCCTCAATGATACATTGAATATGTCTGTGTGGCTATGATCTATGTTATATTTCTTTTAATTTTTTATATTAATCATCTCACTGTACTCACTGTAAATGTTTTACACTTCTCAGTTAACCATTCCCTAACCCTTGTTAAAGGAAGTGGTGTAACCCCCTGACAAGTATGGACTGGTAGAAGTGCTAGGCAAGTGTGAAACGGCCGTAGTCCGTCAGGCTCTCTCCTCTGTATAGCTCCCTGCTACCTGCATGCCGCACTCTAATATGGTCTGATGTCACGTTTCACCATGGAATAAACTTGCAAGAAGGATCTGGGTGACAATTCTTTCAATTCCTTATGATTACTCTTATATGTATACACAATGGTGATGAATGGAAGGCCGCATTCAATACACCGGAGGGGCATATTGAAAATTTGGTGATGCCATTCAGATTAAACAATGCTCCGGCAGTCTTTGAAAATTTCATTTTTTTTTTCTCACCGATGGGTAGATTTGCGGTAGTTTACCTGGATGATATATTGAGTTACTCACGTCCTCTGCAGGAGCATCATGAGCATGTCAGACAGCTGGAGTGGGAAAAACATTACCCAGCAATCCCTTTTTGACATTTTGAAGACTTCCATCATTGAAAAATGTCCTAGCACCAAGAAACATAAAAGAGAAGGAAGATTTGCTAAAAATCGCCTGTCTCCTGAATAAAATCATTACATGCAATCTGAAAACTTGCCTCTGTTGTGGATCGATCTGCCATGGTCTCTCTGAATTCACCCTTATTTCTACCGGTGAAATTTCCCGATCAAAAGTCCCATGTCATGTTCCCCCAGTTATGTTACACACGTGATTATATGCTCATACCAGAAATTATATGTGGGAAGGGCGACCCAACCCCTCCACAAAAGGCTGAACTCACACCGTTCCAATACTCCATAGGGTTTTCTCCAACATGGGCTTTCACGTCACTGCACCATCAAACACAAGAAAGATTCCCCACAACTGAGAATATTCCCCACAGAGGAGATTCCCCCACAGGTTCAGATTTGCATTGGACAACTACATCGGAAAGAAATCTTCTGGATTTATAAACTAAACCCCATTACTCCAAATGGCCTCAGTGAGATTACAGATGTTACAGAGGCTCCTGCTGCACCAACCTGGGGTAAGTGAGATCATCGCCGGATCACCGAACACCTCCTGTGACCCGGCTCCACCAGCGCTGCCGATCCCCCCCCCCAGGTTTACTGAATTCGGACTGTGAGACAGACCCCCATTTCACACATTAACTTTTGCCCTATTTTCCTTCTGAAAATTTGGGGTGCGTCTTATAGTCTGGTGCGGCTTATAGTCCAAACCAATGAAGGGACTGCTGGGACCGTAACGGGGTCCATCTGAACCCCCAATGCAGAAGCCAAATGTCCTGAGAACTGGACCTGCTGGACCACAAATTGACATTTCTCCATGTTATCAAATAAACAGATGTCACGTAGAACCTGGAGAACCTGTCTGACATGCTCAGCATGCTCCTCCAGAGGACGGGAGTAACTCACTATATCATCCAGGAAAATTACCACAAATCTACCCAACAGTGAGAAAAAATATAATTAATGACATTTTCACAGACTGCCAGAGCATTGGTTACCTCGAATGGCAGCATCAGATTTTATATCTGCCCCTCAGGTGTATTGAATGCGGTCTTCCATTCGTCCCCCTGACGTACACTTATAAGGTTATATTCCCCTCTCACGGTAAGTTTGTAAAACCATTTAGCTCCAGATAATTGGATAAACAGGTCAGGTATAAGGGGTAAAGGATAGGGAAGGTGAACCGTGACTCACAGGCCCAACCCTCCATCCTTCTACCAAACCCCCCACGGTGACTGGAGAGGAGCATGGCCATATATGAGCCTCAGCCGGACTCTGGAAGGGAGGAAATAACCGAGATTTGGGCATTTTAGCTCCTGGTGTGGAGTCGATAGCACAATCATATGCCGCCATATAGTAGACGGCCGGTAACTGGTGAGAATTCCCTCATGTGTGGGGTCTATTTCCCTCCAGAGAAAACACGTTACATTCCACACATAACACTGTGTAGAGAAGGCGGCGCGGGGTAATTGTGCCAGTAGTGAGGGGCAAATAATGGCGGAAATGTCACTGACTGAGGAGAAGGCTCCATGGAGCGTTTTCACTCCGGAGATCAGGTGACCCCTGACTCCTCCCCTCCTGTGACCTCATCACAGGTCCTGTGCAAAGAGCAGCCATATATGTGGAGTGCAGCTCTGCAGGTTAGTGATGGGCAGTCCGGCTCTTCTGGCTCCTTTCCCCACTTTTTTCCCTCCTGTCCCTTCACTATAAAGCCTGGGCCTCATTATACTGCTGTACAGGGGTCTAGTGAAGGCTTTTTAGCCCTTTCCTCAGTCTGTAGCTCATGGGAACAGGCCCTCACTCCTGTCCCTTCACTATAAAGCCTGGGCCTCATTATACTGCTGTACAGAGGTCTAGTGAAGGCTTTTTAGCCCTTTCCTCAGTCTGTAGCTCATGGGAACAGGCCCTCCCTCCTGTCCCTTCACTATAAAGCCTGGGCCTCATTATACTGCTGTACAGAGGTCTAGTGAAGGCTTTTTAGCCCTTTCCTCAGACTGTAGCTCATGGGAACAGGCCCTCACTCCTGTCCCTTCACTATAAAGCCTGGGCCTCATTATACAGCTGTACAGGGGTCTGGTGAAGGCTTTTTAGCCCTTTCCTCAGACTGTAGCTCCTGGGATCAGGCCCTCACTCCTGTCCCTTCACTATAAAGCCTGGGCCTCATTATACAGCTGTACAGGGGTCTAGTGAAGGCTTTTTAGCCCTTTCCTCAGACTGTAGCTCATGGGAACAGGCCCTCACTCCTGTCCCTTCACTATAAAGCCTGGGCCTCATTATACAGCTGTACAGGGGTCTGGTGAAGGCTTTTTAGCCCTTTCCTCAGACTGTAGCTCCTGGGATCAGGCCCTCACTCCTGTCCCTTCACTATAAAGCCTGGGCCTCATTATACAGCTGTACAGGGGTCTAGTGAAGGCTTTTTAGCCCTTTCCTCAGACTGTAGCTCATGGGAACAGGCCCTCACTCCTGTCTCTTCACTATAAAGCCTGGGCCTCATTATACAGCTATACAGGGGTCTAGTGAAGGCTTTTAGCTCTTTCCTCAGACTGTAGCTCCTGGGAACAAGCCCTCACTCCTGTCCCTTCACTATAAAGCCTGGGCCTCATTATACAGCTGTACAGGGGTCTAGTGAAGGCTTTTTAGCCCTTTCCTCAGACTGTAGCTCCTGGGATCAGGCCCTCACTCGAGTACCTTCACTATAAAGCCTGGACCTCATTATACAGCTGTACAGGGGTCTAGTGAAGGCTTTTTAGCCCTTTCCTCAGTCTGTAGCTCCTGGGAACAGGCCCTCACTCCAGTCCCTTCAATATAAAGCCTGGACCTCATTATACAGCTGTACAGGGGTATAGTGAAGGCTTTTTAGCCCTTTCCTCAGTCTGTAGCTCCTGGGCACAGGCCCTCACTCCTGTCCCTTCACTATAAAGCCTGGGCCTCATTATACAGCTGTACAGGGGTCTAGTGAAGGCTTTTTAGCCCTTTCCTCAGACTGTAGCTCATGGGAACAGGTCCTCACTCCTGTCCCTTCACTACAAAGCCTGGGCCTCATTATACAGCTGTACAGGGGTCTAGTGAAGGCTTTTTAGCCCTTTCCTCAGACTGTAGCTCCTGGGAACAGGCTCTCACTCCTGTCCCTTCACTATAAAGCCTGGGCCTCATTATACAGCTGTACAGGGGTCTAGTGAAGGCTTTTTAGCCCTTTCCTCAGACTGTAGCTCATGGGAACAGGCCCTCACTCCTGTCCCTTCACTATAAAGCCTGGGCCTCATTATACAGCTGTACAGGGGTCTAGTGAAGGCTTTTTAGCCCTTTCCTCAGACTGTAGCTCATGGGAACAGGCCCTCACTCCTGTCCCTTCACTATAAAGCCTGGGCCTCATTATACAGCTGTACAGAGGTCTAGTGAAGGCTTTTTAGCCCTTTCCTCAGACTGTAGCTCATGGGAACAGGCCCTCACTCCTGTCCCTTCACTATAAAGCCTGGGCCTCATTATACAGCTGTACAGGGGTCTAGTGAAGGCTTTTTAGCCCTTTCCTCAGACTGTAGCTCATGGGAACAGGTCCTCACTCTTGTCCCTTCACTATAAAGCCTGGGCCTCATTATACAGCTGTACAGAGGTCTAGTGAAGGCTTTTTAGCCCTTTCCTCAGACTGTAGCTCATGGGAACAGGCCCTCACTCCTGTCCCTTCACTATAAAGCCTGGGCCTCATTATACAGCTGTACAGGGGTCTAGCGAAGGCTTTTTAACCCTTTCCTCAAACTGTAGCTCCCGGGATCAGGCCCTCACTCCTTTCCCTTCACTATAAAGCCTGGGCCTCATTATACAGCTGTACAGGGGTCTAGTGAAGGCTTTTTAGCCCTTTCCTCAGACTGTAGCTCCTGGGATCAGGCCCTCACTCGAGTCCCTTCACTATAAAGCCTGGACCTCATTATACAGCTGTACAGGGGTCTAGTGAAGGCTTTTTAGCCCTTTCCTCAGACTGTAGCTCCTGGGATCAGGCCCTCACTCCAGTCCCTTCAATATAAAGCCTGGACCTCATTATACAGCTGTACAGGGGTCTAGTGAAGGCTTTTTAGCCCTTTCCTCAGACTGTAGCTCCTGGGATCAGGCCCTCACTCGAGTCCCTTCACTATAAAGCCTGGACCTCATTATACAGCTGTACAGGGGTCTAGTGAAGGCTTTTTAGCCCTTTCCTCAGACTGTAGCTCCTGGGATCAGGCCCTCACTCCAGTCCCTTCAATATAAAGCCTGGACCTCATTATACAGCTGTACAGGGGTCTAGTGAAGGCTTTTTAGCCCTTTCCTCAGACTGTAGCTCCTGGGCACAGGCCCTCACTCCTGTCCCTTCACTATAAGCCTGGGCCTCATTATACAGCTGTACAGGGGTCTAGTGAAGGCTTTTTAGCCCTTTCCTCAGACTGTAGCTCCGGGGAACAGGCCCTCACTCCTGTCCCATCACTATAAAGCCTCAGCCTCACTATACAGCTGTACAGGAGTCTAGTGAAGACTTTTTAGCTCTTTCATACCTGACTCCGAGCTTTCCTTCTCCCCCCACATTCGATCACTGGTTCGCTCTTGTCATCTGCACCTCAAAAACATCTCTAGAATTCGACCTTTTCTTGCTTTTGACTCTGCAAAAACTCTTACTGTTTCTCTTATTCATTCTCGTCTTGACTATTGTAACTCTCTTCTAATCGGTCTCCCTCTTACCAAACTCTCCCCCTCCAATCTGTCTTGAATGCAGCTGCCAGGATCATATTCCTCACCAATCGTTACACCGATGCCTCTACCTTGTGCCAGTCATTACACTGGTTACCCATCCACTCCAGAATTCAGTATAAACTTATTACCCTCACCCACAAAGCCCTCCATGGCTCAGCACCACCCTACATCTCCTCCCTTGTTTCAGTATACCACCCTACCCACGCCCTCCGTTCTGCTGATGACCTGAGGTTAGCATCCTCAATAATCAGAACCTCCCACTCCCATCTCCAAGACTTTACATGTGCTGCGCCAATTCTTTGGAATGCACTTCCCAGGTCAATACGATTAGTCCCCAATCTCCACAATTTTAAGCGTGCCCTGAAAACACATCTATTCAGACTGGCCTATCGCCTCAACACATTAACCTAATCTATCCCTGTGTGGCACAGCCAAAAGTTTTACCATAACCAGGTTTCCCCGCATCATGTTCCCACATGCTTTTTACATCCATTAGCCCTCTGTGTCTGTACTGTTACACACTTAACATTATGGCTGGTCCATACAATCAGGGCAACTGTTACCACCCACCTTTCGTGTCTACCTCTTTCCTCTTAGACTGTAAGCTTGTGAGCAGGGCCCTCTTTCCTCTTGGTATTTGTTATAATCTATGTGATTATTGTTATGTTGTAATGTATATTGTCTGTACAAGTCCCTTCCGAAATGTAAAGTGCTGCGGAATATGTCGGCGCTATAGAAATAAAATTTATTATTATTATTATTATTATTATTATTATTATTATTATTATTCCTCAGACTGTAGCTCCCTCAATCCTGTCCCTTCACTATAAAGCCTGGGCCTCATTATACAGCTGTACAGGGGTCTAGTGAAGGCTTTTTAGCCCTTTCCTCAGACTGTAGCTCCTGGGATCAGGCCCTCACTCCTGTCCCTTCTGTATAAAGCCTGGGCCTCATTATACAGCGGTACAGGGGTCTAGTGAAGGCTTTTTAGCCCTTTCCTCAGACTTTAGCTTCTGGGATCAGGCCCTCATTCCTGTCCCTTCTGTATAAAGCCTGGGCCTCATTATACAGCTGTACAGGGGTCTAGTGAAGGCTTTTTAGCCCTTTCCTCAGACTTTAGCTTCTGGGATCAGGCCCTCAATCCTGTCCCTTCACTATAAAGCCTGGGCCTCATTATACAGCTGTACAGGGGTCTAGTGAAGGCTTTTTAGCCCTTTCCTCAAACTGTAGCTCCTGGGATCAGGCCCTCACTCCTGTCCCTTCGGTATAAAGCCTGGGCCTCATTATACAGCGGTACAGGGGTCTAGTGAAGGCTTTTTAGCCCTTTCCTCAGACTTTAGCTTCTGGGATCAGGCCCTCACTCCTGTCCCTTCTGTATAAAGCCTGGGCCTCATTATACAGCTGTACAGGGGTCTAGTGAAGGCTTTTTAGCCCTTTCCTCAGACTTTAGCTTCTGGGATCAGGCCCTCACTCCTGTCCCCTCACTATAAAGCCTGGGCCTCATTATACAGCTGTACAGGGGTCTAGTGAAGGCTTTTTAGCCCTTTCCTCAGACTGTAGCTCCTGAGAACAGGCCCTCACTCCTGTCCCCTCACTATAAAGCCTGGGTCTCATTATACAGCTGTACAGGGGTCTAGTGAAGGCTTTTTAGCCCTTTCCTCAGTCTGTAGCTCCTGGGCACAGGCCCTCACTCCTGTCCCTTCACTATAAAGCCTGGACCTCATTATACAGCTGTACAGGGGTCTAGTGAAGGCTTTTTAGCCCTTTCCTCAGACTGTAGCTCCTGGGATCAGGCCCTCACTCCTGTCCCTTCTGTATAAAGCCTGGGCCTCATTATACAGCGGTACAGGGGTCTAGTGAAGGCTTTTTAGCCCTTTCCTCAGACTTTAGCTTCTGGGATCAGGCCCTCACTCCTGTCCCTTCTGTATAAAGCCAGGGCCTCATTATACAGCTGTACAAGGGTCTAGTGAAGGCTTTTTAGCCCTTTCCTCAGACTTTAGCTTCTGGGATCAGGCCCTCAATCCTGTCCCTTCACTATAAAGCCTGGGCCTCATTATACAGCTGTACAGGGGTCTAGTGAAGGCTTTTTAGCCCTTTCCTCAAACTGTAGCTCCTGGGATCAGGCCCTCACTCCTGTCCCTTCTGTATAAAGCCTGGGCCTCATTATACAGCGGTACAGGGGTCTAGTGAAGGCTTTTTAGCCCTTTCCTCAGACTTTAGCTTCTGGGATCAGGCCCTCACTCCTGTCCCTTCTGTATAAAGCCTGGGCCTCATTATACAGCTGTACAGGGGTCTAGTGAAGGCTTTTTAGCCCTTTCCTCAGACTTTAGCTTCTGGGATCAGGCCCTCACTCCTGTCCCCTCACTATAAAGCCTGAGCCTCATTATACAGCTGTACAGGGGTCTAGTGAAGGCTTTTTAGCCCTTTCCTCAGTCTGTAGCTCCTGGGAACAGGCCCTCACTCCTGTCCCTTCACTATAAAGCCTGGACCTCATTATACAGCTGTACAGGGGTCTAGTGAAGGCTTTTTAGCCCTTTCCTCAGTCTGTAGCTCCTGGGCACAGGCCCTCACTCCTGTCCCTTCACTATAAAGCCTGGACCTCATTATACAGCTGTACAGGGGTCTAGTGAAGGCTTTTTAGCCCTTTCCTCAGACTGTAGCTCCTGGTCACCATGTGATCTCACCATAACCCTAACAAGCTAATTAAGGTGTGAAATCTTGGTCAAAATTATCTCAGTACTCAAATCTCCAAGGGTGCCCAAAGTTTTGCATCGCCCCTTTTTCCTTTTTGCAATTATAAATTGTAATCAATGTGTATATATATATTTTTATTATTATTTTTGAGTGAAATACAAAGGCCATGTGCCATCTTAGAGGTTCGGCCTTTTAGAGATCATTTCATCTTCATCTTACTACTGCTCACAATAACGGTCATTTTGACCATGGGCGCCCACACTTTTACATGCTGCTGTCAATGCTTCATCCCGCTGGTGCTCAATATTTAATAGGGTCTTACTATTAAACTTAATGAAAAGTTTGGTGAATTTCTTTGAGCTGTTATTACTAGAGATGAGCGAATATTGTCGGAGAAGTTGTCATTGGCTGATATCGCTTACCGAATAGCTGCATCGGGACCCCGGATCCCTGAGCGCTCCCGATAATCAGCTGCATGTGTCGCCCTCCATGCAGGTGCTGTGACTATCACACAGCGCGACACACGCAGCTGATTATCGGGAGCGCTCCAGCACACTGAGTCCTGCACACACTGAGGCCCCTGATCATGTGACCCCTGACTCCTCCCCTCCTGTGACCTCATCACAGGTCCTGTGCACAGAGCAGTCATATATGTGGCGGACACTCCTGGATGTTCTGCTTTCTGGGCCGGTTCCTCCTGTGAGTCCTATTAACCCTTTCACTCCCTGTATTCTCCTTTCTGACAGGACAGTATCTGAATTCGGACAGTGTGTCAGGAATTTAAGCAATGTGGAAGGAAAAAATGACAATTTTACTTTTTTTCCTCACAAAAATGTGACTTTAGCCCCAAAATTGGCCGCGTAACAAATCCTTATTTTCCCCACTGTAGTTTGTAGACTCCATATACAGATCCCTTAAGTGCGAAAAGAGCTGAATTCCCCACTTAAGTTATTGCATTTTGGAAATTGCCCCCCACTGGGAATTTATCTCCAGGTAAAGGCACAATTGTGTCTCCATGGGGGTTGTGCTCACAGCCCAACATCGTGCGGCCTCCAAAGAAATGCCACCCCACACCATTACTGACCACTGCCAAACCGGTCATGCTGAAGGATGTTGCAGGCAGCAGATCGCTCTCCACGGCGTCTCCAGACTCTGTCACGTCTGTCACATGTGCTCAGTGTGAACCTGCTTTCATCTGTGAAGAGCACAGGACGCCAGTGGCGAATTTGCCAATCCCGGTGTTCTGTGGCAAATGCCAAGCGTCCTATACGGTGTTGGGCTGTGAGCACAACCCCCATCTGTGGCTGTCGGGACGTCAGACCATCCTCATGGAGTCAGTTTCTAACCGTTTGTGCAGACACATGCACATTTGTGGCCTGCTGGAGATCATTTTGCAGGGCTCTGGCAGTGCTCCTCCTGTTCCTCCTTGCACAAAGGTGGAGGTAGCCATCTTGCTGCTGGGTTGTTGCCCTTCTACAGCCCCCTCCACGTCTCCTGGTAGCTCCTCCAGCCTCTGGACACTATGCTGACAGACACAGCAAACCTTCTTGCCACAGCTCGCATTGATGTGCCATCCTGGATGAGCTGCACTACCTGAGCCACTTGTGTGGGTTGTAGAGTCCGTCTCATGCTACCACGAGTGTGAAAGCACAACCAACATTCAAAATTGACCAAAACATCAGCCAGAAAGCATTGGTACTGAGATGTGGTCTGTGGTCCCCACCTGCAGAACCACTCCTTTATTGAGGGTGTCTTGATAATTGCCAATAATTTCCATCTGTTGTCTTTTCCATTTGCACAACAGCATGTGAAATTGATTGTCCATCAGTGTTGCTTCCTAAGTGGACAGTTTGATTTCACAGAAGTTTCATTTACTTGGAGTTATATTCTGTTGTTTAAGTGTTCCCTTTATTTTTTTGAACAGTGTATATAGATAGAGAGAGATATTTTTATATCTTTACTTTGGAGGGCCCAATTCCAGCTATTGCTGTGGGATCTGTGATTTCTATCTACTCCACTGTATAAAGGATAATAGAGTATAATAAAGTAGTTATGGACGTGACGTAACTAACATTGTGCAGTGACTCTGCTTTCCATATAGTGATGGATATTTCTTGTTGCTGAAACTGTGATATTTTTTCCACTTTAAACCTTTTTTAAACCCCTATGATCAGTGCGATCATACAGCATACAAGCCTCTGATGGCTCCGGTGATGCCCTGTACTACTGTAGTGCCGTGTATCATCACTGCCTGTCAGTGTAATACTAACGGCCCCATACACATGAGATCAGAGTTGGCTGATCGGTCATTTGGCAGACGGCGATCTCTCCCGACTCCCCCATACACACAAATATTCCAGCTTTCCAGTGGTCTGTATGAGAGAGTCGCCTCCAGACTCCTCTAGAGGAGGATTATCTACAGGAAGAACAAACGGATTATCCTCTGAAATTCAGGATGCCAGATCCTTCTCTGCCCTGACATCATCTGTCGGGAGGCCCCCAAATACATTATATGGTCGGCCAAACCCCCCGAAATCAGTGCTTTCATGGAGCTTTAGTCTACTGTGTATGGGGGCGTTATAAGGTAACTTATTGGACGCTGCCTGTGGCCCGGCCTAATAGACCTTCATACATTGCAGCCCAGACACCATAGGCATGTAAGTATCGTAGTAACTAGGCCGCCCCATACTATCGAGTACTTGGAGGTGGGGGGCATTCAGCCAAACTCTGTCACACCTTCTTAGATGCCATGTTTGCTTTTCAGGGTTTATGTTGAAGCCTCACCTGTACCGTCCCTGCGGTGTACATCTATGTTCTGGGGCCCAAAAAGATTAATTTCTTTGTAATAAATGTTTAATATGCTAAAAATTATAAAATGTGTCTTCTGCTTTTTGCAATTTTTTTCTTCTTACAAGAATTGTTGGAGCCAATTTTTCTTTAGAAACATTTTAATATCGGCTTTTTCTGGAGTTTTTCTTGTAATATAGGAAAGTCTAAGGCCAGAAATAATCCCCATAAATCACTGTACATGGAGACTTTGGGATCAGATCATTTCTGTCCGTTGTGTTTGTGGAAGCAAAAAATCTTTTCTAAAAGCCTTGTGATAAAACACTCTGGGATCGCCTTTGCTGGGGTCAAAGGTCACGTGCGTTCAGCATGAAACTCGGGCGCAGAGCTGGGATTCGGGTGTAACTGACACTGGGTCAGGTTTATTAATGGTGAAAGCAATGCATAAAGAAATAAAACATAAAACAAATCCTTGCCTGTCCGGCACTAACTAAACAAAGTACAACCTAACTACCAACTGGCGGGCTTCTCCCGTCCAGCCAAACCACAGTTGCAGTGGGCACTGCTCTCACATGTGTCTCTCACACAGACAGGCTCTCTGTGTTCCCAGGGTGAGACACTCACACAACCACCTGGCATCCTTTCATATCCACCTCCCATTATTCATTAGCAAGCAGGTGCGATACTGACCAGACTAGGCCACATAGGAAAGGAATCTGGGCGAGATATACCTGCCCTCATCCACTATTCCCACATGATTCTCACATATCCCCCCCCTCTGCTCAGACCACTCCGGTCAAGCAATGACACCCGCCAAACAGTGCACTCGGGACAGGGCATCTGCATTTCCCATCTGTACGACTGGGCGGTGCTCCACCGTAAAAGTGTAGGCCTGCAGGGCAAGGAACCACCGGGTCACCCGGCTATTCCGTTCCTTGTTCAAGCCTGAACTTTCGGCCCACCAGGTAATATTTGAGGGCCTCTAGAGCCCACTTAATGGCGAGGCACTCTTTTTCTACGACTACATACCTTTGCTCGTGTTTATTCAGCTTCCTGCTGAGATAGAGGACTGGGTGTTCCACGTCCCTCACTTGTGAGAGTACGGCCCCGATACCGGTATCAGAGGCATCTGTTTGTACCACAAACTCGCTGCAGAAGTCCGGAGTCACTAGTACGGGCTGAGAGCAAAGTGCCCGTTTTAGGCTATGGAAGGCTTCTTCAGCCGCTAAACTCCATTCAATCATGACGGAGTCTTTCCCTTTTGTAAGATCCGTCAGGGGGGTAGCGATGGCTGCAAAATTGGGTATGAACCGGCGATAATAGCCGGCGATCCCCAGGAAGGCTTGTACCTGCTTCTTGTTGACAGGCTGCGGCCAGTCATGAACTGCCTGAATCTTATCAACCTGGGGTTTAACAACACCCCTCCCAATTACATACCCCAAATACCGGGCTTCTTATAGCCCGATGTGACATTTCTTGGGGTTTGCGGTTAGACCTGCCTCCCACAGGTCGTCAATCACAGCTTGTTCTTTCTGGAGATGAGTCTCCCAGTCCAAGCTGTAAATGACAATGTCGTCCAAATAGGCCGAAGCGTACCGCCTATGTTGCCTCAGGACTCGATCCATCAGTCTCTGGAAGGTCGCCGGTGCTCCGTGCAGTCCAAACGGCATATACACATACTGAAATAGACCTTCTGGGGTAGCAAATGCCGTCTTTTCTCTGGCAGCCTCCGCCAGAGGGATCTGCCAATACCCCTTTGTTAGGTCTAGGGTCGTAATATACCGGGCTTTTCCTAACCGATCTATTAACTCGTCGACCCGGGGCATAGGGTAGGCATCAAATTTTGAGACCGCATTCAGTTTCCTGAAGTCATTGCAGAACCGGATGGTGCCGTCCGGTTTAGGAATTAGCACAATCGGGCTGGACCAAGTACTGTGCGATTCCTCAATGACACCTAACTCTAACATTGCCTTCACTTCTCGGGAAACGGCTTCACGGCGCGATTCTGGGATTCGGTAGGGCTTTACATGAACTGTGACACCAGGTTCCGTTACAATGCCATGTTTCATTAGCGTAGTCTGCCCGGGTTTTTCTGAGAAAAACTTTTGGTTGTAAAGTAGAAACTGCCTGACCTCAGTCTTTTGCCGCTCCGAGAGAGTCTCTGCAACCCGTACCTCCGGTACGGTATGTGAGCAGACGGGACGGGCCAGCTCCGCTGACAAGGCAGACCGATCTTTCCAGGGTTTTATCAGATTTACATGATAAATCTATTCAGGTTTCCGTTTACCTGCCTGGTATACTTTGTAGTTTACTTCACCAACTCTTTCCTTAATCTCAAAGGGGCCCTGCCACTTTGCCAGGAACTTACTGTCCACCGTGGGGACCAGGATCAACACCCTATCTCCGGGTGCAAACGTACGGATCTTGGCGCCCCTATCATAGATTCTTTTTTGGGCTCCTTGAGCCTGTATCATGTGTTCTTTGACGATAGGCATAACAGCCGCAATACGGTCCTGCATTTGTGTGACGTGATCTATCACTGTTTTAAACGGTGTGACCTGACCCTCCCAGGTTTCTTTTGCAACGTCTAACAGTCCGCGAGGACGTCGGGCGTACAATAACTCGAAAGGCGAGAATCCCGTGGAAGACTGGGGTACTTCCCTGATGGCAAAAAGCAAATACGGAAGTAAATAGTCCCAGTTCTTCCCATCCTTGTCTATCACCTTTCTCAGCATCTGCTTCAGAGTTTTATTGAACCATTCGACCAACCCGTCTGTTTGAGGGTGATACACGGATGTGCGTAACAGTTCGATTTGTAACAATCGGCAGAGCTCCTTCATTACATAAAGGGGGTCCCCTGGTCAGTGAGTATCTGTTTTGGTATACCGACCCGACTAAACACATGCACCAGTTCCTTGGCAATCGTCTTGGTGGCCGTGTTACGCAAAGGGATGTCCTCCGGGTAACGAGTGGCGTAATCCAAGATGACCAGGATATGTTGGTGTCCACGTGCAGACCGTGGAAGGGGCCCAACTAGATCCATCCCAATCCTCTCAAACGGGACTTCAATAATAGGTAGGGGTACCAAAGGGCTACAGAACCGGGGCTTAGGTGCAGAGGCTTGGCAGTCAGGACAAGACTCACAATATACACGAATATCGTGATGCATGCCTGGCCAAACAAAACAGTGTAATATCCTTTCGGTGGTTTTCTGGACTCCCAGTTGACCTCCCATCACATGTCCGTGGGCCAGGTCCAGCACCTGCCGCCGATAGGGTTTTGGCACGACTAATAGTTGCACCGTATCTTCCCCCTTTTTCTCTATCCGATAGAGTAAATCATTCTCCAGAACCATGTAAGGATATGCCAGCCTAGAGCCAGGTTCTACGGGTACCCCATTTATCACTTTTACATTTGTCCTAGCCTGAGAAAGGGTAGGATCCTTTATTTGCTCGCTTTGGAAGTCATCTTTCTGAACTTCTAAATCCGGCAAACGGGGAGGTGGACGGCTGTCGGCCTCCTCCTCTTCCCCGGTCTCCTCCGTATCACCCGCCATGACTGAAAACGGGAACTGCAGGTCATTTCCCGCAGACTCTTCCCCCGAGTCTTCCGGGGAGACATCTTCCAGGGATTCGAGACCCCCACGCGCCCTGGGAGAAGAATCATGTACACTATTACCCGAGGGCATCAACTGATTCTCCCACAATTGCCAGAAGTGGGGAAAATCCCGGCCCAGGATAACATCATGCAATAACGCCGGGACGAGTCCCACTTTATGTTGCACAGACCCATAGGAAGTAGTAATGCATATGACCGTGGTGAGGTACGAACAGGTGTCTCCATGCACACACGTTACAGAAAATATGTCTGATGGTCCAGTCGGGGCTGACACCAGACTGGCCTTCACCAGAGTCACCACACTTCCCGAGTCTAACAATGCCACCACATTTTTGCCATCAACAGTTAAATCACACAAGTGTTTTTCCACATCCTTTTGACCGGCATTCACACTCACTACCCGTGCAACCATAGACATGCGGTTTTTAGAGTCTGTGACGTCGCACTGCATGGGTTCAGTAGTGACCGGACAGTTCGCAGCAATATGTCCCATCTCTTGGCAGCGGAAACACCTAACGGGCCCCTTGCTTAGACCATAGTTCGTTACTCTCGGCCTCGCAGTGCGGGCAGTCCCGTTTTCCTCCCCCACTGTCTTAGGGATTTTTCCATCTCCCCTACTCCCTGGAACAGTCTTAACGGTTCCACGTGGAGATGATGAAGAATGAGGTGGGGTAGCGTCGTCTCGGAGTCCTTCCGCCACGGAGTAACGTTCAACCAGATCCACCAGTTGATCTGCCGTCGTACGATTTCCATGGCTTACCCACTTCCTCAGGGCTAGCGGTAGAGCTCTCAAGTACTTGTCCATGACGACTCTCTGGATTATCTCTGGCGCTGTCAACACCTCGGGTTGTAGCCACTTCTTCGTCACGTGGATCAGGTCGAACATCTGTGACCGCGGTGGTTTATCCGGCTGATAAGTCCATTGATGCACTCTCTGTGCACGGACAGCGGTCGTCACTCCCAGCCGGGCCAAGATCTCAGCTTTCAGTTTGTCAAAGTCCTGCGCGGCTTCAGGCTCTAAGTCATAATAAGCCTTTTGGGCCTCACCGGAAAGAAACGGGGCAATCAGGCTGGCCCATCGTGCCTTCGGCCATGTTTCTCGCACCGCAGTCCGTTCAAACGTGGTCAGGTATGCCTCGACGTCATCTTCGGTCGTCATCTTCTGCCAGTACCGACTCACGTGAATCACACTCGACTCAGCTTCCAGGTTAACCTCATGTAGGCTTGCCAGGCGCTGCGCCACCTGCTGGAGAAGCGAACGATCGGTAGCTGTCATGTCCACCAACTCCTTCAGCTGGGCCATCATCACCCGATTAGCTTCTTGCTGGACGGCGGTGGACTGTACCAGCGCTTTCACCACGTCCTCCATGCTCATGCTTGCAATGTGATGCCCGCGTTCTCCACCACAATGTGATAAAACACTCTGGGATCGCCTTTGCTGGGGTCAAAGGTCACGTGCGTTCAGCATGAAACTCAGGCGCAGAGCTGGGATTCGGGTATAACTGACACTGGGTCAGGTTTATTAACGGTGAAAGCAATGCATAAAGAAATAAAACATAAAACAAATCCTTGCCTGTCCGGCACTAACTAAACAAAGTACAACCTAACTACCAACTGGCGGGCTTCTCCCGTCCAGCCAAACCACAGTTGCAGTGGGCACTGCTCTCACTCACATGTGTCTCTCACACAGACAGGCTCTCTGTGTTCCCAGGGTGAGACACTCACACAACCACCTGGCATCCTTTTATATCCACCTCCCATTATTCATTAGCAAGCAGGTGCAATACTGACCAGACTAGGCCACATAGGAAAGGAATCTGGGCGAGATATACCTGCCCTCATCCACTATTCCCACATGATTCTCACAGCCTCAAACTTCTTTGTGTGACTCAGAGCTGAGATATAACGTGATAGAAGATTCCAGTGCAGGGAAGACGGGAAACCTTCATATAGACGGCCGATGGGGATGGAGGCAGTGACCAACTCTGGCCAAATCTGTTCCTAGAGCCGTAGTAGAAGATGAAGATGTCGTCCTCATTATGAAGGAGTTATTTCTCATGTCGCGTGTAATGAATATCTCCTGCAGTATTGCTAATGCCGATTCCAGTGTCGGTAATGAGACGAGAATTAGCGTTATGGAAGATGAGTCTATGAGGAACGTGTTCATCTGCCGACTCCGAGGAGGAAACTGCTTGTTGTCTGTGGCCTAAATATATAGGTTTTATTAGTAGATGTCAGGGAAGACAACTAAACCCTGTAAGATAATAAATCTCCTCATATGTTTCCCTTATTATCTCCAGTAATTGTATTATTACACAGGATTCTTATGATGTTACATCGGATCATCTTCTTCTCATTCAGGTCTCTACAATATTGGATCCTCTCAGTGAAGATCTTCTACATAAGAGAATATTCCTGATTTACCCATCAAGGATGGATATGGACAGAGACAAGATGGTGGAGAGGATGTTACACCTCACCCTAGAGATCCTCTTCCGTCTCACTGGAGAGGTGAGAGATTCTGATGACGTCACATTACATCATTCTTATCTATGGGAATAACAGATGGACAGAACTGGAGAGGTGAGGACTCTGGAAATGTCTGTAGTGAGATTTATTA
Organism: Dendrobates tinctorius; assembly: GCF_039654945.1. Lineage (NCBI taxonomy): Eukaryota > Metazoa > Chordata > Amphibia > Anura > Dendrobatidae > Dendrobates > Dendrobates tinctorius. Next base: position 57,472 of record NW_027362038.1, on the reverse strand, counting down.
ATGTGTCCCTCCATAACCAGGATTACACAGTGGTGAAGAAGACCTCTAGTGATCGCTGTCAGGACCCTGTGTCTGAGGGATGTGGAAGACCCCTGAGCCCAATCACGGGGCCTCCACCTCACCCCCTGATCCATGAGGACATCAATGACCAGAAGATCCTAGAACTCATCTACAAGATGATTGAGCTGCTGACTGGAGAGGTGACACTGTTGGGAATGCTGGGACATTATACAGTAACACTATGAAGGGATCGGGGGGATGACGTTATCATTGTATGTGTCAGGTTCCTATAAGGTGTCAGGATGTCGCTGTCTATTTCTCCATGGAGGAGTGGGAGTATTTAGAAGGACACAGAGATCTGTATAAGAACGTCATAATGGAGGGTCCCCAGCCCCTCACATCACCAGGTAATAGACAGGACTAAATACACACGGCCTATAATTATCTGTATGTAGAGAATGAATTCAGTCCCTGTATGTGTTTCCTCCAGATCTATCCAGTAAGACGACAACACCAGAGAGATGTCCCCGTCCTCTTCTTCCACAGGACTGTAACCAAGAAGATCCCAGTGCTCCTCAGGATCATCAGGTAGATGGAGAGAAGGTGTCAGGAGATCTCCCCTATGATGTGTAGACGGCTGTTAAGGTCTTGTGCTCAGTCTTGTTTTATCCACCAGTATTATATGTTTTATACTTGTGTAATGAGAACGGTGGAGATGGCAGGATTAGAACTGATCATAGATGGGACTTCTCCATCTCTCTGTGACTTTTACAATATTTGTTTCAGGGTGAAGATCTGACCCATATTAATACTACAGAGACATATGTGAGAGATGATGAGCTGTGTAAAGAGGAGATTCCCACATATGACTACCCAGGTGAGTAGTAACCACTGAATGCAGAGAAGTCACAGATTCCTCTCAGTCACCGGCTGTGGCTGCTTTATCGGTGGTGTAGTCCGGCCGTATTACCATCATACCTCCCAACTTTTGAAGAAGGGAAAGAGGCACATTTTAGGCCACGCCCCGACCACACCCATTAAAGAGCTAGTCACACCCGTGTCCATGCCTCAGCCACTCCCAGAGAAAGAGGGGAAGGAAAGAACATAGAGAAAGGAGAGAGAAAGAAAGAACGAACAGAGAGAGAAAGTGGGGAAAGAAAGAGAGAACAGAGAGAAAGAAAGAACAGACAAAGAAAGAGGGGAAAGAAAGAACAGAGAGAAAGAAAGAACAGAGCAAAAGAAAGAACGGAAAGAAAGAAAGAACAGAGAGATAGAGAGAAAATACAGAGAGAAAGAAAAAGGGGAAAGAAATAAAGAACAGAAAGAGAGAGAAAGAGGGGAAAGAAATAAAGAACAGAGAGAGAACGAGGGGAAATAAAGAAAGAATAGAGAGAAAGAAAAGAGAAAGAAAGAGGAGAAAGAAAGAGAACCGAGAGTGTTGTGAGTTCATTTTCCCCTTCATTACTGAGGCCCGAGGAACTCCCTCTTCTGGTAAAGAAAGGTAGTGAGCCTGATTATCAAACACCTGAGGCTGATGATGATGACTGGCTGAGTGGAGTTACTGACTGGATATAAGGCTGCTGACACCCTTCTGCCCTGCGGATGATTTCTCTGTGGGATCCTTGGAGACCAGTCTGAATTCCTGCTCCTCTAAAGCTAAGTTTGCTGCTCGGCCTTTTGCTTTGGTGCTTTGACTTTGTTTTGCTTTGTTTTTCTGGATTTCTGCCATTCCCTGCTGTGATGTGCTGAATTCATTTAGCTCTGTCTTCTGAAAATACCTGAGTGCTGATTTAGTTTTTGAAGCCTAGCTGCTTCAGGGCCTTTTTCATATCAGCTTGTTGGCTTATGTCTTTGATAGGGTTTTGGCAGATTGCAGACAGCAGCCTTCCTGTCCTTTCCTATCTAGGTAGTTTTGGGCCCCGTCTTTGCTCAGTCTATCTTTCTGTCTGTGTTAGTATTTTCATCTTGCTTCACCGTCATTATATGTTGGGGGCTGCCTATTGCTTTGGGGTCTGCTCTGGGGCAGTTTAGATTTCCCCTTTCTTTCTTTAGGCCTATGTAATTCTCTGGCTGTGATCGAGGGGTCTAGGGCATCGTAGGAACCCCCCACGGCTACTGCTAGTTGTGTTGATAGGTTCAGGGGTCTGCAATCTGATAGTTGCCAACTTCTCTGGCTTTCTGGACTTAGCTTGTATTTCTGCTTTTGCCTTCTACGGTGACTCATTCATAACAGAATCACCCGCCATACCGCAGATTCTAGGGTACTCGATAGCAGGAAAGAATTGTATAAAAAAAAAATAAATAAATAAAAAAAAAGTGTATATTTTTTCCTCTATATCTCTGAGGCCGTAGGGGGAATTTTTTTTCTCTCAATGGAGATAAAGCAATTGTCTGATCGTGTGGAGAAGTGCGGGGAATTTCCGCCTACCTTGCTCATTCACATGCTGCTGAACCAAAGATTCCTACACCTGATGTATTTTTTGGGGATCGGTCTAAATTTTTGAATTTCAAAAATAATTGTAAATTATTTTTTGCCTTTAAGCCTAAGGCCTCTTTCACACTTCCGTTTTTTACAATCAGTCACAATCCACCAGGTTTTGAAAAAAATGGATCCTCAAATTTTTTTTGAGGATCCGTTTTTTTCCCCATTGACTTGCATTAATGGCGGATTGTGACGGATTGCTCTCCGTTGCATCCGTTTTTTTTGAGGATCCGCCAAAAATTGCTGTCCGTCACCATCCTCAAAGATTTCAAAACGGAGCTTGTAACGTTTTTTTCTGTGGCGGATCCTCCAGACACTCATTTAACCCGAAATTCTTTCTGGGTGCCGGACAAAAAAAAAAATTCTCTCTCTCTCTCTCTCTTTTCCCGGCCAGCATTTCCTTTATATTTCCGCATTTTCAGGATCCGTCTAAAAACGGATCCTGTGCCATCCGTTCACATCAGTTAACAACCGATCCGCTTCAATGACTTTTTGGCGGATTTGAACTGATGCAAAAAAACTGAAGTGTGAAAGAGGCCTAACTCGTCAGGGAGCTCCGCGCAGCAGGTTAAAATTGTCATCTCTTTGCTGCGGGCGATCCCCAGTATTGGGCGTTTTCTTTGAAACCAGATGATCCTATTCTGACTAATGTGAACGCATTCTTTCAAGCTTTGGGGTTGTTGTATGACGAACCTAATGCCATTGATCAGGCTGAAAAGACCCTGCTGGCATTGAGCCAGGGTCGTGATTCTGCAGAATTGTACTGTCAAAAATTCCGAAAGTGGGCAGTACTTACTACCTGGAATGATAATGCCTTGGCTGCACTCTTTCGGAAGGGGTTGTCAGAAGCCGTAAAAGATACTATGGTGGGATTTTCTGTTCCCTCTGGTCTTGACGATTCTATGTCATTAGCCATTCAGGTTGATCGGCGTTTGCGCGAACGCAAAGCTGCACGAGAGGTGTTGCCACCTGTTGAACAAATGTCTGAACCTATGCAATGTGATAGAGTTTTTTCCAGAGAGCAGCGTCAGGAGTTCAGAAGGCGTAATAAGTTGTGTTTTTTCTGTGGAGGTGCCTCGCATATTATTTCTGTTTGTCCTAAATGAGAGAAACGCTTTGCACACACGTTTTCTGTTGGGGGTGTTCAACCTAAGTTTCTTCTGGCTATTACTCTGATCTGCTCCCTGTCCACCTTTTCCGCCAAGGCTTTTGTGGATTCGGGAGCAGCCCTAAACCTAATGGACTTGGATTTTGCTAAACGTTGTGGATTTCCGATGACACCTCTGCAGACGCCTATCCCTTTGAGGGGGATTGATGCTACTCCTTTGGCTAAAGATAAACCCCAGTTTTGGACCCAGGTGGTAATGCGGGTCGCCCCAGACCATCAAGAAAATTGCAGATTTTTGGTGTTACATAATCTGCATGATACTATTGTTCTGGGGTTTCCCTGGTTACAGATTCATAATCCAGTTTTGGATTGGAAATCTGTGTCTGTGGTGAGTTGGGGTTGTCAGTGTGCCTTTATTGAGGCTCCGGTGTTTTCCACCTCTCCTCAGTCGCATGATGTTCCTGATTATTTGGCGGACTTTTATGATGTATTTAGTGAGAATGAGTCTGCATCTCTGCCTCCTCATAGGAGTTATGACTGTGCAATTGAACTGAGCCCGGGGTGTAAATTTCCCAAGGGTCGGCTCTTCAATTTATCTGTACCCGAGCACGAGGCTATGCGATCCTATATTAAGGAGGCGTTGGAGAAGGGTCATATTAGACCATCCTCGTCACCCTTAGGTGCCGGGTTTTTTTTTGTAGCCAAAAAGGATGGATCATTAAGACCTTGTATTGATTATCGTGCCCTCAACAAAATTACTGTTAAATATCAGTATCCGTTACCCCTGATTTCTGATCTATTCTCCAGAGTTAAAGGTGCTTGCTGGTTTACCAAGCTTGACCTCAGGGGGGCGTATAATCTTATTCGCATTAAGCATGGGGATGAATGGAAGACGGCGTTTAATACTCCGGAGGGACATTTTGAGTACCTGGTGATGCCTTTTGGGCTCACTAATGCCCCTTCTGTCTTCCAGTGCTTCATGAACGATATTTTCCGAGATTTTGTCGATAAATTTTTGATTATCTATCTGGATGATATTTTGATCTTCTCCAAGGATTGGGATTCTCATGTGGAACATATTCGGACTGTGTTCCGGATCTTGAGGGAGAATTCCCTGTATGTCAAAGGATCTAAATGCCTTTTTGGAGTACAGAGGATTTCTTTTTTGTGATTTATTTTGTCCCCGTCAACTATTGAAATGGACCCGGCCAAGATACAGGCCATTCACGATTGGGTTCAACCCACTTCTTTGAAGGCCCTCCAGAAGTTTTTGGGTTTTGCTAATTTTTATCGGAAATTTATAGCAAAATTTTCTAGTATTGCCAAGCCATTGACTGATTTGACTAAAAAGGGTGCTGATGTGTTAAATTGGTCTCCGGAGGCTGTTTCTTCCTTTCAGGAGCTGAAGCGAAGATTCACCTCCACCCGGGTTTTGCTGCAACCTGATGTCTCACTTCCATTCCAGGTAGAGGTGGATGCTTCTGAGATTGGTGCAGGAGCTGTTTTGTCCCAAAAGGATCCTGTAACATCTAAAATGAATCCCTGTGCTTTCTTTTCCCGAAAGTTCTCTCCATCTGAACGTAACTATGATGTGGGGAATAGGGAACTGTTGGCCATGAAATGGGCATTTGAGGAGTGGAGACATTGGTTGGAGGGAGCTAAGCATCAAGTCGTGGTCCTCACTGACCACAAGAATTTGATTTACCTAGAGTCGGCTAAGCGCTTGAACCCTAGACAGGCTAGGTGGGCCTTGTTTTTTACACGTTTTGATTTTGTGGTTTCCTTTCTTCCTGGAACAAAGAATGTCAAGGCAGACGCCCTCTCTAGGAGCTTCTTTGCTGATTCTCCTGTGGTGACCAAGCCTGCTACCATCTTAGGCGAAGGGGTAGTTCTTTCTGCCATCTCGCCCGATTTGAGACGTGCTCTGGAAGAGTTCCAGGAGGACAAACCTGAGCATTGTCCCAGTGGAAAGTTGTATGTTCCTGACCAGTGGAAGAAGAGAGTGATGTCTGAAGTTCATTGCTCTGCTTTGGCTGGTCATCCAGGTATTTTTGGTACTAGAGATCTGGTGAGTCGGTTTTTTTGGTGGCCCTCCTTGTCTCGTGATGTCAGGAATTTTGTGCAGTCCTGTGGGACGTGCTCCCGGTCTAAATCGTGTTCTCGCTCTAGTGGGTTGTTGATGCCTTTGCCTGTCCCCAAGAGGCCATGGACCCATATTTCAATGGATTTCATCTCTGATATGCCTGTCTCTCAGAGGATGACTGTTATTTGGGTGATTTGTGATAGGTTCTCTAAGATGGTTCATCTTGTACCACTCCCTAAGTTGCCATCTTCCTCTGAGTTGGTGCCCCTGTTTTTACAACAGGTGGTTCGTTTGCACGGGATTCCTGAGAACATTGTATCTGACAGAGGAGTCCAGTTTGTGTCTAGATTTTGGAGAACTTTCTGTTCCAGGCTGGGAATTCAGTTGTCCTTCTCCTCTGCTTTTCACCCTCAGACCAATGGGCAGACAGAGAGAACAAACCAGACCTTGGAGTCATATTTGAGATGTTTTATTTCTGCTGATCAGGATGATTGGGTTTCATTTTTGCCCTTGGCCGAATTTGCTTTAAATAATAGAGCTAGTTCTGCCACTTTGATGTCACCTTTTTTTGTAACTTTGGGTTTCATCCTCGATTTTCTTCAGGGCAGGTGGAGCCCTCTGCCTGCCCAGGTGTTGACACTGTGGTGGAGAGAATGCACCAGATCTGGGACCAAGTGGTGGATAAGTTATCTCTCTCCCAGGAAAAGGCCCAGCGGTTTTCCAACCAACATAGGACCATTGGTCCCCAGTTTAAGGTTGGTGATATGGTGTGGTTATCATCAAAAAATATTGCTATGAAGGTGGCTTCTCCTAAGTTTAAACCTAGATTTATTGGACCTTACAAGATTGTGGAGATTATTAATCCGGTCTCTTTTCGTTTGGCTCTTCCTGTCACATTTAAAATCCATAATGTGTTCCATAAATCTTTGTTTAAGAGGTTTGTTGAACCTGTTGTTCCGGGGGTGGCACCTCCAGACCCTGTATTGGTTGAAGGTAACATGGAATATGAGGTAGAGAAAGTACTGGATTCCCGTCTGGCTAGACGGAGACTCCAGTATTTGGTTAAGTGGAAGGGTTATGGTCAGGAGTATAATTCCTGGGTCTCTGCCTCTGATATTCATGCCAAAAGATTGGTGCGTGCCTTTCATCGGGCTCACCCTGATCGCCCTGGTGGCATGGTTGAGGGTTCGGTGACCCCTCCTCAAGGGGGAGGTACTGTTGTGAGTTCATTTTCCCCTTCATTACTGAGGCCCGAGGAACTCCCTCTTCTGGTAAAGAAAGGTAGTGAGCCTGATTATCAAACACCTGAGGCTGATGATGATGACTGGCTGAGTGGAGTTACTGACTGGATATAAGGCTGCCGACGCCCTTCTGCCCTGCGGGTGATTTCTCTGTGGGATCCTTGGAGACCAGTCTGAATTCCTGCTCCTCTAAAGCTAAGTTTGCTGCTCGGCCTTTTGCTTTGGTGCTTTGACTTTGTTTTGCTTTGTTTTTCTGGATTTCTGCCATTCCCTGCTGTGGTGTGCTGAATTCATTTAGCTCTGTCTTCTGAAAATGCCTGAGTGCTGATTTAGTTTTTGAAGCCTAGCTGCTTCAGGGCCTTTTTCATATCAGCTTGTTGGCTTATGTCTTTGATAGGGTTTTGGCAGATTACAGACAGCAGCCTTCCTGTCCTTTCCTATCTAGGTAGTTTTGGGCCCCGTCTTTGCTCAGTCTATCTTTCTGTCTGTGTTAGTATTTTCATCTTGCTTCACTGTCATTATATGTTGGGGGCTGCCTATTGCTTTGGGGTCTGCTCTGGGGCAGTTTAGATTTCCCCTTTCTTTCTTTAGGCCTATGTAATTCTCCGGCTGTGATCGAGGGGTCTAGGGCATCGTAGCAACCCCCCACGGCTACTGCTAGTTGTGTTGATAGGTTCAGGGGTCTGCAATCTGATAGTTGCCAACTTCTCTGGTTTTCTGGACTTAGCTTGTATTTCTGCTTTTGCCTTCTACGGTGACTCATTCATAACACGAGAGAAAGAATGAAAGAGGGGGAAAGAAAGAACAGAGCAAAAGAAAGAACAGAAAGAAAGGAGAGAGAAAGAAAGAGGGGAAAAAAGAACAGAGAGAAAGAAAAGAAAGAAAGAAACGGGAATGAAAGAGAACAGAGTGAAAGAAAGAGGGGAAAGAAAGAACAGAAAGAGAGAGAAAGAAATATTACAGAGAGGAAGAAAAAGAAAGAAAGAACAGAGAGAAAGAGGGGAAAGAAAGAAAGAGGGGAAAGAAATAAAGAACAGAGAGAAAGAAAGAGGGGAAAGAAATAACAGAGAGAGAAAGAGTGGACAGAAAAAAAGAACAGAGAGAAGAAAAAACGAAAGAGGGGAAACAAAGAATAGAGAGGGAGAGAAAGAAAGAGGGGAAAGAAATAAAGAACAGAGAAAGAAAGAGGGGAAAGAAAAAAGAGAGAAAGAAAGATAAGAAAGAAAGATGGGAAAGAAGAGCAAGAGAAAGAGAGAGAAAGAACAGAGAAAGAAAGATTAGCGAGAGAAAGAGGGGAAAGAAAGAAAGAACAGAGCGAAAGAAAAACAGAGAGAAAGAAAGAAGAGAAAGAAAAGAAAGAACAGAGAGAGAGAAAAAAATGAAAGATTAGAGAGCGAGAGAGAAAGAAAGATTCTATAAATATACTATAGCAGCCTGGCTCCCATTGTAAAGCCCACCTGAGCCTCCCAATGCAGGACATATCATGATCCGCTCACATGGCCGGCATCCCCGATTCCAAGGCGATCCCGCTGTCCGCGCTGTTGGAGGATGACACAGTAATTTATCTGAATCATTCCCTGAAGTGCCTCCATGGTTCGGTCACAACCTCCTCCCGAAATTACCTCATTTCCGGTCAGCTTCTAGCACGTAACTTCCGATGGAACGTCACATGCGAATTTTAAAGTGCTCCTTGGGGTTCCGCTGTGTACTCCTGTGTCCGCAGGAAAAGTAAGCTCCTGGCCGGGACAGACTCTCTCTTAAAATCGGGACTGTCCTGCTGGATCCGGGACGGTTGGGAAGTATGAATGCTCCCCACCATACACCTTGTACACGCATGGCTCCGCACACCTCATGCACACACGGTTCCGCTTTGTATGCCTCGTACACATGCGGCTCCGCTCCGTACACCTCGCACACACGCGGCTCCGCTCCGTACAACTCGTACACACACGGCTCCGCTCCAAACACCTCGTACACACACAGCTCCGCCCTGTACACCTCGTACACACACGGCTCCGCTCCATACACCTCGTACACATGGCTCCGCTCCGTACACCTTGTACACACATGGCTCCGCTCCGTACACCTCGTACACACGCGGCTCTGCCCTGTACACCTCGTACACACGCGGCTCTGCCCTGTACACCTCGTACACATGAGGCTCCGCTCCGTACACCTCGTACACACCCGGCTCCACTCCGTACACACGCGGCTCCGCTCCGTACACCTTGTACACACTCGGCTCCGCTCCGTACACCTCTTACACTCGCAGCTCCGCCCTGTACACCCCGTACACATGTGGCTCCGCTCCGTACAACTCGTACACACACGGCTCCGCTCCATACACCTCGTACACATGGCTCCGCTCCGTACACCTTGTACACCTCGTATACGCTCCGTACACCTCGTACACACGCGGCTCTGCTCCGTACACCTCGTACACACGCGGCTCCGCCTTGTACACCTTGTACACATGAGGCTCCGCTCCGTACACCTCGTACACACCCGGCTCCACTCCGTACACACGCGGCTCCACTCGTACACCTCGTACACACTCGGCTCCGCTCCGTACACCTCGTACACACGCGGCTCCGCCCTGTACACCTTGTACACACACGGCTCCGCTCCGTACACCTCGTACACACGGCTCCGCTCCGCACACCTCGTATACACGGCTCCGCTCCGTACACCTCGTACACACATGGCTTCGTTCCGTACACCTCGTACACTCACAGCTCTGCTCCGTAATCCTCGTACACACACGGCTCCGCTCCGTACACCTCATACACACGCGGCTCCGTTCTGTACACCTCATACACAAGCAGGCTCCGCACCGTACACCTCGTACACACGCGGCTCCGCCCTGTACACCTCGTACACACACGGCTCCGCTCCGTACACCTCGTACACACGGCTCCGCTCCGCACACCTCGTATACACGGCTCCGCTCCGTACTCCTCGTACACACATGGCTTCGCTTCGTACACCTCGTACACACACGGCTTCGCTCCGTACACCTCGTACACACACGGCTCCGCTCCGTACACCTCGTACACACGCGGCTCCGTTCCGTACACCTCGTACACACGTGGCTGCGCTCCGTACACCTCGTACACACGTGGCTCTGCTCCGTACACCTCGTACACACGGCTCCGCTCCGTACACCTCGTACACACACGGGTCCGCTCCGTACACCTCGTACACAAGCGGCTCCGCTCCGTACACCTCGTACACACTTGGCTGCGCTCCGTACACCTCGTACACACGTGGCTCCGCTCCGTACACCTCTTACACACACGGTCCTGCTCCGTACACCTCGTACACACGCGGCTCCGCTCCGTACACCTCGTACACACGCGGCTCCGCACCGTACACCTCGTACACACATGGCTCAGCTCCGTACACCTCGTACACACACGGCTCAGCTCCGTACACCTCGTACACACACGGCTCCGCTCAGTACACCTCGTACACACACGGCTCCGCTCAGTACACCTCGTACACACACGGCTCCGCTCCTTACACCTCGTACACACACGGCTCCGCTCCGTACACCTCGTACACACAGGGCTCCACTCCGTACACACACGGCTCCGCTCCGTACACCTCGTACACACACATCTCCGCACCGTACACCTCGTACACACACGGCTCCGCTCCGTACACCTCGTACACACACGGCTCCGCTCAGTACACCTCGTACACACACGGCTCCGCTCAGTACACCTCGTACACACAGGGCTCTGCTACGTACACCTCGTACACACACGGCTCCGCTCCGTACACCTCGTACACACACGGCTCCGCTCCGTACACCTCGTACACACACGGCTCCGCTCCGTACACCTCGTACATACAGGGCTCCACTCCGTACACCTCGTACACACACAGCTCCGCTCCGTACACCTCGTACACACACGGCTCCGCTCCGTACACCTAGTACACACACGGCTTCGTTCCGTACACCTTGTACACTCACAGCTCTGCTCCGTAATCCTCGTACACACACGGCTCCGCTCCGTACACCTCATACACACGCGGCTCCGTTCCGTACACCTCGTACACACACGGCTCCGCTCCGTACACCTCGTACACACGGCTCCGCTCCGCACACCTCGTACACACACGGCTCCGCTCCGCACACCTCGTACACACGGCTCCGCTCCGTACACCTCGTACACACACGGTTCCGCTCCGTACACCTCGTACACACACGGCTCCGCTCCGTACACCTCGTATATACAGGGCTCCACTCCGTACACCTCGTACACACACAGCTCCGCTCCGTACACCTCGTACACACACGGCTCCGTTCCGTACACCTCGTACACACACGGCTTCGTTCCGTACACCTTGTACACTCACAGCTCTGCTCCGTAATCCTCGTACACACACGGCTCCGCTCCGTACACCTCATACACACGCGGCTCCGTTCCGTACACCTCGTACACACGGCTCCGCTCCGTACACCTCGTACACACGTTTCCGCTCCGCACACCTCGTACACACACGGCTCCGCTCCGCACACCTCGTACACACGGCTCCGCTCCGTACACCTCGTACACACACGGCTCCGCTCCGTACACCTCATACACACACGGCTCCGCTCCGTACACCTCGTACATACAGGGCTCCACTCCGTACACCTCGTACACACACAGCTCCGCTCCGTACACCTCGTACACACACAGCTCCGCTCCGTACACCTCGTACACACACGGCTCCGCTCCGTACACCTCGTACACACACGGCTCCGCTCCGTACACCTCGTACACACACGGCTCCGCTCCGTACACCTCGTACACACACGGCTCCGCTCCGTACACCTCGTACATACAGGGCTCCACTCCGTACACCTCGTACACACACAGCTCCGCTCCGTACACCTCGTACACACACGGCTCCGCTCCGTACACCTCGTACACACATGGCTTCGTTCCGTACACCTCGTACACTCACAGCTCTGCTCCGTAATCCTCGTACACACACGGCTCCGCTCCGTACACCTCATACACACGCGGCTCCGCTCCGTACACCTCGTACACACACGGCTCCGCTCCGTACACCTCGTACACACGGCTCCGCTCCGCACACCTCGTATACACGGCTCCGCTCCGTACTCCTCGTACACACACGGCTCCGCTCCGTACATCTCGTACACACACGGCTCCGCTCCGTACACCTCGTACACACGGCTCCGCTCCGTACACCTCGTACACACGGCTCCGCTCCGTACACCTCGTACACACACGGCTCCGCTCCGTACACCTCGTACACACGGCTCCGCTCCGCACACCTCGTATACACGGCTCCGCTCCGTACTCCTCGTACACACACGGCTCCGCTCCGTACACCTCGTACACACACGGCTCCGCTCCGTACACCTCGTACACACGGCTCCGCTCCGTACACCTCGTACACACGGCTCCGCTCCGTACACCTCGTACACACGGCTCCGCTCCGTACACCTCGTACACACAGAACTATGCTCTGTACACCTCGTACACACGCGGCTCCGCTCCGTACACCTTGTACACACACGGCTCCGCTCCGTACACCTCGTACACACGGCTCCGCTCCGTACACCTCCTACACATGCGGCTCCGCTCCGTACACCTCCTACACACGCGGCTCCGCTCCGTACACCTCGTACACACGGCCCCGCTCCGTACACCTCGTACACACGGCTCCGCTCCGTACACCTCGTACACACACGGCTCCGCTCCGTACACCTCGTACACACGGCTCCGCTCCGCACACCTCGTACACAAACGGCTCCGCTCCGCACACCTCGTACACACGGCTCCGCTCCGTACACCTCGTACACACACGGCTCCGCTCCGTACACCTCGTACACACACGGCTCCGCTCCGTACACCTCGTACATACAGGGCTCCCCTCCGTACACCTCGTACACACACAGCTCCGCTCCGTACACCTCGTACACACACGGCTCCGCTCCGTACACCTCGTACACACACGGCTCCGCTCCGTACACCTCGTACACACACGGCTCCGCTCCGTACACCTCGTACATACAGGGCTCCGCTCCGTACACCTCGTACACACACAGCTCCGCTCCGTACACCTCGTACACACACGGCTCCGCTCCGTACACCTCGTACACATATGGCTTCTTTCCATACACCTCGTACACTCACAGCTCTGCTCCGTAATCCTCGTACACACACGGCTCCGCTCCGTACACCTCATACACACGCGGCTCCGCTCCGTACACCTCGTACACACACGGCTCCGCTCCGTACACCTTGTACACACACGGCTCCGCTCCGCACACCTCGTATACACGGCTCCGCTCCGTACTCCTCGTACACACACGGCTCCGCTCCGTACACCTCGTACACACGGCTCTGCTCCGTACACCTCGTACACACGGCTCCGCTCCGTACACCTCGTACACACAGAACTATGCTCTGTACACCTCGTACACACGCGGCTCCGCTCCGTACACCTTGTACACACACGGCTCCGCTCCGTACACCTCGTACACACACGGCTCCGCTCCGTACACCTCGTACACACACGGCTCCGCTCCGTACACCTCGTACACACACGGCTCCGCTCCGTACACCTCGTACACACACGGCTCCGCTCCGTACACCTCGTACACACACGGCTCCGCTCCGTACACCTCCTACACACGCGGCTCCGCTCCGTACACCTCCTACACACGCGGCTCCGCTCCGTACACCTCGTACACACACGGCTCCGCTCCGTACACCTCGTACACACACGGCTCCGCTCCGTACACCTCGTACACACGGCTCTGCTACATCCACCCTGTAAACCCCTCCTGACCCCACACAGAAACTTCCCCTCATCCAGCACCATGACAACCAGCACAGCAGAGTCCTGCACACACTGAGGCCCCTGATCATGTGACCCCTGACTCCTCCCCTCCTGTGACCTCATCACAGGTCCTGTGCGCACAGATGCAACAGACTAGCAAGTCATCGCCGACTGTGGGGGTCGGTGCATGGGGGGGCGTGGTGGCTCAGTGCACTGCGGCTGTGCGGGGCAAAAAAGAGGCCCGCGTGGGACAGGCAGTCAAAAACGGGAATGTCCGCCATATCCGGGACGCTTGGGAGCTATGTTACCATAATCACCATTTTGCCTCTAGATCACAACATTCTCCTCCACCAAAACTATTCACATGACTTTGAGCATTGAAATCCCTTTTCTGTAGAACTTACAACCTGGAGGATCCACCCTACCCCCTGGGATTAGGAGACGCTGACCGTTACCTGCCCAGATCTGTAACTATAAAGCCAAATGACAGCGTACGTAGAATGTGCTGACAAGATAGAAAATCACTTGAAGAAAAATCTTATGCTGCGCCTGTAAGAGAAAGCGGAGGGTAATGATGCTGTTGGCTTCCTAGATCCCTGAGATCTTATCGGATGAATCTTCTCTCCCTTCTGTGCTGCTGAATGTCTCGTGGTCCCTACAAGACCAGGTCCAGTCTTTTTGGCCAAACTTCCCTTTTATGAGCGACACCAGTAAATGTGCAGTGAGGCCAAGTGTGAATTTCTGTCCAATAGCAGCAGAGTTTCCCTTTATCCTGACTTTTCAATTTGTATTAAAACCAACTAACTTCCAGGAGGATTGTGATAATCTCCAGGACAAACATTCCACCTGTGTGTGGGGGGGGGGAGAGAGAATGAGAGAGAGAGAGAATTTTTTTTTGTCCGGCACCCAGAAAGAAAAAAACGTTGCAAGCTCCGTTTTGAAATCTTTGAGGATGGTGACGGACAGCAACTTTTGGCGGATCCGCAAAAAAAACGGATGCAACGGAATTCTCAAGTCACATGAAAAAAAGAAAAAAAAAAAGAGAGGGTCCTTGAAGCTATAGATTGTATTGAAAGGCATGCCTACCTTGTTCTCTTCTCCCCTCCAGCCACTGTTCCTGGCTCAGAGGAGCCAATTTCTTCTGTAGGCATGCAAAATATGATTGCCATGACCCCGGGGACTTTACCCTAACAGGGTCCTATAAAATATAAATGCTTCTGGAGACCAGGGGGCCATACCGTGATGGTTACCCCTCCATATCAGGGGGCCATACCCGAGATGGTTACCCCCTCCACACCAGGGGGCCATACACGAGATGGTTACCCTCCACACCAGGGGGCCATACCTGAAATGGTTACCCTTCCAAACCCGGGGGGGTCATACTGTGATGAACACCCCCCCCAACCAGAGGTCCATACTTAATATGGTTACCCCTACTAACCAATAACTTCAAGGACCCACTAAAAGGAAAACAAATAACTGTTTTGTTTTTTTGTTTTTGTTTTCATTTTTTGTTTTTTAAATTTTTAATTCATGTTCTTATTAAAATAAACATAAAATAAACATCAAGGCATAAATAACATTAACACGCTGGGGGGAGTCCTTGAAGCTCCCAAATCTGGTGATTACAAACATAAAATGTACCAACAATTACTCCCAGCCGTTACCCCACTAGCTCGGGAGCACCATAGCCACAAGGGTTCCAATGTTCACTTGAATTTCCTGGGGATCCGACAAACTCTTGCCGAAACTCCCCTCCACCTTTCACCAGGTCCAGAACCATATTAACTACCAAAAAGAGGAATCCATATCCCAATGGATCCCCCAGACCAATTTCTAACCAACTTCAAGGACCCCCCCAACCACCAGGCTCCAGGTAATCCACTCAGGCCTGTGCTATCTGCCAACTTAAGTAATATAAAATAAGCACTTGGTGGGTATACACTGATCCCTTTTTTTTTTTTAATATAATTATTATTCACACCTTTATTAAACAAACATACCATAAAACATCAAACATAAATAATATTAACACGCTGGTAGGAGTCCTTGAAGCTCCCAAAATCTGGTGATTACCAAACATAAAGTGAACATGAAATGTACCAACAATTACTCCCAGCCGTTACCCCACCAGCTCGGGAGCACCATAACCACAAGGGTTCCGATGTTCACTTGAATTTCCTGGGGATCCGACAAACCTTTGCCGAAACTCCCCTCCACCTTTCACCAGATCAGAACCATATTGAATTCCAAAAGGAGGAATCCATATCCCATTGGATCCCCCAGACCATATTTAACCAACTTCAAGGACCCCTCCAACCGCACAAGATGTGGGATAAGTGAGGGTGAAAACCATGCAGGTTTACAACGATGGTATACAACAGGTTAATAATGGAAAATATCCCATCGTAAGGTCCAGAAATAGACAGAGATGGGCAATGCTGTGTTATATGCTGTAACCATAAATGTGAAGCCGCCTGCTCCTCTACAGCAGTTACAGACTCTAATCACCAGCTGCGCATAAATGGTAAGAAACATGTAGGTCTAATATCAGCTGCCTGCAGCCATAGGTGTGTGAGCAGAAAACTGCAAGTTCTGTATCCCAGTCACTCTACTACATACACTTACAATAGACGAGACACAGGGCTGAAAACTGGGCCCATGAGGTGTCCTCCAGAGCAATGTGCCGCTTCACACTAGGAGTGCCCACTCACTGCCCGCCATGTGAGGAGTTATTACTGCCCACTCACTGCCCGCCATGTGCGGAGTTATTAGTGCCCACTCAAATGTGCCGAGTTACTCCACGATTATTTATTTTACACATGATTAGAATTGAGCGAAACGGGTCGGTCAGATTCAAAAATCGCTGACTTTCGCCAAAGTCTGGTTTCGCCGATCAAAACCCGACCCTAGCGTAAGGTCAGCCATGAGGTCGCCGATCAGCGCGCCAAAGTTGCGTTTCAAATAATCCTTTCAGCGCCTTTTCTCACCCAATGATGGAGGACGCACACTGTGGGCAACGCGATGATATGCGCAGCGGCCAGCACCATCTTAGAGAAGGGCAATGAAGTGATTGGCTGACTTTGTGTGGTGTCACAGGGGGTATAAAAGGCTGTGAACACCGATCACCATCTTCTGCCGATAGCATAGCGAGAGGTTGCTGCTGCTGATTCTGAACAGGGAGAACATTAGGCAGGGAAGAATAAAAAAAAAACTGCTTCTGCTGATAGCGCTTTTCACTGTACAGTTGGTGTGCAGTGAAAGGGGAGAATTTTTGTTGTGTGCAGCAGCGCTGGTGGTGATTAGGCTGCCTTTTAAGGCTACCTGCTAGCTGCATTGGTGTGTGCACACTGCTGTTCAAACTGCTTTTTTCAAAGCACTCCAAATTTTATTATTTTGTCCTGGTGAGATACTGAGCGTTCATTTTTTCACACACCGTCTAGCGGTGTATGCTCCTCACACACTACCGTGTACCGGCTAGTATCACGGACAAATAGAAGCTACCTGTGTGTGACTCTGGAAAAAAGAAACTAGGAGTTTGTCCGTTTTTAAACACCTACACCTTAGAGTTGTGTCCATTTTTCAAACAGTTTCGTATATCTGACAGCGTGTGTCAGTCCGTATACAAATACACGGAGCTTGACAATTTTACATACACCGTACAGTGGTGTACGCTCCTTACACACTACCGTGTACTGCCTTCTAGCACGGACAAATAGAAGCTACCTGTGTGTGACTCTGGAAAAAAAAAACGAGGAGTTTGTCCGTTTTTCCAGACCTACACCTTAGAGTCGTGTCCATTTTTCAAACAGTTCCGTATATCTGCTTGTTGGATTACGGTCCAATACATACTGTGAGAGCGTCTGTGAGTAACATAATATATATGTTGATTTAATTTGTTTAATACACCTTACACAGCTGGACGCTCCTCATACAGTACCATCTCTCTGCTGGTATTTTTGGTACATTTTCCCAAACATGTGGAAGTATGGTGGAAGAGTCCGTGGACGTGGGCAGGTGGCGCAGCTGGTACTGATGGTGGTGGTGCATCGGCTGGTTCTGGCAAAAGCACAATAGCAGCTAAGGCAGGAGGTGTTGAGCCTGCGTCATCCTCTGGCCCAAGAAGGCCTGTAAGGTTGCCTTTTCTTGGAGTCGGAAAACCGCTTTTAAAGCCGGAGCATCAGGAACAGGTTTTGGTGTACATTGCCAAAACAGCCACCAGCTCTATCGCCTCCTCTTCTAAACGGTCAAAAACTGCAAGCACAGTCGTCAGTGCAGGGTTCTGGTCATAAAAAAACCCTTTCCTTGTGTCCTTCACCCCCACCAAAAGTTACAGATGCGGCAGCCCACACTTCAGATTACTCTATGGTGCTCTTTTCACATACCATGCCTTGGTTATACAGTCAAATCCAGAATTCCCCAGTCCAAGATAAATCTTACATGGAGTGCACTGATGCACAGCCACTGCTAGATGATTCTGCTGGTACATTGACCCACAGCACTACATTGCCCTCGCAGTCTATTGAGCCAGAATCTGACCCAGATGAAACCCAGGTGCCCCTTCCTGCATACCATACCACCTTACACGGTGACACAGAGGAACGTAAAGAGGAAGGTGCAGATGACTTTGAAGAGGAGGTGATGGATGACCCAGTTCTGGACCCGGATTGGCATGCATTGGGGGAGGAGGGTGGCGCTGGCAATAGTTCAGATAAGGAGAAGGATCCGCAGCAGGCATTGACATCACAGCAGCGGTTATCTAGCAGGCCCTTAGCTGTCCTAAAACGTGGAACAAGAGTTGCAGGACAGCTTGACCAGATGGTCAACTTAGCACAGCGTGCAAGGCCAGAAAATGTTTACCATAGTAGGAAGAGTTCAGTGTGGCACTTCTTTGTCCAAAAACCTACTGATGAGGCAAAGGTTACCTGTAAGAAGTGCGGAAGGACCCTGTGTTTGAACACATACATTGCCAAACTAATCTCATTAGAGATGATGCCCTACCGTTTGGTTGAAAGTGAAGCTTTCCGCGACCTCATGGCCTACGCTGTCCCACGCTATGACCTACCCAGTCATCACTTCTTTTCTCGAAAAGACAACCCTGCCCTCCACCGGCATGTGAAAGACCACATTGTCCATGCAATAAAACAGTCAGTGAGTGGAAAGGTGCACCTCACAAGGGATGCAAGGACCAGTATTCATGGCCAGGGCCGTTACGTGTCCATCACTGCGCACTGGGTTAATGTGGTGGATGCAGGCTCCACTGGGGACAGCGGCGGTGGAACAGTGCTGCCTAGCCCACGGTATAGGAAACAGTTGGCTGTAGGCTTTCGCTCCTCCTCGTCTATCAGTGAAAGCTCGTCCACATAGCGCAGTCGCATGAGCACTGCATCCGCAGCTGGCAGTGTTGCACACGAGGTGTCCCACTATCGAACAGCTAGTGGTAAGCATCAGCAGGCTGTGTTAAAGATGATGTCTTTGGGCGACAACAGACACACAGCGGAGGTACTGGACGACTACTTGCAGCGAGAAACAGAGTCATGGCTGGGCAGTCTACATCTTGAGGCTGGCAAGGTAGTCAGTGATAACGGCCTTATTTTTGTGGCAGCCATAGCCTGTGCAAAACTCAGCCACATACCTTGCCTGGCTCACACTTTGAACCTGGTGGTGCAGTACTTCCTCAATAATTATCTGGAGTTAACACCCCTGCTCCATAAGGTGCGAAGACTGTGCTGGCACATCTGTCGCTCGGCCGTACACTCCAGTCGTATGCAGAAGCTGCAGCGATTGCTCCTCCTCCCCAAGCACCGCCTAATCTTAGACGTTGCAACAAGGTGGAACTCCACCCTGCACATGGTTGAGAGGCTGTGCGAACAGAGGCAGGCTGTAATGCATTTGTGGGAGGATACACGGGCAGGCAGTTTGAGGGAAGACATGAAATTGTCGGGTGTGCACTGGTCAAAGCTGAAAGACCTCTGTAAAGTCCTTCAGTGTTTTGAGGAATGCACACGGCTGGTAAGCGCAGATGACACCATCATAAGCATGAGCATCCCACTTATGCGTCTGCTCATGCAAAATTTGACGCACGTTAAGGATCAGGTGTCTGCAGCGGAGGAGGAAGGAAGCCTTGATGACAGTCAGCCATTGTCTGGTCAGGGAACTGTCCTGGACAAGGTGGAGGAAGAGGAGGAGGATGAGGGGGATAATTATTTTGGGCAGGAGGATGTTTCTCAGGGGGCAAGAGAAAATGTTGGCGTTCCAAGGTCAGGGGCAGTGTTTGTGCGTGACTGTAGGGATGTGGATTTGCCAGAAACTGCTCCTCCACCCACCACGGGCAGTCCATCATTGACACCTGGAACATTGGCCCACATGTGCGACTATGCTTTGCGGATCCTAAAAATGGACCCCCGCATTGCCAAAATGAGATGACGACTACTGGCTGGAGAGCATCCTCGATCCACGCTGCAAAGGGAAATTACACAACATCATGCCACAGGAGAACCTAGAGATAATATTGGCAAACAAACAAGCAACTCTGGTAAACCGTTTGAGGCTTTCCCAGCATACAGCAGTGGTGCTGGTTCTCCCACGAGCCGTAGTGGGCACAATGGAAGAGGTGTTCGTGGTGCACACAGCAGAAGTGGCGTCGGAGACAGGGGTTTAATGACCATGTTGTGGAATGATTTCTCAAGTACCGCTCACATGACTGCTAATACTGCATCGATTAAAAGTGACAGGAGGCAGCAGTTGTCAACTATGGTTACAAACTACTTTTCCTCCTATATCGATGTTCTCCCTCACAGGTCATTCCCCTTTGACTATTGGGCCTCTAAACTGGACGCCTGGCCTGAATTGGCACAATATGCCTTACAGGAGCTCGCTTGCCCTGCTGCTAGTGTGTTATCTGAAAGAGTCTTCAGTGCTGCTGGATCAATCCTGACAGAAAAAAGGAACTGTCTGTCTACCCAAAATGTTGATGATCTAACCTTCATTAAAATGAACCATGCATGGGTTTCAAAGGATTTTGTCCCACCTTCCCCTAATGACACATAGGTTACCAGAAAAGTGCCTTGGTTTTTCCCTCCTCTTCCTCGTACTTGCCCAATTATGCCCTTTGCAGCAGCTGAATGTCCAGCCAACACATCTACATATGCCAATTTTTATACCTCCATAACTGAGCTGCCCACCCCTCCCCCAACGGCTGAGGTCAAGACCTGGCTCACCCGAGCAAGTGCCGTTGCTCTGAACAGGTGGATGGGCCCACTGATGGCCGACGGCAATGGCACAGGACCCATCATAGTACAATACAGGGTCTCAGACGGTGGGAGGGCCCACTCGCCGTCAGACACACCAGCGTACTATGAGGGGCCCTGTGCCAGTACCGTCGACCACAATTGTGCCCCCTCTGCTTGGTCATGGCCACCGCACTTGAAAGTTGAAATACTTACCTCTCCCTGTATTAGATATGGTCTTGCTTTTAAAATATTCAGGAGGCCGTAATGGCACAGTGAATAATAAAAATGTAGAGTAGGATCCCTCACATGAGATTGCCTTGGC
The DNA here is from genome assembly GCF_039654945.1 of Dendrobates tinctorius. Lineage (NCBI taxonomy): Eukaryota > Metazoa > Chordata > Amphibia > Anura > Dendrobatidae > Dendrobates > Dendrobates tinctorius. The sequence continues at coordinate 36,194 of NW_027362038.1, read as the reverse complement.
GTGGCGGGGTGGCTCAATTTATTGATCAATAATATTTTGCCAAATGTCTCATTTTGAATACAGTCAGATGTTAATATGTGCATTGCACTTCATGTTATGCGTTCTGACCACAAGCAGCACTGGCTTCTTTCTTTTTATATTTGCATATTGCGTTGCGGCTGACCCCCACTGTTGCCGTGCGCGCTGGGTTATGTTCACCATTTTTGCTGTGTTCATTGTGATGGATCTAGGCTGCTGTGCACACACACAGCAGCCCCGCCCTGCCCCAGGCTTTATTTAATTTGTGCACCTGTGTCTGAGCCTGCATCGCCCTTCATCTGTGTTTGCTGGTCGGGCAGTGTGTGGAGGTTAAACCTGAGATGTCTGTGTTCAGAACTGGTTGGCCTTTATCTGCACTTGTTTCATCTGGCTGCACGGGAGCGATTCAGACATGTTTCAGGTACGTTTGCATTAGATATGGTCTTGCTTTTAAAATATTCAGGAGGCCGTAATGGCACAGTAAATAATAAAAATGTAGAGTAGGACCCCCCCACATGAGATTGCCTTGGCGCGGCGGGGTGGCTCAATTTAATGATCAATATTTTGCCAAATGTCTCATTTTGAATACAGTCAGATGTTAATATGTGCATTGCACTTCATGTTATGCGTTCTGACCACAAGCAGCGCTGGCTTCTCTCTTTTTATATTTACCATTTTTCAATGTATCCTCTCATGCCAATCCAATAGAACCGCCTACGGCCTGTGGCTTCTGTCTTTTGCACTCCAAAATGACCAGACACATCATGATAGGCGTTGAGGACCATGGGTACATCTCTCCCTGTGATCACAATTTGATGGAGACGCGTAATGGTGATGTGATCCACGCTACTGCGATAAAGCAATCCTTTCTTCACAAAGAACCTTTTTCGGTTTCTCCACAGACACAGTAATTGAGGGTCTGCATCGCCTCTGCAACATATACCGGGAGGTTTTCCCGCCATGAGTAATTCCAACATTTCTGCTAACACTCGACTTTGCGTCTATACTTGTATCCATGTAGTTTCCAGTAGCGAAGATTATTGACTGGCTTACTGAGATTGAAATATATACGAAGATTTAAAAGTACCACAACACTGTATACTGATGTACGCTATGAATACCTTTCCCTTTTTCTACTTTTTTAATTCTGGTGTAATACATAGTGATCCTGTGAGTGTCTGTGTCTGACTCCGGAAGTATAGATGGAAATTTAACCCTAGACTGGACACACCTGGTATGTGCTGATACAGTACCTTGTTTCAAAAATTTGTATTAAGGTATCATCTGTAGGATAACCAACTGGGGGGGAACCCTCTTCTTGCCGCAAACAAACACGAGACTGAGACAGAGTTTATGTTGAACAGGTCAGTTTTTAATGCCCATCCTTCTGTCGACAACAGCAATTCACCACAGCCGTTTCACATTTCTCTGTACACAGGCCCCGGTACCTTCACTTCCTCTGTAACTATAATGGTGGCGTCCTCTGTGGCTCTTCCACTGTGGCTGGCCTAGGCCCAACCACCACAGTGCTGCACCAGTCTGAGCACACCGTCCGTATGATAGCCCCAGGCCGTCTTCGTCTGCGGCTACCGTCCTCTGGGCCACCCCCCCATGACCGCCTCAACTGTCAGTCCTCTCTGGAGCCTTTTCACTGTCTATTTCCTCAGCAGAACTTCCTCCTTACTGTGTTCCCTTCTCTGACTGACTCTTCCAAAACCTTCCATCAGCCTTTTATACTTCCAGTTCTGGTAACTCCGCCCACCATCACCTAACAGTTTCTCTGACCAATGGCAGTTAATCAGTCCCACTCCTACACTCTCCACTGCCCTCCAATGGGCAAGCTAAAACACTGCACCCTTTCTCTTTATCTTAGCGGTTTCACACCTACACTGCGCTACACCTCTGCTTCTCACTACAGGTTGGTTTGTCTGTCAGTCCACCTTCCCTACATCATCCATAGTGAGTGAGCGTGTGTGGGTTACGCCTTCTATATATATGGTGAATCGGAGAAACAAATTGTTATGCTATACTCGATACAGCTTGTATCTTGTTATACAGTACCTTTGTTCGACATTTATCATTACGGTCAAATCCATACTGTGTAAGCGTCTGAGAGTGACTACGGGACTATTTATACAGAGATTTCAATTGTACCCTAAAAATATATACTTGCTATCTTGTTATCCAGGAACTTTTTTACAACATTTTTCATTATGGTCAAAACAATACTGAGTGAGCGTCTGAGGATGACTACGGAAATATATACCAATATTTTTAATTTGGGCAACACTGTATACAGTAAAACGCTTCTGATACAGTAACCTTTTTAGCTATTTAGATTCTGGTGTAATTCATAATGAGCCTGTAAACGTCTGTCTGTTACTCCAGCAATATATTTGGAACTTTAAGATTACCCCAACTCTGTATACAGCTGTACGCTTGTGTTACATTACCCATTTACAGCTTTTCATATTCTTGTGTAATCCTTACTGGGCCTGAAAGTGTTTGTGTCTGCCTCCTGAAATGCATACGGAGAATCAGAATGTTTACACTATACTATATATACCTTGTATCTGGTGATACTGTTCCTCTTTTTCAACTTGTTATTTTATTGGGTAATCCATACTGAGCCTGTGAGCGTCTGTATATGCCTCATGAAATATATACAGAGATTTACTGTTATCCATATACTGTATAGAGCTGTACGCTTCTGATACAGTACCATATATCTGCTGGTATTTTGGGTCCATTTTAAAAAACATGAGGAAGTATGGTGGAAGAGGACACGGCTGTGGGCGTGGAGGGCCACCTGGTACTGATGGTGGTGGTGGTGGTGGTGCATCTGCTGGTAGAGCCAAAAACACAATAGCAGCTAAGGCAGGAGGTGTTGAGCCAGCATCAGGGTGTAGCTCTGGAAGGCCTGTAAGGCTCCCTTTTCTGGGAGTAGGTAGACTGCTTTTAAAGCAGGAGTATCAGGAACTGTTTGTGACTTACATTGCTGAAACAGCCTCCAGCTCTATCGCCTCCTCTTCTGAAGTTGTAATAAATGCAAGCACTGAGTCGTAACTGCAGGCTTCTGGTCAGGAACATCCCCTTTCCTTGTGTCCTTCACCCACACCAAAAGTGAAGGATGTGGAAGCACACACCTCAGATTACTCCATGGAGCTCTTTTCACTTACCATGCCTGGGTTAATTAAAAATAGGGCCCATCATGTACTGGAGCAATGTAAATGGGGCAGATCAGACACTGGAGCAGCATCTAAGGAGCAAATTATACACTGGAGCATTACAAATGGGGCCCATTATACACTCACTGGCCACTTTATTAGGTACACCATGCTAGTAAGGGGTTGGACCCCCTTTTGCCTTCAGAACTGCCTCAATTCTTCGTGGCAGAGATTCAACAAGGTGCTGGAAGCATTCCTCAGAGATTTTGGACCATATTGACATGATGGCATCACACAGTTGGCGCAGATTTGTCGGCTGCACATCCCTGATGCGAATCTCCCGTTCCACCACATCCCAAAGATGCTCTATTGGATTGAGATCTGGTGACTGAGGAGGCCATTTGAGTACAGTGAACTCATTGTCATGTTCAAGAAACCAATCTGAGATGATTCGAGCTTTATGACATGGCGCATTATCCTGCTGAAAGTAGCCATCAGATGTTGGGGACATTGTGGTCATAAAGGGATGGACATGGTCAGCAACAATACTCAGGTAGGCTGTGGCGTTGCAACGATGCTCAATTGGTACCAAGGGGCCCAAAGAGTGCCAAGAAAAAATTCCCCACACCATGACACCACCACCACCAGCCTGAACCGTTGATACAAGGCAGGATGGATCCATGCTTTCATGTTGTTTACGCCAAATTCTGACCCTACCATCCGAATGTCGCAGCAGAAATCGAGACTCATCAGACCAGGCAACGTTTTTCCAATCTTCTACTGTCCAATTTCGATGAGCTTGTGCAAATTGTAGCCTCAGTTTCCTGTTCTTAGCTGAGAGGAGTGGTACCCAGTGTGGTCTTCTGCTGCTGTAGCCCATCTGCCTCAAAGTTCGATGCACTGTGCGTTCAGAGATGCTCTTCTGCCTACCTTGGTTGTAACGGGTGGCAATTTGAGTCACTGTTGCCTTTCTATCAGCTCGAACCAGTCTGCCCATTCTCCTCTGACCTCTGGCATCAACAAGGCATTTCCGGCCACAGAACTGCCGCTCACGGGATTTTTTTTCTTTTTCGGACCATTCTCTGTAAACCCTAGAGATGGTTGTGCGTGAAAATCCCAGTAGATCAGCAGTTTCTGAAATACTCAGACCAGCCCTTCTGGCACCAACAATCATGCCACGTTCAAAGGCACTCAAATCACCTTTCTTCCCCATACTGATGCTCGTTTTGAACTGCAGGAGATTGTCTTGACCATGTCTACATGCCTAAATGCACTGAGTTGCCGCCATGTGATTGGCTGATTAGAAATTAAGTCTTAACACACAGTTGGACAGGTGTACCTAATAAAGTGGCCAGTGAGTGTATATGGAGCATTATTAGAGCCCATCATACACTGGAGCATCATCCATGAGGCCCATCATGTACTGGAGCAATGTAAATGGGGCAGATCAGACACCGGAGCAGCATCTAGGGGGCACATTATACACTGGAGCATTACAAATGGGGCCCATTATATATGGAGCATTATTAGAGCCCATCATACACTGGAGCATCATCCATGAGGCCCATCATGTACTGGAGCAATGTAAATGGGGCAGATCAGACACCGGAGCAGCATCTAAGGGGCACATTATACACTGGAGCATTACAAATGGGGCCCATTATATATGGAGCATTATTAGAGCCCATCATACACTGGAGCCTCATCCATGAGGCCCATCATGTACTGGAGCAATGTAAATGGGGCAGATCAGACACTGGAGCAGCATCTAAGGGGCACATTATACACTGGAGCATTACAAATGGGGCCCATTATATATGGAGCATTATGTGGAGCTCATCATATACTGTATGGAACATTATATGTGACCAATTATTCTGTATGGAGAAATATATGGGGCTCATTATTCTGTATGGCGCACAATGTGGTGGCCATAACACTGTATGGAGTAATATACTGTCTTTTTTGAGCTATTGTACAATTTGAAATAGATAATATCAGTCATGTCATGTAAGCAGTGAAGTATGTGTCATTGTACTATACCTATATTTCTGTGGCGTCATGAGTTGTGGTATGTGTTAAAGGGTTGCACTGACACTCTTTGGCCCAGGGCACGCGAAAAGCTGGAGCCAGCCCAACCCCCCCACAACTTTAGCCAAATAACCCCCAGTTTTCAATGCGTAACTATTCTTAGGAAGTAAATTAAGGTTGATAAGCTTCAGTTATAAGAATTGATGTTTTTGGCATTGAAATGGGCACTGTAGGTGTGTTTACTGTCTTTCACTCCCTGCCGACTTTGCTTCTCCATTGACTTGCATTGGGTTTCGAGTTTCAGTCGGCCACCGACTTTTCCCTATAGTCGGCCGATTTCGTTCGTTCATGAAACTCGACTCGACCTGAAAAAAGGCAAAGTCGCTTATCTCTACACATGATAAAACATAATCCATTCAGGCCTGTGCTATCCACCATCTTAGGTAATATAAAATAAGCTCCCGGTGGGTACACTCTGATCATGCAACATACGAGGGAGACGATATACAGAAACAGGATGGATATATCCAGCAGGACAGCATGTAACATAAAAGGACAAAAGGCAGCAATAGCTACAGAAATAAAGCACTAAGCTGGAAGTCATGCGTTTTGACACCTGTGGATTCTTATAATGGAGCAGGTGTAAAACGCTGCGGAATCTGCACAAAGAATTAACATGCTGCAGAAATGAACCCTCAGCGTTTATGCTGCGGATTTTCTGCACCATGTGCACAGCGTTTTTTCTTTTACATTGACTATAATGGTACTGTACAATGCAGGAGAATCTGCTGCGGATCCGCAGTAGAATCCACAACGTGTGCACTGACCCTTACAATAAGATGCTTCAGATTGAAGATAGAGGAGGGAGGGGTTTGGGTGTGTTTTGGAGTGGGTGTGCTAGGTGCTGGCTTACAGGCCAGTGCAATGCATCATGGAACATGTAGTATTAGAGCACAGTAAGTCGGGAGAAAGAAAGTTGTCGATTAACCCCATGAGAGCTGCAGCCAGCACTGAAAATGTGCTACTAGAGCATGATGAAAGGTAATATTGCTAAAATAAACATAGTGGATGTTTTTAGTGGCACATAATAACAAGATTTATGAAAAAAAAAAGTTATAGTAGTGGGCAACTTCTTTAAGTAGAAATGTTCAAAAATATAAAACTCAAGGATATTTTATTAAAGAAACTTGTTTTTATCTTAGCAGATGACTGTACCAGGAGATCAAATGGACAGCTGACATCTTCAGTTTTTAAATCTGATGATCTTGAGATCCTACAAGATACAACTGAAGTGAATGCCATTACTCCAGATATATCATTATCCATTCACAGCAAAGATCTGTCATCTGGTCCTATGAAACAGGTCCCATCTTCTGATTCATTACTGACTGCTAAGGAAAATCAAAGTCACAAAAGAGGCAATAAAAAACAAACTGCTTCTAAAGCAAAGAAGTCATTTTCCTGTTCAGAATGTGGGAAATATTTTAACCAGAAATCAAATTTGGTTAATCACCATAGAACTCACACAGGGGAGAAGCCTTTTTCCTGTTCAGATTGTGGGAAATGTTTTAACCAGAAATCAAATTTGGTTAATCACCATAGAACTCACACGGGGGAGAAGCCTTTTTCCTGTTCAGATTGTGGGAAATGTTTTAACCAGAAATCAAATTTGGTTAATCACCATAGAACTCACATGAGGGAGAAGCCTTTTTCCTATTCAGATAGTAGGAAATGTTTTAACCAGAAATCACATTTTGTTAAACACCAGAGAACTCACACAGGGGAGAGGACTTTTTCCTGTTCAGAATGTGGGAAATGTTTTAACCAGAAATCAAATTTGGTTAAACACCATAGAACTCACACAGGGGAGAAACCTTTTCCCTGTTCAGATTGTGGGAAATGTTTTAACCAGAAATCACATTTTGTTAAACACCAGAGAACTCACACAGGGGAGAAGACTTTTTCCTGTTCAGAATGTGGGAAATGTTTTGCAGATAAATCAAATTTTGTTACTCACCATAGAACTCACACAGGGGAGAAGCCTTTTTCCTGTTCAGAATGTGGGAAATGTTTTAACCAGAAATCACATTTGGTTGATCACCAGAGAACTCACACAGGAGAGAAGCATTTTTCATGTTCAGAATGTGGGAAATGTTTTGCACGTAAATCACTGCTTGTTACTCATCAGAGAACTCACACAGGGGAGAAGCCTTTTTCATGTTCAGATTGTGGGAAATGTTTTAACCAGAAAGGGAATCTTGATGAACACCAAAGAACTCACACAGGGGATAAGCCTTTTTCATGTTCAGAATGTGGGAAATGTTTTAACCGGAAAAGGGATCTTGTAAAGCACCAAAGATCTCACACAGGAGGGAAGCCTTTTTGATGTTCAGAATGTGGGAAATTCTTTACTCAGAATTCAAGTCTTGTTACACATGAGAGAATTCACACAGCAGAGAAGCCATATTCATGTTAAGAATGTGTGAAATGTTTTAAATGGGAAATAGATCTTGAACGCCATCAAAGAACGCGCACATGGGGAGAAGCCTTTTCTCCTGTTCAGAATGTGGGAAATGTTTTAACTCGAAAGCAATTCTTGTTAGACATCAGAGAACTCACACAGAGGAGAAGCTATTTTCATTTTCTTAATGTGGGAAATATTTTACTTGGAAATCAACTGTTAATAAACATCAGAGATGTCACATAGGGGAGAAGCCTTTTTTATGTTCATAATGTTGGAATAGTTTTAACCAAAATAGAATCTTCTTAAATGGGTTGTCTCTTGTCATTCCTCATGTTTGCTGATAAAAGTAAACTTTATTAATTCCAAATGTAAAACTATACCCATAATTCACCCCTGAAGGTTAGTCAATGGGTGACTAATAGAAAAAACATGTACCCAAAGTTCAGTGGGTGAGATGATGTATACACACTCACTGTCCAAGCCTCTCATTTCTACGGGTTTCATCGTCCTCACCAAAGGCGACTCATCAGGAGACTATTTAATATTGACCTATATTCAAATGAGACTAGACAAAAAAAACTAAAATCATGTATCATGTTATCTGAAACAGTCAGAAAACTAGCCACTAGAGTTGAGCGACTTTTGGTTTTTTAGGGTCGCGTTTCGTTTCGTGAAACCCGACTTTTCCAAAAGTCGGGTCGAGCAAGATCGTCTGATTATAGGGAAAAGTCGGGGTCGTCCCGAAACACGAAACCCAATGTAAGTCAATGGGGAATAAAAGTCGGCAGTGAGAGGAGGACAGGAAACACACGTACAGTGCCCATTTGAATGCCAAAAGCATCAATTCTTCTTACTTAAGCTTGTCAACCTTAATTAACTTCATAATACAAGTTACGCACTGAAAAATGGGGGTTATTTGGCTAAAGTTGTGGGGGGGGGAGGGCTGGCTGCAGGTTTTCATGTGCCATGGGCGAAAGAGCGCCCCTTTAACACATACCACAACTCATCATGCTCCGATACGGCAGATAAATAGCGGTATAGTACAATGAAAAATACCTCACTTTTTACATCTCATGACGAGGCCCATCTATTTCTCCATACAGAATCATTGGTCCCATATAATGTTTGAAACAGTATATGATGAGCTCCACATAATGCTACAGTATATGTTGGTCCCCATGGATGAAGCTCCACTGTCTTATGGGCCCAAATAATGCTCCAAACATAATGGGCCCCATTTCTAATGCTCTAGTGTATAATGGGCCCTGTAAATGCTGCTCCAGTGTCTGATGTCCACCTTTGGAATGTTCCAGTGTATGGTGGGCCCCATCTATCATTCTCCAGAGTATAGTGCTCCCCAAAAATTGCTGTCCCAACATTGAAAACAATCAAATAAGTCTCCTCGCTAGGGAATCCCTGTACTTGTCTGGACAGGTGCTGTAGCTTGCTTAACAGCTCGCCAGCCATTCTCACGCCCAGTATGGATTGCACGTGATTGCACAAAGGTTAGAAAGGGTACCGTATCCCTGGATAACATGTATGGATAGCGTACACATTCAAAATATATGTCTCAGGAGGCAGGCTCAGACGGTGTTAGGCCCAGTATGGATTGCACGTGATTGCACAAAGGTTAGAAAGGGTACCGTATCCCTGGATAACATGTATGGATAGCGTACATATTCAAAATATATGTCTATACAGCATGAGGCAGGCTCAGACGGTGTTAGGCCCAGTATGGATTGCACATGATTGCACAAAGGTTAGAAAGGGTACCGTATCCCTGGATAACATGTATGGATAGCGTACACATTCAAAATATATGTCTATACAGCATGAGGCAGGCTCAGACGGTGTTAGGCCCAGTATGGATTGCACGTGATTGCACAAAGGTTAGAAAGGGAACCGTATCCCCGGATAACATGTATGGATAGCGTACACATTCAAAATATATGTCTATACAGCATGAGGCAGGCTCAGACGGTGTTAGGCCCAGTATGGATTGCACGTGATTGCACAAAGGTTAGAAAGGGTACCGTATCCCCGGATAACATGTATGGATAGCGTACACATTCAAAATATATGTCTATACAGCATGAGGCAGGCTCAGACGGTGTTAGGCCCAGTATGGATTGCACTTGATTGCACAAAGGTTAGAAAGGGTACCGTATCCCTGGATAACATGTATGGATAGCGTACACATTCAAAATATATGTCTATACAGCATGAGGCAGGCTCAGACGGTGTTAGGCCCAGTATGGATTGCACGTGATTGCACAAAGGTTAGAAAGGGTACCGTATCCCCGGATAACATGTATGGATAGCGTACACATTCAAAATATATGTCTATACAGCATGAGGCAGGCTCAGACGGTGTTAGGCCCAGTATGGATTGCACGTGATTGCACAAAGGTTAGAAAGGGTACCGTATCCCTGGATAACATGTATGGATAGCGTACACATTCAAAATATATGTCTATACAGCATGAGGCAGGCTCAGACGGTGTTAGGCCCAGTATGGATTGCACGTGATTGCACAAAGGTTAGAAAGGGTACCGTATCCCCGGATAACATGTATGGATAGCGTACACATTCAAAATATATGTCTATACAGCATGAGGCAGGCTCATACGGTGTTAGGCCCAGTATGGATTGCACGTGATTGCACAAAGGTTAGAAAGGGTACCGTATCCCTGGATAACATGTATGGATAGCGTACACATTCAAAATATATGTCTATACAGCATGAGGCAGGCTCATACGGTGTTAGGCCCAGTATGGATTGCACGTGATTGCACAAAGGTTAGAAAGGGTACCGTATCCCCGGATAACATGTATGGATAGCATACACATTCAAAATATATGTCTATACAGCATGAGGCAGGCTCAGACGGTGTTAGGCCCAGTATGGATTGCACGTGATTGCACAAAGGTTAGAAAGGGTACCGTATCCCCGGATAACATGTATGGATAGCGTACACATTCAAAATATATGTCTATACAGCATGAGGCAGGCTCAGACGGTGTTAGGCCCAGTATGGATTGCACGTGATTGCACAAAGGTTAGAAAGGGTACCGTATCCCTGGATAACATGTATGGATAGCGTACACATTCAAAATATATGTCTATACAGCATGAGGCAGGCTCAGACGGTGTTAGGCCCAGTATGGATTGCACGTGATTGCACAAAGGTTAGAAAGGGTACCGTATCCCTGGATAACATGTATGGATAGCGTACACATTCAAAATATATGTCTATACAGCATGAGGCAGGCTCAGACGGTGTTAGGCCCAGTATGGATTGCACGTGATTGCACAAAGGTTAGAAAGGGTACCGTATCCCCGGATAACATGTATGGATAGCGTACACATTCAAAATATATGTCTATACAGCATGAGGCAGGCTCAGACGGTGTTAGGCCCAGTATGGATTGCACGTGATTGCACAAAGGTTAGAAAGGGTACCGTATCCCCGGATAACATGTATGGATAGCGTACACATTCAAAATATATGTCTATACAGCATGAGGCAGGCTCAGACGGTGTTAGGCCCAGTATGGATTGCACGTGATTGCACAAAGGTTAGAAAGGGTACCGTATCCCTGGATAACATGTATGGATAGCGTACACATTCAAAATATATGTCTATACAGCATGAGGCAGGCTCAGACGGTGTTAGGCCCAGTATGGATTGCACGTGATTGCACAAAGGTTAGAAAGGGTACCGTATCCACGGATAACATGTATGGATAGCGTACACATTCAAAATATATGTCTATACAGCATGAGGCAGGCTCAGACGGTGTTAGGCCCAGTATGGATTGCACGTGATTGCACAAAGGTTAGAAAGGGTACCGTATCCCCGGATAACATGTATGGATAGCATACACATTCAAAATATATGTCTATACAGCATGAGGCAGGCTCAGACGGTGTTAGGCCCAGTATGGATTGCACGTGATTGCACAAAGGTTAGAAAGGGTACCGTATCCCCGGATAACATGTATGGATAGCGTACACATTCAAAATATATGTCTATACAGCATGAGGCAGGCTCAGACGGTGTTAGGCCCAGTATGGATTGCACGTGATTGCACAAAGGTTAGAAAGGGTACCGTATCCCTGGATAACATGTATGGATAGCGTACACATTCAAAATATATGTCTATACAGCATGAGGCAGGCTCAGATGGTGTTAGGCCCAGTATGGATTGCACGTGATTGCACAAAGGTTAGAAAGGGTACCGTATCCCTGGATAACATGTATGGATAGCGTACACATTCAAAATATATGTCCATACAGCATGAGGCAGGCTCAGACGGTGTTAGGCCCAGTATGGATTGCACGTGATTGCACAAAGGTTAGAAAGGGTACCGTATCCCTGGATAACATGTATGGATAGCGTACACATTCAAAATATATGTCTCAGGAGGCAGGCTCAGACGGTGTTAGGCCCAGTATGGATTTGACGGCCCAGATTACACAGCGGAGGAGCAGGGAGAGGTAAAGATTGCAAATGCTGGGGCCCTGTCCAAGCAAGGGGGGCCCACTCGTGGGCGTCGGTACTGGCACTGGGCCCCTCATAGTACAGCGGTGTGTCTGACGGCGGGTGTGCACCACCACCGTCAGAGACACTTGATTGCACTATGAGGGACCCTGTGCCAGTGCCCGCGCCCAAGAGTCGGCCTACCCACCTGTCCAGGGCAACGGCACTCGCACGGTGTCGTGCGCTAGGTGTTGACCCCGGCCATGGGGGGGGAGGCAGCACAGTTAGGGAGTTTTAGAAAGTGGCATATGTTGATGTTGGACATTCAGCTGATGCAAAAGGCGAAATAAGTGAAGTACCAGGAAGAGGTGGACCAAAGCAAGCCATTTTTCTGTCACCCTATGTGTCATCAGGGGAAGGTGGGACAAAATCCTTGGAAACCCATGCGTGGTTCATTTTAATGAAGGTTAGATCATCCACATTTTGGGTTGACAGACGGGTCCTTTTTTCTGTCAGGATTGATCCAGCTGCACTGAAGACTCTTTCCGATAGCACACTTGCAGCTGGGCAAGCGAGCTCCTGTAAGGCATATTGGGCCAATTCAGGCCAGGTGTCCAGTTTAGCGGCCCAATAGTCAAAGGGGAATGACCTGTGTGGGAGAACATCGATATGGGAGGAAAAGTAGTTTGTAACCATAGTTGACAACTGCTGTCTCCTGTCACTTTCCATCGATGCAGTATTACCAGTTGTGTGAGCGGTATTTGAAAAATCAGTCCACAACATTGTCATGAAACCCCTGTCTCCAACGCCACTTCGGCTGTGTGCACCACGAACACCTCTGCCAAGCTGCCCCCGGCCCGTACGGCTCGTGTGAGAACCATCACCGCTGCTGTGTGCTGGGAATGCCTCAAGCAACCGATTTACCAGAGTTGCTTGTTTATTAGCCAATATTAGGTCAAGGTTCTCCTGTGGCATGATGTTTTGTAATTTGCCTCTATGGCGTGGATCCAGGATGCTGGCCAACCAGTAGTCGTCATCGTTCATCATTTTGGCAATGCGGGGGTCCCTTTTTAGGATCCGCAAGGCATAATCTGACATGTGGGCCAATGTTCCCGGTGTCAATGATGCACTGCGAGTGCTGGGTGGAGGAGCACTTTCTGGCAAATCCACATCCCTCCAGTCACGCACAAACCCTGTACCAGACCTTGCCACGCCAACATTTTCACTTGCCCCACGAGATGCATCCTCCTCCCCTAAGTAATCATCCCCATCATCCTCCTCCTCCTCCTCTTCTTCCTCCACCTCGTCCAGGAGAGGTCCCTGAGCAGACAATGGCTGAATGTCATCAAGGATTCCCTCCTCCTCTTCCTCCTCATCAACATTGGCTGCAGACGCCTGCTCCTTAAGGTGCGTCAAAGTTTGCATGAGCAGACGCATAAGTGGGATGCTCATGCTTAGGATGGCGTCGTCTGCGCTTACCAGCCGTGTGCATTCCTCAAAACACTGAAGGACTTTACAAAGGTCTTTCAGCTTCGACCACTGCACGCCTGTCAACTCCATGTCTGCTCTCAAAGTGCCTGGCCGTGTATCCTCCCACAAATGCATTATGGCCTGCCTCTGCTCGCACAGCCGCTCCACCATGTGCAGGGTGGAGTTCCACCTTGTTGCAATGTCGATAATGAGGTGGTGGTTGGGAAGGTGGAGCAATCGCTGCAGCTTCTGCATACGAACGGAGTGTACAGGCGACCGGCGGATGTGCGCGCACAGTCTTCGCACCTTCTGGAGCAGGGCTGTTAACTCCGGATAATTTTTGAGGAAGCACTGCACCACCAGGTTCAAGGTGTGAGCCAAGCAAGGTATGTGGCTGAGTTTTGAAAGGGCTATGGCTGCCACAAAATTACGGCCGTTATCACTAACTACCTTGCCTGCCTCAAGATGTACACTGCCCAGCCATGACTCAGTTTGTCGCTTCAAGTACTCGGCCAGCACCTCGGCGGTGTGTCTGTCGCCCAAACACATCATCTGCAACACAGCCTGCTGCCGCTTTCCACTAGCTGCTCGATAGGGGGACACATCGTGTGCAACATTGGCAGCTGCAGATGGAGTGCTCGTACGACTGCGCTCTGTGGACGAGCTTTCGCTTCTGGAGGAGGAGGAGGAGGGTCGAACGCCTACAGCCAACTGTTTCCTATACCGTGGGCTAGGCAGCACTGTCCCACCACCGCTGTCCCCTGTGGACCCTGCATCCACCACATTAACCCAGTGCACAGTGATGGACACGTAACGGCCCTGGCCATGCCGACTGGACCATGCATCAGTTGTGAGGTGCACCTTTCCGCTCACTGACTGCTTGAGTGCATGGACAATGCGGTCTTTCACATGATGGTGGAGGGCTGGGATGGCTTTGCGAGAGAAGAAGTGGCGACTGGGTAGGTCATAGCGTGGTACTGCATAGGCCATGAGTTCGCGGAAAGCTGCGCTTTCCACCAACCGAAAGGGCATCATCTCAAACGAGATTAGTTTGGCAATGTGGGCGTTCAAACCCAGTGTACGCGGATGAGAGACTGAGTACTTTCTTTACCTACTCATAGTGTCTGGGAGGGTGAGCTGGACTTGAGAGCTGCATATGGTGGAAGTAGCGGTGGACAGGGCGGACTGAGAGAGGGTTGATGATGGTGATGGAGTTGGTGTTCTTTCTGATGGCCTAGAATCAGTCTTTCGTTGATATAACAGTGGGATTCCCTGACTGCTGTGGTCTTGCAACGACACCTCAACATTTGCTGCTGTGCTAACCGGTGGGCTTACAGTGGGGGAAACAATGTAGTGTTGCTGACTACCTTCGTTGTGATCAGTTGCACATGTGGCACTTGAGGTTTGGTGTTGTGTCCACGCTTGCAAGTGCATGCTGGTTAAATGTCTAAGCATGCAACTGGTATTCAAATTTTTCAGATTTTTCCCTCGGCTAAAGGTCTTTGCGCACTTCTTACAGATAACCTTGGCCTGATCATGAGGATTTTGTTCAAAAAAGTGCCACACTGCACTCTTCCTACTTTGGCAGACATTTTGCGGCCTAGCACGATGTGATCTTTTGACCCTCTGGACAAGCTGTCCAGCAACTCTTTTGATGTTTGGAACCTGTCTTCGGAGTGCTCCGGGCCTGCCAGATAACAGCTGTTGCGATGTCGATGTCTGCTGTGGATGCTCCTCATCTGAGCTATTGGAAGCAGCACCCTCTTCCCCCAATGGATACCAATCTGGGTCAACAACTGGGTCATCCATCACCTCCTCTTCTATGTCATGTGCACCTTCCTCTGTGTCACCGTGTATGGTGGTATAGTGTGCGGGAAGGGGCACCTGAGTCTCATCAGGGTCAGAATCTGGCTCTGTACACTGCGAGGACAATGTAGTGCTCTGAGTGAATGTACCAGCAGAATCATCCATCAGCGGCTGTGCATCAGTGCACTCCATGTCAGATTCATCTTGGCCTGGGTAATTCACCATTTCACTTGATAATCCAGGCATGGTATGTGAAAACAGCTCCATGGAGTAATCAGTAGTATGGCCTGCGTCATCCTTCAATCTTGGTTGGGGTGAAGGACACAAGGAAAGGTGTGGTTCATGAACATGAGCCTCCAATGACGACTCAGTGCTTTTACTTTTTACAACTGAAGAAGAGGAGGCGATAGAGCTGGAGGCTGAGTCAGCAATGTAAGACAAAACTTTTTCCTGATGCTCTGGCTTTAAAAGCAGTTTGCCAACTCCTAGAAAACTAAGCGTTCGAGGCCTTATGTAGCCAGACGATGATGCAGGGTCAGCACCTCCTGCACTCGGTCCTATTTTGCTCTTGACACTACGATCAGATCCACCACCAACACCATCATTACCAGCTGCCAACCCCCGCCCAATTCCACGGCCTCTTCCACCAGCCTTCCTCATTTTTGGTAGAAATGTAGACAAAATCCAACAAACTATATAGTAATGTAAAACAAGGTACAAGGTGTCTATAGGACAGGGGAGATTTAGAATTTCTGCACACACTTGTGGACAGTGGACACTTTTGGATTGTGTGAGGCCCACTGATATCTGAGCGCTATGTGACAGGCTCGATGGCACAGCTGCCTGTGACAAAAGTGACGAGAGGATAATGGAGATTTTGAATCTCTGCGCACACTTTTGGACACTGGACACTTGTGGATTGTGTGAGGCCCACTGATATCTGAGCGCTATGTGACAGGCTCGATGGCACAGCTGCCTGTGACCAAAGTGACGAGAGGATAATGGAGATTTTGAATCTCTGCGCACACTTTTGGACACTGGACACTTGTGGATTGTGTGAGGCCCACTGATATCTGAGCGCTATGTGACAGGCTCGATTGCACAGCTGCCTGTGACAAAAGTGACGAGAGGATAATGGAGATTTTGAATCTCTGCGCACACTTTTGGACACTGGACACTTGTGGATTGTGTGAGGCCCACTGATATCTGAGCGCTATGTGACAGGCTCGATGGCACAGCTGCCTGTGACCAAAGTGACGAGAGGATAATGGAGATTTTGAATCTCTGCGCACACTTTTGGACACTGGACACTTGTGGATTGTGTGAGGCCCACTGATATCTGAGCTCTATGTGACAGGCTCGATGGCACAGCTGCCTGTGACAAAAGTGACGAGAGGATAATGGAGATTTTGAATCTCTGCGCACACTTTTGGACACTGGACACTTGTGGATTGTGTGAGGCCCACTGATATCTGAGCGCTATGTGACAGGCTCGATGGCACAGCTGCCTGTGACAAAAGTGACGAGAGGATAATGGAGATTTTGAATCTCTGCGCACACTTTTGGACACTGGACACTTGTGGATTGTGTGAGGCCCACTGATATCTGAGCGCTATGTGACAGGCTCGATGGCACAGCTGCCTGTGACCAAAGTGATGAGAGGATAATGGAGATTTTGAATCTCTGCGCACACTTTTGGACACTGGACACTTGTGGATTGTGTGAGGCCCACTGATATCTGAGCTCTATGTGACAGGCTCGATGGCACAGCTGCCTGTGACAAAAGTGACGAGAGGATAATGGAGATTTTGAATCTCTGCGCACACTTTTGGACACTGGACACTTGTGGATTGTGTGAGGCCCACTGATATCTGAGCGCTATGTGACAGGCTCGATGGCACAGCTGCCTGTGACAAAAGTGACGAGAGGATAATGGAGATTTTGAATCTCTGCGCACACTTTTGGACACTGGAC
This sequence comes from Dendrobates tinctorius, assembly GCF_039654945.1. Lineage (NCBI taxonomy): Eukaryota > Metazoa > Chordata > Amphibia > Anura > Dendrobatidae > Dendrobates > Dendrobates tinctorius. The sequence continues at coordinate 18,779 of NW_027362038.1, read as the reverse complement.
ACTTGTGGATTGTGTGAGGCCCACTGATATCTGAGCGCTATGTGACAGGCTCGATGGCACAGCTGCCTGTGACCAAAGTGATGAGAGGATAATGGAGATTTTGAATCTCTGCGCACACTTTTGGACACTGGACACTTGTGGATTGTGTGAGGCCCACTGATATCTGAGCTCTATGTGACAGGCTCGATGGCACAGCTGCCTGTGACAAAAGTGACGAGAGGATAATGGAGATTTTGAATCTCTGCGCACACTTTTGGACACTGGACACTTGTGGATTGTGTGAGGCCCACTGATATCTGAGCGCTATGTGACAGGCTCGATGGCACAGCTGCCTGTGACAAAAGTGACGAGAGGATAATGGAGATTTTGAATCTCTGCGCACACTTTTGGACACTGGACAATTGTGGATTGTGTGAGGCCCACTGATATCTGAGCGCTATGTGACAGGCTCGATGGCACAGCTGCCTGTGACAAAAGTGACGAGAGGATAATGGAGATTTTGAATCTCTGCGCACACTTTTGGACACTGGACACTTGTGGATTGTGCGAGGCCCACTGATATCTGAGCGCTATGTGACAGGCTCGATGGCACAGCTGCCTGTGACCAAAGTGACGAGAGGATAATGGAGATTTTGAATCTCTGCGCACACTTTTGGACACTGGACACTTGTGGATTGTGTGAGGCCCACTGATATCTGAGCGCTATGTGACAGGCTCGATGGCACAGCTGCCTGTGACCAAAGTGACGAGAGGATAATGGAGATTTTGAATCTTTGCGCACACTTTTGGACACTGGACACTTGTGGATTGTGTGAGGCCCACTGATATCTGAGCGCTATGTGACAGGCTCGATGGCACAGCTGCCTGTGACAAAAGTGACGAGAGGATAATGGAGATTTTGAATCTCTGCGCACACTTTTGGACACTGGACACTTGTGGATTGTGTGAGGCCCACTGATATCTGAGCGCTATGTGACAGGCTCGATGGCACAGCTGCCTGTGACCAAAGTGACGAGAGGATAATGGAGATTTTGAATCTCTGCGCACCCTTTTGGACACTGGACACTTGTGGATTGTGTGAGGCCCACTGATATCTGAGCGCTATGTGACAGGCTCGATGGCACAGCTGCCTGTGACCAAAGTGACGAGAGGATAATGGAGATTTTGAATCTCTGCGCACACTTTTGGACACTGGACACTTGTGGATTGTGTGAGGCCCACTGATATCTGAGCGCTATGTGACAGGCTCGATGGCACAGCTGCCTGTGACAAAAGTGAGGAGAGGATAATGGAGATTTTGAATCTCTGCGCACACTTTTGGACACTGGACACTTATGGATTGTGTGAGGCCCACTGATATCTGAGCGCTATGTGACAGGCTCGATGGCACAGCTGCCTGTGACCAAAGTGATGAGAGGATAATGGAGATTTTGAATCTCTGCGCACACTTTTGGACACTGGACACTTGTGGATTGTGTGAGGCCCACTGATATCTGAGCGCTATGTGACAGGCTCGATGGCACAGCTGCCTGTGACCAAAGTGACGAGAGGATAATGGAGATTTTGAATCTCTGCGCACACTTTTGGACACTGGACACTTGTGGATTGTGTGAGGCCCACTGATATCTGAGCGCTATGTGACAGGCTCGATGGCACAGCTGCCTGTGACAAAAGTGAGGAGAGGATAATGGAGATTTTGAATCTCTGCGCACACTTTTGGACACTGGACACTTATGGATTGTGTGAGGCCCACTGATATCTGAGCGCTATGTGACAGGCTCGATGGCACAGCTGCCTGTGACCAAAGTGATGAGAGGATAATGGAGATTTTGAATCTCTGCGCACACTTTTGGACACTGGACACTTGTGGATTGTGTGAGGCCCACTGATATCTGAGCGCTATGTGACAGGCTCGATGGCACAGCTGCCTGTGACAAAAGTGACGAGAGGATAATGGAGATTTTGAATCTCTGCGCACACTTTTGGACACTGGACACTTGTGGATTGTGTGAGGCCCACTGATATCTGAGCGCTATGTGACAGGCTCGATGGCACAGCTGCCTGTGACAAAAGTGACGAGAGGATAATGGAGATTTTGAATCTCTGCGCACACTTTTGGACACTGGACACTTGTGGATTGTGTGAGGCCCACTGATATCTGAGCGCTATGTGACAGGCTCGATGGCACAGCTGCCTGTGACCAAAGTGACGAGAGGATAATGGAGATTTTGAATCTCTGCGCACACTTTTGGACACTGGACACTTGTGGATTGTGTGAGGCCCACTGATATCTGAGCGCTATGTGACAGGCTCGATGGCACAGCTGTGACAAAAGTGACTAGAGGATAAGGGAGATTGGATTGCTTTTAAAAAAGCAGCTTGCGGAGCAGTGGGTAAACAGCAATGCCAGCGTGTCAGGAAGCCTTAAAAGGCAGCCCAACAACCAACACCACTGATACACCACTATATAGCCTCCCCTTGCACTGCACACACAGTGACTTGTGTGTTGTGTAGGCCAAATCGCTAGCAGCAGAAGCAGTTTTTTTGTCTTCTTCCCTGCCTAACGCTCTCCCTACAGAATCAGCAGCAACCTCTCCCTATACTAAGATCGGCAGAAGTAAGATGGCGGTCGGCGTGCACGCCCTTTTATACCCCCTGTGACGCCCACCAAAGCAAGCCATTCACTTGCATGCCCTTCTGAAAGATGGTGGTGACCCGTGCCTAGGTCATCACGTTGCCCACAGTGTCCGTGGATCCTGATTGGCTGAAAAAGAGCGCAAAACAAACTTTTGAAACGCGACTTTGGCGCGTAAGTCGCCGACCTCGTGGCCGACCTCATCCTAGGGTCGGGTTTCGTTTCATGAAACCCGACTTTGCCAAAAGTCGGCGACTTTTGAATTTTTTCGACCCGTTTCGCTCAACTCTACTAGCCACATATTGGCAGATCCCAGACCTCAAACTATATACTTGGTAAGTTTATAAGCCACTCCAGTGTCAGGAATAGATAGTGTGATGGTGTGATATGTTATGTGGATGTCATTTTTTGTATATTCCTATTTTTAACAATTCCAGTTATTTTCATAGTGTTTTTCTTATTACATTGTAAGCCTACAGCCTCACTGTATCTGTCTCTTGATGACCCCCTGTAGTGCATTAATCCCTAAGGCCTTTTGTTCTCCTCTGGGAGGTAACTTGTTTGACTACCCCTGGACAAGGAAGGGGGTGGGGGAAAGAACAGCAGCTGGACAACAAGTCAGTTCCGGTAGAGACAAGATGGTGAAAAGGCTGCATTTCAGAGAGAAGGATCCATTATTATCCTCTGGTACTAGAGTGTTTTGGAATCTCATTTCCCTGGACATTTTATCCTGATACTGGACATCATTCTTATTCTGGACTATCTTATCCTTTGTGTGGTGGACTGAATATGGACCTTTTCGTATTTTTGCCTGAATAAAGGTCTTGGAATTGTTCACTCTTCGCTTGCTCTGTTGATCGTGTGATACCAGAGAAGGACCCCGTGACAACTGGTGGCAGCAGTGGGATCAACAGTGCGTCACCCAATGGAGAACCACCCACAGCGTGAGTACAGAAATTGCACTGTATGCAGTTTACAGGAGAGAGCCAGAGACCTGGGCCTGAACTACCAGGGACTGACTAAAAAGGCCTTAATCGATCTACTGGTGGGCGCTAGCCCGGCCACCTCCTCCCAGATGTCTGAAGGACGAGCACTGGAGACAGGGATCCCCATCCAGAAAAGCCAGTGGATGGTGTGGTATGAAGAAGAGATGGCGGTTCTGGGCCCCGGCGTCTCTCAGGAGTACAAGGAGGAGGCTGCCCGCCAGGCACAGCGGAGACAGGAAGCAATGGAGCTTGAAAAAGGGAGTAACGCAATGTGGAGTGTAACCCCAACAATCCGGGAGCCTGTACGGATCACCCGGACAGAGTTTAAGCCATTTGATGATGTTTCTGGAGATGTGGAGGGGTTCTTCAAAGACTTTGAGCAGCAGTGTGCTGTGATGGAGGTGCCCCCACTCTAGCTGGATGCGTTTGTTAGTGGGGCTCCTGAACGGAAGCATGGCGGAGGCTTACCGAACCATTGATGCACTGCGGAATCGGGATTATAACATTGTAAAGCGGACTATCCTGGATTACCATGCTATCACCCCAGACTCATATAGGGCCAAGTTCCGAGACCTCCCATGCACCACTGGAGGATCGTTTAGGATGTATGCACATAAGATGTCCGAGGCATGTCGGAGATGGCTGGAAGCAGAAAACGCCTTTACTGTGGAAGATGTTATACAGGCGTTCCTTATAGAACAATTTCTTGCCAAGTGCCCTGCAGAGGTACGGGAATGGGTCCGGGAGCGCACGCCATGTACCGTGGATAGAACTGCAGCCCTGGCCGATGAAGCCCTTACTATCCGTCCGCAATGGAGGAGGCTTCTGGACAATGAACCACGGCCTGCTCTCACGCCCCATCCCCCTCCAATTATATCTGCCCTTCCACCTAGTCGCAAGCCGATGACAATCACGCCTCACAATCCTAGGCCCCAACAGTTCCGACCACGACCTGGGGGTATCACGGAGAGGAGGTGTTATGGCTGTGGGCAACCTGGACATTTGCAGTCTGGCTGCCCCTCCAGGATTCGGAGGGAGCCCCATGCAGCCCCACCTCATCCAGTGCATCTTGTACATTCCACCACACCTGAGGAAGAGCTACCACCACCCCCACCAGAGTGGACCACCGACCACGGCACCATAGATACCCCTCCAGGAGTGTACGGACTCCGGCCTCTGTCCTTTAGCTACTCAGAGCAATGGCAACGCCACCTGCAGGATGTCTTTATTGATGGGTACAAAGTGTCAGGATTTAGAGACACGGGGGCATTCTTGACTATCGCTGACCCCCGTGTGGTTCGACCCGAGGCAATTTACCAGGGTCCGGGAATTCCCATTGTCCTGGCGGGCGGTGCCCGCAAATATATACAGCGAGCTTCTGTGCGTTTGGATTATGGTTGTGGAGAAAAACTGTGTTCGATTGGAGTTATGGGAGGACTTCCTGCAGATATCCTCCTTGGGAACGACATTGGGGAGTTACAGTGCCAATTTGTGGGAGCAGTCACCCGACTACAGGCCCTTCAAGCACTACGTCATCCGGACCCCACCGGGGAGCAACCACCACGAACCGCATCAGAGTCGGTAAGCAATACTTTCGCTGCTACTACATTGGGAGAGTCTTGGGACAGAGAGGAGTTTAGGAGAGAAATAGAGGGTGACACTACCTTAGCAGCCCTTAGGCGAAAGGCAGAAACTGGGCACATGGGAGATAATGGGGATGGCTTCACTCGAGAAAACGGACTGTATTATCGTGTAACAAAGGGCAGTGACCAGGGCAACCCTGACGCAACGACCAGGCAACTCATTGTCCCTCAGAAGTACAGGGCACAGCTACTTCAACTGGTCCATGACATCCCCTTGGCTGGGCATCAAGGGAGAAAAAGGACTGAAAAGAGACTCACCCAAAGTTTTTACTGGCCGGGCGTCTCGCAGTCGGTAGCCCATTATTGCAGCACCTGCGATGTGTGCCAGCGAATGCGGCATCCAGGAGCTCGACATAAGGTACCCCTGCAATCCCTGCCCATAATTGAGGAACCATTTCAACGTGTAGCCGTCGACATCATAGGTCCTCTGGCCCACCCCAGCAGGTCAGGGAAAAAATATATCCTGACCGTGGTGGATTATACCACTAGGTATCCTGAAGCTGTGGCCCTGTCCAGTATTACAGCAGTAAAGGTAGCCGAGGCCCTTGTTACCATCTTTACCCGGGTAGGGTTTCCTAGTGAAATATTGTCGGATCAAGGCACTCAGTTCATGTCAGATCTGGTCCAGTCCCTATGGCATACCTGTGGTGTTCGAGCCATTCGCACCACCCCATACCACCCGCAGACCAACGGACTATGTGAACGCTTTAATGGAACCCTAAAAAATATGCTGAGGGCTTTTGTTGATGTTGAAAAAGACTGGGAAAAGTACCTGCCACATCTCCTCTTCGCCTATCGGGAGGTTCCCTAAGAGTCCACAGGTTTCTCTCCCTTCGAACTACTGTTTAGCCGGAAGGTCCGTGGGCCTCTCACTCTTCTGAAAGAACATTTGGAGGGAGACATCTCAGATACCGGAATGCCCATCATTCCCTATTTTCTAGAGCTCAGAGACCGTCTAGCCCAGCTAGCTAACTTCGCTAAAGAACATCAGCGAATGGCCCAGTCCAGACAAAAAAACCTGGTATGACAGTAATGCCAGGAACCGGGAATTTATGGAAGTACAGCAAGTGCTCATGATTACTGCTTCCCCTTCCAACAAGCTTCAAGCAGTGTGGGAAGGCCCTTATCAGGTTGTCAAGAAAATTAATGACACTAACTATGTTATTGCCCTGGACTCTAGTGGTCGACGACAGAAAACCGTCCACATTAACATGCTGAAAGACTACCATGACCGATCTCTGCCTGTTCTAGCTGTCTGCCACCCCCTAGTGATACCGCCGATGACGAGTATCTCCCAGATCTCCTCCAGGTTGCCCAAGCGGGAGGATCACTGGAACAAGTGCCCCTGGGCTCCCATTTATCGGATATACAAAAGGACGATATTGTCGCCGTACTAAGGCCGAGGGCTGCTGCTTTCTCCTCAAAGCCGGGGAAGACTACTCTCACCAGTCACCATGTGGAAACCCCCGGACAACGCCCCATCCAGCAGGCTGCCTACCGGGTTCCAGAGGCTGTTCAAGGCATGATAAAGAACGAACTGGAGGAGATGAAACAACTGGGAGTTATTCAGCCATCTCACAGTTCTTGGGCCTCTCCTGTCGTCCTGGTCCCCAAGAAGGATGGTACAACACGATTCTGCGTTGATTACAGACGACTAAATGATGCCACCAGGAGTGATGCTTATCCCATGCCCAGGATTGATGATCTATTGGATCGTCTGGCAAGTGCCCAATTTGTGACCACATTAGACTTGAGCAAGGGGTACTGGCAGATACCCCTAACGGAGCACGCTCGGGAGCGCTCAGCCTTCATTACTCCATTTGGGCTTTATGAGTTCCTGGGAATGCCCTTTGGGATGAAAACTGCCCCCGCTACTTTCCAGAGACTGGTGGATCGACTGTTACAACAATGTCAGGACTTTGCCTGTGCTTACTTAGACGACATCGCCATTTTTAGCACAACCTGGGAGGAACATCTTAAACACTTGGGCATAGTGCTGGACTGTATCCTTACTGCAGGACTGACCATTTGCCCTGATAAGTGCCAAATAGGGATGGCTGAGGTGCAGTACCTCGGGCATAGAGTAGGGGGTGGGACACTAAGGCCAGAGCCTGCCAAGGTGGAAGCCATTAGCAACTGGTGTAGACCCCAGACTAAAAAGCAGGTACTTGCATTTTTAGGAACTGCTGGTTACTATCACAAATTTGTTTCTAACTTCAGCACCTTGGCCAAGCCCCTAACCGACCTGACCCGCAAGAACATGCCTAGGAATGTGACATGGACGCCTGCATGCGAGGATGCCTTTTCAGCGTTAAAGACTGCCCTCGTCACTGCTCCTGTCTTGGCTGCCCCGGATTATAAACGCAGGTTCCTCGTGCACACAGATGCATCCACCTTTGGGATTGGGGCAGTACTTAGCCAAGTGAACGCCGCCGGAGAAGAACATCCTGTTGCTTTTGCCAGTCGGAAACTACTGGATCGGGAAGTTGCCTATGCTACTATTGAAAAGGGGTGCCTTGCCATCGTATTGGCGCTAAAAAAAATTGCAGCCCTACTTGTATGGCAGAGACTTTACGATTGTTACAGACCACAACCCCCTCACATGGCTGAATCGCGTATCAGGGGACAATGGAAGATTGCTGCGGTGGAGCTTGTCCTTACAACCCTACAGCTTCTCCATCCAATACAAGCGAGGAAGCCAACACCAGAACGCCGATGGACTGTCTCGACAAGAAGAACCATAGGCTCCCCAGGCCGACCTACCCCTGCCACTGTACAAGGAACTACAAATAACTGAGCAATGTGGACTAAAGTGAGCAGGCCAGAGGTCTGTGTAGACCTCATGGCGTGCTCACTTATTATGGGGGGGGAGAGGTTGTGATGGTGTGATATGTTATGTGGATGTCATTTTTTGTATATTCCTATTTTTAACAATTCCAGTTATTTTCATAGAGTTTTTCTTATTACATTGTAAGCCTACAGCCTCACTGTATCTGTCTCTTGATGACCCCCTGTAGTGCATTAATCCCTAAGGCCTTTTGTTCTCCTCTGGGAGGTAACTTGTTTGACTACCCCTGGACAAGGAAGGGGGTGGGGGAAAGAACAGCAGCTGGACAAGTCAGTTCCGGTAGAGACAAGATGGTGAAAAGGCTGCATTTCAGAGAGAAGGATCCATTATTATCCTCTGGTGCTAGAGTGTTTTGGAATCTCGTTTCCCTGGACATTTTATCCGGATACTGGACTGCATTCTTAATCTGGACTATCTTATCCTTTGTGTGGTGGACTGAATATGGACCTTTTCGTATTTTTGCCTGAATAAAGGTCTTGGAATTGTTCACTCTTCGCTTGCTCTGTTGATCGTGTGATACCAGAGAAGGACCCCGTGACAGATAGTATGTGATAATACAGTATAATTCTTGTGTTTTTCTCCTATAGGGACTGCCCTAGTTGGGTAATGTAACAGCTGTTAATTAGTAGTGCAGACAAGTTGTCCTAGACTATACTCAGCTTTCAGACGGCCCAAAATGTACCACTCAGGCTAGTTTCACACTTGCTTTTTTTTGCAGCGCGTTTTTCCCGCAAAAAAACGCATTAAAAAAACGCATACAAATGCATACAAACGCTGCGTTTTTTTCCAGCATTTTAATGCGCATGCAGGAAAAAAACGCAGCGTTTTTGCGCGTTTGTATGCGTTTTTTGTGCGTTTGCGTTTTTTTACAGATTTTGGAAAAACCCCACAAAAAAGAAAAAACAACCATTCAACAACACACAAGACCAATGGGACTTCATTGTGGGTGTGGTATGTTAATATATATACACCCTGTCTACAGTATTCTTCACATTTGCTTGATTCTTCTCGTGACCATGGATCTGCGCTGGAAGAGTTTTCACTTCAACTTGGATTTGGACATCGCGATGGCTCAGGCGTATGCAGTTGCTTGCCATGAACAAAGGAAGAGAGAGAGGCAGCGAAGACGGCGGCGTATGTGGATACATCCGATTGTTGAACTCCGGGAGAGCCGTGGGGCATACCATACCCTCTACAGCGAGCTCCAGTCAAACCCGGAGAAATTTACAGATTATATCCGGATGTCCCACGAAAGTTTCATGGATTTGCTTGCTCGTGTCCAACAATCCATCCGGAGACAGGACACACAGCTCCGTCGTGCGATTCCTCCTGAGGAACGGCTACTGGTGACATTACGGTATGTTTTAAAAACAAAGGGGTGTGGTCTGATGTTTTTTTTTGTAAATTTAGTATTCAAAACCTTGGGTAATTAGTTTTCGTGAATGTACTAATATTTTTTTTATAGTTTTTAAAAATAATATACATAAATATTAATTTTACTTCTTTGTCTGTTCACAGATTCCTGGCGACTGGAGAAACCCTATCCTCACTACACTTCCAGTACCGTATTGGAATCTCTACCTTGTCTGGAATTGTTGCTGACACCTGCCGGGCTCTCTGGAATGTTCTTTGCCCAGAATTTATGCCCCTGCCCACCGCTGAAAAGTGGATGGAAATTGCTGACAAATTCTGGACAGTATGCAATTTTCCCAACTGTTTGGGAGCTGTTGATGGGAAACACATACGGATCATCAAACCCCAAAGAACGGGATCTGAGTACTATAATTACAAAAAGTACTTTTCAATAGTACTCATTGCAATTGCGGATGCCGGATGTATGTTTGTAGCAGTGGACATTGGAGCATTTGGCCGTGGTAATGACTCGCAGGCTTTTAAAAACTCAGACATGGGCCGGAGGTTGTATGGCAACCAATTTAATTTCCCTATGCCACGGCCTCTTCCTCACACCGAAGCTCCACCACTGCCCTTTGTAATGGTTGGCGATGAGGCTTTTCAAATGTGCGGAAACTTACTGAAACCCTACTCCAGCCGGGACTTGGACCACACCAAAAAAATTTTTAATTACAGGCTGACCAGGGCCAGAAGAACTGTCGAGTGTGCTTTTGGGATTCTTGTTTCCAGATGGCGAATTCTGGGCACGGCCATTAATCTTAAACTTGAAACAGTCGATGAGGTGGTGAAGGCCTGTGTGGTTCTACATAACTTTGTGATGGCTAAAGAGCACCCGACCTTTGAACTGGACGATGATGCTCCTAACCCATTGCCTGAATTCACTCAGCACACTCTCAGGTCATCCGTTGAAGTTGGCCAAATGAGGGACAAATTTGCGGCCTACTTTATTTCTGATGTAGGACGGGTGCACTGGCAAGATGAAATGGTGTAATGTTGTTGTTTATGGTAATAAAAATCCTTATTTGATACCATTACTGAGTGCACTATATTTTTTAAACTCCGATTAATTAAAAAACTTCCCATGTATAACTGAATTTTGTTATGTTCACACACCTGGGCAGGTAAATACACATACGAGTTAAAATGCAGCATTGCTAGTCTGCGTGAAATATATTGGAATGAGCAAAGCTGCAGGCCATGAATCAGGAAACCATTTTTTTTCAAGATAAAATTGTGCAAATAGTTTAAAACAAAGTATGTGATTTTCTCAAAACACAACACTCAAAACCCAACCCCAATGAAAGTCCATGGGGAATACAAGTCAGCATTGAGTGGATGAATGTAATCTGCTCCATTAAAAGTTATTACACTAGGCCTTTGAATTGACTATACTAGGCCGTGGTATTTCAAATATGAGTATACTAGGCCTTGGGGCTAGTAGTATAGTAATATGTGAAATACCACGGCCTAGTATAGTCATACCAAGGCCTACTGTAATAACTCGATTTTTAACAACTAGCATCTTGTTTCACCAAAAACAAACTGGTGAAACTAGAAAGAAACTTATTTTTTAGACAAGTTTCAACAGTTTGTTTTTCATGAAACCAGATTCTATTTTGTAAAACTAGAGTTATTACACTAGGCCTTTGAATTGACTATACTAGGCCGTGGTATTTCAAATATGAGTATACTAGGCCTTGGGGCTAGTAGTATAGTAATATGTGAAATACCACGGCCTAGTATAGTCATACCAAGGCCTACTGTTATAACTCGATTTTTAACAACTAGCATCTTGTTTCAACAAAAACAAACTGGTGAAACTAGAAAGAAACTTATTTTTTAGACAAGTTTCAACAGTTTGTTTTTCATGAAACCAGATTCTATTTGGTAAAACTAGAGTTATTACACTAGGCCTTGGAATGACTATACTAGGCCGTGGTATTTCAAATATGAGTATACTAGGCCTTGGGGCTAGTAGTATATGTGAAATACCACGGCCTAGTATAGTCATACCAAGGCCTACTGTAATAACTCGATTTTTAACAACTAGCATCTTGTTTCACCAAAAACAAACTGGTGAAACTAGAAAGAAACTTATTTTTTAGACAAGTTTCAACAGTTTGTTTTTCATGAAACCAGATTCTATTTTGTAAAACTAGAGTTATTACACTAGGCCTTGGAATGACTATACTAGGCCGTGGTATTTCAAATATGAGTATACTAGGCCTTGGGGCTAGTAGTATATGTGAAATACCACGGCCTAGTATAGTCATACCAAGGCCTACTGTAATAACTCGATTTTTAACAACTAGCATCTTGTTTCACCAAAAACAAACTGGTGAAACTAGAAAGAAACTTATTTTTTAGACAAGTTTCAACAGTTTGTTTTTCATGAAACCAGATTCTATTTTGTAAAACTAGAGTTATTACACTAGGCCTTTGAATGACTATACTAGTCCATGTTATTTCACATATGACTATACTAGCCCTTGGGTTGGTTTTTAACATGTATTTACCCATCAGTGTGTGTGAGCGGCGCAAACAACATTAATGAAACTTATTAATGGTGAACCACAAATGTAAATTTATTTTTTATCACAAAAAAAAAATTTAAAAATTATTTTTTACGGCGTTTGGGGGCAGATGGTTTCAATTTGGGGGTGTGCAGGGAATATGCAACACTTGCAGTTGAAGACGGTGTTTGAGGGGAAGGGGCAACAAAACTTGTGGGGGAAGGTAGTCCAGTTAAGGGAATTAAACTTGGAACACTTGTAGGAGAGGAAATCTGTTCAGTTACATTAGTTGTAATGGCATGTCGCCGTAGGCTTGTGTGCCTGGACCGACTTTGGCCCAATGCCCGCCTTGATTGATTTCGCCTTGAAGTAGGGGCAAATATGGAATGTAGGTCCCCCGTCTGCTGGTATGGCTGCTGCTGCTGAGGTGGCGGCTGCTGCTGCAGAGGTTGCGGCTGCTGCTGAGGTGGCGGCTGCTGCTGAGGTGGCGGCTGCTGCTGAGGTGGCAGCTGCTGCTGAGGTGGTTGCTGCTGCTGAGGTGGTTGCTGCTGCTGCTGAGGTGGCGGCTGCTGCTGAGGTGGTTGCTGCTGCTGCTGAGGTGGCGGCTGCTGCTGAGGTGGCTGCTGCTGCTGAGGTGGCGTCTGCTGAGTTGGCTGCTGCTGCTGAGGTGGCTGATGCTGCTCTTCTTGTTCAGTGCTCGTCCTTGCAGGAGGACTGGTGGCGGCAGTGATGGCCCAGGTTTGCAGAGTGGTGGTGGCAGGGCTACTACATGTTGTTGTAGCGGCAGGGCTGTTCCATGTTTGCCTAGTGGTGGCTGAGCTCCACGCATGCATGGGATTGGCGGTGGTGCTCCAGACAGGAGCAGCGCTTGCCATGGTGGTGTCGGTGAAGTGACCAGCTGCACTCAGACTTGTGGTGGTGTAACGGTGGGTGTCCAGCCTTTGAAGAGAGGTGTCCGTGCAGTGGTATGCAGCACAAGTCGGTAGTGAGGTGAAGCGAGTCAATGGTGGCACAGGTGGAAAGGACACCACTGACTGCTGACCGTACCGATTATGCTGCATAGCCTGCAAGAAAGCATTGTTGCAGGCCTGCAGCACATTCAGCTGTTGATCAGGACTAAGGTGTTCCGCCATGCCCTTTTCAATCTTACTAAAAAAATGGTGTGCTGGTCTGTTGAGGTCGGCCTCCAGACGGTCAAGGCGCTGTTCTACAGAATTGAAGCGGTGTTCAAAGTGGTTAAAACCACGTTCCATCAGTGCAAAACCGCTTTCAACTCTGTCGGACAGTGACTTGAGGCTGGAATTAAATGTCTCGCTCAAATGCATAAACTCGGGCAAGACATTCCTGTCCAAGGCCCTCTGCCGCTGGCGGGTAGTGCCCGCATAACCAGTGGCAGAGACCTGGGACAGGGGAACACCTGATGGCCCAGCTTCCTGGTCACCAGCTGTGTGTGTGTGGGACCTGCAAGGTGCTTCCTGGCTGTCGGATGGCTGGGACGGGTCAGAGGACGTCCGACGAAGGACCGCTCCAGGGCCAGGTTGCAGGGTGCTGCTCCAGGTGCTGTGGAAGAAAGGAAAATCATTACTACCATGCCTTTACAAGAAGCATCAGCTGTGGATTAGAAAAACACAGATTAATAAAAATAAAAACCCAAAATGTATAATACTTACGATCTTGTGGCAAGGACCGGTCTTAGGAACTGCAACGCGTGATAGTGACGGTATCTAGTTCTGGTCCTTGACGCAGATCCACTGCGAACCTGGCCCTCAGCACGAACATCACTGTTGAAGCGGTCCTTGATCGAACGCCAACGTGTTCGGACTTTGTCCACTGTTGATAAAAAAAAACAGTGCCGTCAAGTACAACAGTCACTGCTTCACAATTTAGCAATACAATAATCAAAGCAGTCACTGTACACCCCGATGACACTGTTGGGTTTCCTGCTAGAATACACCTAGCACGAAACCCAACAGTGCCGTCAAGGACAACAGTCACTGCGGCACAATGTAGCAATACAATACTCAAAGCAGTCACTGTAGACCACGATGACACTGTTGGGTTTCCTGCTAGAATACGCCTAGCACGAAACCCAACAGTGCCGTCAAGGACAACAGTCACTGCGGCACAATGTAGCAATACAATACTCAAAGCAGTCACTGTAGACCACGATGACACTGTTGGGTTTCCTGCTAGAATACGCCTAGCACGAAACCCAACAGTGCCGTCAAGGACAACAGTCACTGCGGCACAATGTAGCAATACAATACTCAAAGCAGTCACTGTAGACCACGATGACACTGTTGGGTTTCCTGCTAGAATACGCCTAGCACGAAACCCAACAGTGCCGTCAAGGACAACAGTCACTGCGGCACAATGTAGCAATACAATACTCAAAGCAGTCACTGTAGACCACGATGACACTGTTGGGTTTCCTGCTAGAATACGCCTAGCACGAAACCCAACAGTGCCGTCAAGGACAACAGTCACTGCGGCACAATGTAGCAATACAATACTCAAAGCAGTCACTGTAGACCACGATGACACTGTTGGGTTTCCTGCTAGAATACGCCTAGCACGAAACCCAACAGTGCCGTCAAGGACAACAGTCACTGCGGCACAATGTAGCAATACAATACTCAAAGCAGTCACTGTAGACCCCGATGACACTGTTGGGTTTCCTGCTAGAATACGCCTAGCACGAAACCCAACAGTGCCGTCAAGGACAACAGTCACTGCGGCACAATGTAGCAATACAATACTCAAAGCAGTCACTGTAGACCACGATGACACTGTTGGGTTTCCTGCTAGAATACGCCTAGCACGAAACCCAACAGTGCCGTCAAGGACAACAGTCACTGCGGCACAATACAGAGCAGGGAAATACTCACTAAACGCCTTTTTGGCGGATGCTGTGGCGCTGTCCCAGCCATCCATCAACGCTGCGGCCACCTCATTCCATAGCCGCCGTGTCACCACATTGTCCTTGTACAGCCGGTCACGGCTGTCCCACAACGGCGAACGCTCCTGGACCAGGCTGATGAGCTGCTCATTATCCAGGTAGACGTCTTCATCCCGTTGTGGAACCTAGACAAAACACATTCATTAGAATAATCAAATTTAAATTGACTAAAAAGTTACAAAAAAAGAAAAAAAAAAAAGAGTAAAAATAGAAGATAAAAAAAAAAAAAAAACATTACAAATCATTTGATACTTACATTACGTATCACCACCGGGACTTGGCTTCGCTGCTCCTGCTGTTCGCCCTCACTATTCCCGTCCGCAGATGATGATGACGATGTCTGAAAGTTGAAAAAAACGTAAGAGATTTGGAGAAGCAGCAGATATACTTACCAGATGCACGAAAATAATCACCTCACGGTCTGCTTGCGCCAATTCCTGCCGCGATGGGGAATACTCCGATTCTGAAGACATACTGCATGTAAAAATAATAAAAATCATTAGTACATACATAATTTAAAAGGACAGGCATATAATGTAATATACTCACATTCTTCGCTGTTATAATGTGTTCTTGGTTGAATGTCTGCTCTTCAATCTGTCTAGTGTAGTAGTGGCAGAGTTTTGGCAGGCACCTCCTTTATATAGCCTTTTTTTTTTGGACTTTAGAAGATTCTAACTAGGATAAAAAGTGGACACCACCCAAAAAACGCTGCGCTAAAAAAGCGCATACCTGCGCATGCCAGTGCGCACGTATGCGCATCCATAGGCTATAATGGCCATTTTTAGCGCAAAACGTGCGCATACGTGCGCATGCGATTTTTTCAAGGGCCAAAAAATGCAACATGCAGCGTCTGGAAAATACCATCGCACACCCCAAAAAAACGCAGCGCATGAAAATCGCATACATGCGCTTACAAGTGCGCAGGTATGCGCACCCATGTTAAATATAGGGGAAAAATCGCATGCGCACGTATGCGTTTTTTTCCAGCGCTAAAAAACGCAAATGTGAAACCAGCCTCAGGGAAAATTCACCTGCTCCAAAGATCATTAGCAGCTTCTAACTAATGGCCATGCTGCGGTCTGTCAGGGAATGAGTGCAATTTCGTAATAAAGACTAGGGATATGTGCAATCATAATGTGTGGGAGATCTGTGCCATTATTTAGCATGAATATGGAAATTATCTCTGAAAGGTAAGTGTTCCCTGAGTGGTATATAATGTATTTTTACATGCTATCTATTCCAGACACTGGAGTGGCTTATAAACTTACAAAGTATATAGTTTGAGGTCTGGGAGCTGCCAATATGTGGCTAGTTTTCTGACTGTTTTGGTTAACATGATACATGATTTTAGGGTTTTCTTCGTCTAGTCTTGCTTGAATAAACTTCAATATTAAATAGTCTCCTGATGAATGAATGAATGAATCCAATGAATATTCATTTCTCTTAAGTAGCGGCACAAGTGACCGCCAGCAGCAGCAGGAAGCCGGTGGCTGACACTGCACGCTACTGAAGAGGAATGAATACTCGCTGCTCTCTGTGCGACCAGTCCCGGCGAGTACTCCGGCAGCTAAGTTCTGCTTGTGAGCAACGCATGTCGTTCTTGCCATGTGCTGCTTACCAGCATAAAGCACTTGCTGGCATCAGAGCAGGACGCTGTGAGGGAGCGCCGGGTAGGTAAGTGTATTTTTTTTAATGTTTTCTGATGGGCCATGCATACCAGGATGGGGGTGGGTGCCATTTATAAGGATTGGGCCATGCATACCAGGACTGGGATGGGGGCCAATCATACCAGAAAAGGGATGGGGCCCTTCATACTATGACGAGATGGGGGCCCTGCATACCAGGATAAGGATGGGGGCCATGCATACTATGATGAGATGGGGGCACTGCATACCAAGACCAGGATGGGGAACCTGCATACCAGGACGAGATGGGGGCTCTGCATACCATGATAATGATGGGGCCATGCATACTAGGATGAGATGAGGGCCCTGCATACCAGGATAAGGATGGGGCCATGTATGCTAGGATGAGATGGCGGACCCTGCATACCAGGATAGGGATGGGGCCATGTATATGAGTCGCCCTCCCAGGGCTGTGGGGTACTCGGTAAAGGGCCGGTGTCAGGGGGATGTGTCACAGCAGCGGTGACCCGGTCCGTGGCCCTGGGTGCCCAATAATGGGGGATGGTTGTTGTAATTGTTTATATGGATAGTTCGTGACGCCACCTGTGGTGTTTGGCAAGTGAGGTGTTAGGCCGACGCTGCATGCAGATCCTCTGGGACTGATGGGGTGTGCAGCAAAGATGGTGAAGCTCCCCACAGGTGGAGCTGTAGTCCCAGGGCAGTGTAGATGTAGTAATGGAGGAGAGGCGCAGATGGTGTAGATGCTGGTACCCAAGCGTAACGGTGTTCGAATAATTGGAGGACACCAGAGCGTGCAGTTCCAAAGCTTTACTCACAGTCTGCAGTTCACACAGGTGCCTGCCTCCGTGCCGTGTTCTCCAGGTCAGGGCTTTAGCCAACCTCCAGGCAAGATAGGATTCTCCTTTCCAACACTCCGCCAACATGTACCTTCCTGAACGTCTCCTCTAATGCGCCTTTAAGTGTGAAGTACTCCAGTACCGTGGTTCCCTGGTGTGCCTCTTGTCTCGGGTTCCTACGACCCTTACTTGTATGACAGACAGCTGTAGCCTGATCAGGGATCTCTATCTCCAGAGTCCCGGCTCTCTATTAGTGTTGCTGTTGTGTCCCAAGTCTATGGTGGGAGTAAGGCGTTAGTGGCTCACTACTTCACCGGTGTCTGTTGCTGGATATTAAGGATCCGATCAACCTCGGGGACCGGGCCCCGGCCTTGCGCTTTGGACTGGAAGGGTTATCTATCTTTCTTCAAACCCACTTCCCACCGTCATTCTGTCTCCTTCGTTCCGATCTGTTCTATCTTTCTTATGGAATCTGCAGTCTCAAGTCTATGTCTCTTCTCCTTCTCTTCCTTCCCATGCCAGCTGGCCCAGATCACTGGGCAGCTGCAGCACTCCTTCCTCCATCCCTTCTTCCAGGGATTCTCCTCTCAGACTGACCGACTGACTTGAAATCCTACACTCTCCCTCTCTTTTATATCTAACTCCACCCGCCTCCCAGCACATCTCGTGTTACAAAGTCAGGGACCACAAAAGGTACTCTATTACCTTTCCAGCATAAAGCATGGATGGGTCCCTGCTGAACTATCCTGTGTGTGGGGTGCAGGTGTGGAGCGTGGTCAGGAGTTCCCACCTTACCTGGATGGTGGGGTACCACACCTTAGGAGAAGGTGCAGTACCTCTGTGGTGACTGAAGCCTCAGGGGTGCCACATATACTAGGATAGGGATGAGGGCTACATCACAGCTCACAGTGCATGTCAGACCAAATGAGAATCATGGGTTCAAAGTAACTGGCCAAGGAGATCAGATACAGAATTGTGGCGAAGCACAGATATGGCCAAGGTTACAAAAGAATTTCTGCAGTGCTCAAGGTTCCTAAGAGCACAGTGGCCGCCATAATCTTTAAATGGAAGAAGTTTGGGACCACCAGAAGTCTTCCTAGTCCTGGCCGTCCAGCCAAACTGAGCAATCGTGTGAGAAGAGCTTTGGTGAGAGAGGCAAAGAAGAACCCCAAGATCACTGTAGCTGAGCTCCAGAGATGCAGTAGGGAGATGGGAGAAAGTTCCACAAAGTCAACTACCACTGCAGCCCTCCACCAGTCGGGCGTTTATAGCAGAGTGGCCCAATGGAAGCCTCTCC